>NC_044277.2:153505680-153811234 GCF_004027225.2 Strigops habroptila | reverse complement strand
AGTGGGAGCAAGGCATAGGTGTGTTCTGTATTGATAAAGATAACCTGAAGCAGTTGTTAGAAAACTTGGAAGTTGTTTTGAGCATTTTCTCAATGTTAATTTGAAAATACAAGGGTAGACAATGGGCAGAATGAAGACATGAAGGGATATATTTGCAAGGGATATATTTTCTGAATAAAAGCTGTGGAGTTGCCTTCCCTAGGGACAGCATGGATGGCATACATCCGCAGTGGGAACTCTAGTTCTCTCCTACTGTTTTTCAGATTGTAATAGGAAGTTATTGCTGCAGCTCTAGTGCCTTGGTGAGCTGATTGAGCCAAATGGGCAGAGAAGATCTACAATCATTTTTTTTTTTCAGATATAGACAGAATTGAACTGCTCCATCTACCAAATAATGGAGCTCAGGGCATCTCTGTTTAGGTCTGACTGCCCAGTATTTGTATTGAATAAATCTACTGTATCAGCTGTAGGTAGCGAATCTGGAGCTCTTTTAGTATATGCCAGAGGCAAAGAAAAAAATATTTGATGGTTGGAGTCAGTTTGAGATAATCTATTGTTTGTCTTTATTTCCTAATCTGATACTGGCACAAAGCCTTACGAACACGAAGTCAAAGGAAAGGGGGCTTTCTTAGAAGGCTCTTTGTCAACAGATGTGAACAAAGGTGGTTTTAAAGTGTTGCTGAACCATTGACACAAGCTCTTGAAGAAGTGTACTGAGAGACTGGGGGAGGAAGAATCCTTCCTTTGGGGGTCGGAACTGGATGATCTTAAGGTCCTTTCCAACCTTAACCTTTCTATGATTCTGTGACTCTCAGGAAACATGTAGATTTCGTGAAGGGAAGGACCATCACCTCTGTCTTTCCTCACTGAAAGTGAGTTGGTTGTTCTGGTAGTTCTATAGGCAACAGCTCTGTCTCTTGGGCAGTAGTTGCTGTGTATTACTGAAGGTTGTCCATAGATGAAAATCACAAAGTAGCAGTATGATTTAGTTGAAAAATACTAATCCTTGGCATTCTCCATAATTTTCTGTTTTGAATTCATGCTGATTTCATGTCTGGATATCTACACTTAGAACTGAAAAAAAAATCTTGAGTGTTTTGGTTTCGTTTTGTTTTGTTTTACTGAAAGAGGAACTTAATCTGTAAGTTTTTACTGACTTAATGGAGAGAGCTATGTAGATGGTTATCTTGGTCTCATACAATAAAAACTGGTAATAATTTGCCATAATATTTCCAATAAAAATATTAACCAAATAATCCTGAACTGCTAGCATAGCTCAATTCTTCCTGCTAACAATGCCGTTCAGTCCGGTGGTGTTAAACCACTAGAGATTTTGACCTTTAGAAGAAGAAAGAGAATTATCTCAGATACACAGTGCTGTAGATGTTGACTCTTCAGCTGGGACAAGTGTGTAACCTCTTTGTGCAGAGAATCAGTCCCTGGGTGCATAGTTCAGCACTGAACAGTGTTGAAGGAAAAAATGAGTTCGAAGAAAGGGAGAAACCTTCCTTACATTGTATGGGAAATTCATGCAGACTGTAACAATATTCAAATGTACTTTTTCTTTTCTAAGTTCCAACACTTGGGCTACTTCTGGTCCCATTTTGCTATTCGCAGAACAATTTGGATGCCATAAGGGACGAAGTTGTCTATTTCTTTCTCACTGGTGTGCTACTAAAGAAGAATCATTGTATTTAGGAAGAGAAGGGCCTTCTCTGATTTTGTGGTAGTAGAGCAGCTATGTCTTAAGAGCAGCAGTTTCCCTTGTACTTAATGTGATTATGTTGCTGAAATGTTTGCATAAAATAACATATCTTTCTGCAGTAATTCTTTTAAACTATTTCTTACAGAAAATAGCATCTTTCTGCAGTTGTCAGTGGCTCGCCTTGTGCAACTGTCAAAAGAAGAGCAAGGCTGTGTTGGGAAGAACCAGCAGAAATTTATATCACTTGGCCTCACCATTTGCTTCTGCAGAAACAGGGTAAAATTGCTGGAGCATTGTTCACGTCTGTGGGTACATGAGATCCACAAAGTAGTATCTTTTCCTCCTTTTCTGCAGAGCATTTGTATGTAGGTAGAAGCAGCAGGTATTCATTGCTGCCAAAAGCCTTTGTGTGCTACCTGCCTCTTTGGAAAGGGAAAAAATTGTGTGTGTTTCATTTAAAATCTGCCAATGCCAGTGGCATTTTATGTTTGGGTTTTTTTTTTTTTAATTCCCCTTTTAAAACCCATGTCTTGGACTTCCTTATCTCCTCTCACAAAAAAAGAGGTTGTTCAGTTTCGGTCTGTTTGTTGGAGCTGTATTGCCAGGAGCCTTCCTGGCCTCTGGCACTAGTAACAGAAAATGCTGCTCATGAAAGAATGGAGTATAGTTTAGGAAGGGCTTTTTCTTGGGGTGGGGGAATACCAAGACTGGTAGCAAAAGGCAGAACTTGGCATAGCAAAGAAGTGGCTGAAAAGACATTCATGTTCCTTGAAACTTGACAACAGTAGAATAAGGTTAAAAGACAGAGAAGAATAGAGAAATACAACAAGCAGAAGGGGAAAGCATTAGCAGGCTCCAAAGGGGGAGGGTATAATCATATATAGTCATCATGTTTTTTGCAAGATAAACCTAGAACAGGGAATTGGTAATCCCTAGTGTTTTAGCTTAGTAATTTAAATCTATGTGGTATGTAACTATGCATTTTGGGTTTCCCCTCCCTGACTCAGCCACACAAACTTAGTCTGTCAAGGGATATGGAAACTGAGTTTGGATATTGCAGGGCTGTTGTATAACTTACAACTGTCTCTGAAGAATGGAAGAGTGAAATGTAACGGCACATCGGCCTGGTAAATATCCCTCAGTAATACCTCCACAGCTTGAATACGTGCTTATTTTGACATTATATGTTGTCCAGCTGGGTGAAAAATCACTAGCTGGTGGCCGTGCAGGGCTGTAGCATGGTCATCAATAACCCTGGGGGAATGCCATTATGGGTTGTCTACCATAAGGCTTCTGTGGGAGTGAGGAAGCTCTTGAGCTAGGAAGCTTATGAGCTTTTAAGGCCAATCCTAGATTATTCTAGGTCTTTTAAGGTGTGCGTGTGTGAAGACAGGAAGGATTCTTACTCCAATACAATTACAGTTAAATATACGCTTATGTTTTGGGGTTTTTTTGTAAGTAATCCTGGTGATTCTGTACAAACCAAGGCAGATGTGGGTCATATTCTTTTGTCTGCAGTACAGGCATGAATAATGATGGAGAAAATAAATGCATGGGTCAGATCAGCGGAGTGGGAAGCACCCACCTTATGCAGATATGCTTCTGACAATAGCTACTTTCTAAACAGCTCGGAAAGTCTTGCTATGAAGATTTTTGCTATTTAAAAGACAAGAGATTATAATTTGAATTCAGGAAGCATTATTTTAAGTGAAATACTTGGCTTTTATATCCATGCACATGTGTGCAGACATGCAGTATATGACAGCACAGTAGGGCAGTAGGGTCAATGCTTATCTTTTTTAATGGTTGTGAGTGTTAAGAAATTAGCCATTAAACTGTAGATGGAAACCGAGTTCCTGCAAGTTTAATGGGAACTGTGGTTGGATAAAGGACACATATGGCTATATTCTTTATGAAGGAGTCTGAAGTCTGCTGTATTAATGGTTTTCATCTCATTTCCCTGACCTTTGACCCTGAGAATTCTGTATAGCTAATAAATGAACCCACCAGAGGGTTGCTTGCTATTCATTTTAGAAATCCACTGTGCTACAAAACCTGTAATGTCTGTCTCGTAGTAAGGACGAGTGTTCTGCTGCAGCAGTTGGGTGTCTCAGGTGTGTAGTGAGGCACGGAGCCAAAGCCAGGCTGCTCCTCAGTGCTGCAGACACACTGCTGGCTTGTAGTTGTTTGAGCATGATCACTTGGATTCTATTACTGCTCCTAGAAAACATTGGGCGTTGGGTTTTGTTTCCTACCTGCCTGTTGGAATGTCTCCTTATAAGGATTGAGTGTCGTTTGTGATGAAGGAATCAGTGTATTTTCCTGAAGGCTGAAAATGAATGGAATTAAACAGTCCTTCGTGCTGTTCTGACTTCTGCCTTAGAACAGGGTGGTGGGTATCAGGGTAATAGGCAACATATTCAACAGTTTTCTCTCAACGTTGTTGCAAGACCTGTGGAAATGAGTGGATCTCCAGAGCGTTAAAAGAGCATAAAGTTTTATTGCTAGCTGTAAAGCTACTGGTGGAGGGAGTAGTTACAGTAAAGCAAGATGAAGTTTAAACTTAAATGAGCCTTCCTGTGCGGATCCATATAGATATACTTCTTCTGAAAGAAGCACCTCTTCAGAAGGTCTTGCAGAGGGGAGGCAGTGAGTTACTGTTAAGAATAGTTTAGGGGCTTTTGGATTAATGTAGATTCTCTGCTTATACTTGCTCCTGAAGAGGAGCCACACTTCTTCCAATACCTAAAGGGGCCGACAAGACAGCTGGAGAGGGGCTTTTTCCAAAGGCATGTAGTAACAGGACAGGGGGGAATGGCTTGTAGAATTTTGCTTGAAATATAAGTTTTACCATGGTGGCAGGCAAAACAAGGAGAAAGAAGTAAACGTCTGCAGATATAACTCGTCCTGACTCTTCTGGTGGCTCTGAATAACCAACAGTGCATGGAGAGTTGCTGGCAGGCCCTTTACAAAGTGTGCAGCTTGCACAGTGTAGCCAGCAGCTTACTAATAACTGACTAACCGCTCTCATCACACCTGCATGGGCCTTTCTATCTCTGTGAAACACTTCAGCATTCATCAGAAGTTACTGAGCCGCAATGAATCACAAACACGTTTTAAGTAATTCTTTTGTCGTTCTCCTTGGGCCGAGTACACCTTTCCTAAGCAATACGTTATTTTTCTACCCCATAAAACCTTTTGGGTTTTTTAGTTAAAGAACTGAGAATCAGAGAAGTTAAACCCTCTCTGTGTATTCAAGCTTACCTTTTAATGGGGACTTTATACCCCCACGTCTCACTTTTTACCTTCGAGTTCCATCATTAAAAAGCTCTTGGTCTGTGCTGGTTTTATTGATGCAGTAATACGGCTGGATTGCATAATGTGACACACAAGTTGGGAAGCTTTGAATGCCAATTCTATCACCTCCCTGGGTGTTCACTCAGTTAACAGCTGGTTTCCACGGAGGGCTATGTTCTGCCTCAGTATTGCTCATTGATCAGATGATGGTTACTCAAACTGCATGGGAACTCCATGAGCTTTTTCCATAGGCGAGGGCCTGTGCTATTCCGGCATCTTGCTGTGATCTCACCAATATGTGCCTGCCAAGTGCTTAGTTTGATTTACTATCCTCATTTTCTATGTAGACTTAGGCAATCATGAAAGGAAAGATTAAATCGGAGTGGGAATGACTATGCAAATAGCTGATGGAAATGTAAGAATGGACAGCAACAGCTACAGAGTTGTTTAAATTCACATATTTACTTGAAAAAAATCAGTAATTACAGAATCAACTAGGTTGGAAAATACCTTGAAGATCATCGAGGCCAAGGTTGGTCAAAACCGCTGTGTTTTGCTGGGACTGGAAGGAGATCTTATACAATGAAATGGAAGTATTAACTGAAATTGCATATTAAAGAGAACCTGAGGTGTAATTGTCTTTGTTACTTGATGGTTTCAGCATTTGTAAGCCAAAGCTTTAGGATAGATTTCTGCTGGCAAAGTGTATTAGGTGTGGAGAGCAAGAAGGGCTCCTATTTCAAAAGCTGATCATCCCCCCCTCATCCTCTCAATTTTTAGCTTGGTACCCTTAGAAACAGCAACTGATTCTGTTGCTTATACGTATGGGATCTGTGTCTCTTTTCCCCTTTCCCCTCTACGGTAACTTTTATTTGGTGAGCTGGTCCAAGCCAGGTCAGGAGAGCAATCGAGCTCCCAGAGACAGAGCAAAAGTTCAGGCAGGTTTTGTGAAAGTAGGAAACTGGATGGAGCAGGAACTTGTAAGGGAAAGGTTCTGGTGTGAGCCTTGTTAAGCAGCTGGAAGCCTGCACCAGGAGTTCAGATGGGTTTGCCTTGGCCCTGCTGCTTGCTGGGAAGCTCTTTGCTTTTCTCAGTTAGACAAATGTGTGAAAACGAGAAAAGGAATCTCTCACTTTTCTAAGGAAAAGCAAAATGAAAGGCCTGAAAGAGGAAACTTGTGTTACAACTGGATTGCTATCTCATAACTTACTTGACTTCTACTCCGAAATGTGTAACGTTGTGGTTTTACTGCACACAAAACCTCATGGTCAGAGTAGTCACAAAGGTTCTTCCAAATAAGTGAGGTTCAGGCTGTTCTAGTATTTTCATCAAAGTATTAAATAAAAATATTTGGGAACACTTACTTTAAACATTAAAAACCTCAGAACTTCAATGGAGCACTATATCTTGCTCACTCTTAGGCAGTCCTCTGCAAATCATACAATGAAAGAGCAGAATTGGGGGTTAATACTGCTAATGAAGGAGACTTAACAAACCTAAAAACCCCAAGTACTGTGTGTCCATATGGGATAGTGCTGTGCAGATGGCAGACAAATACAGATGACGAGTTATAAAATCTTGCTTTACTGGGGAGCTGAACTAAAAAGAAACTTTTTACTGCCCAGTAAGGGCAGTATTAATTTAGATTACAAATTAATTATCTGTGTCTGATAGGGAGTCTCTTGGAGCTTAAGAACATCTTAAAACACAAAGTTTTGCTGTAACTGTGAAGTCCACAGGTTATATTTTGTCTCTTTATAAAATGCTTTAAATTCTGCAGGAATGCAGAAGGGAAGTAAGCTCTTCCCTGAGCATGATGGTTAAGGAAAATAGGATGCTAATTGTTTCCAAATGCTGCTTGCTCATTAGGTAAAATTTATTACTCATTTCCCATTGGAGAAGCCATGTAAATTCAGATTGCCAGTGGCGAACAAGGCACCAGGTCTGGTGAAGTCGTCTTAGAGCTGGTCTGATAATAGCTTCTACTTGGCTTTCTACCATGGCTTTCCTCAGACCTCAGTTGGTGGCTCAGTTCTTCCTTTTGACCTGCAGCTGGCCAAGGGCCTGACCAGGGTATTTTTTCCAGCTGGAACTGAGAGAAAGAGCTTAGGAATTTTGTTATTCCTCCTGGCCAATATTGCTTACTTCTGGTACCTGTTCATGGTTGAAATGAATAGGTGCTGTAACTCAGCATCTTTTTCGCTTTTGAAATAATCAATTCCCTTCCCTGTGCTTGGCATAAATTCCCCCTTCAACCTGAGGACAGCGTGCTCCCTTGAGCTTGTCTTGTGGCTCTCCACTCTACAAGAAGTCTGGAGAGGGGCTTTTGACAAAGGCCTGTAGGGACAGGACAAGGGGAATGGCTTTAACCTGCCGGAGGGGAGACTGAGATGAGCTCTGAGGCAGAAGCTCTTCCCTGTGAGGGTGCTGAGGCGCTGGCACAGACTTTTCCCAGAGAAGCTGTGGCTGCCCCATCCCTGGCAGTGTTCAAGGCCAGGTTGGACACAGGGGCTTGGAGCAACCTGCTCTAGTGGAAGGTGTCCCTGCCCGTGGCAGGGGTTGGAGCTGGAGGAGCTTGAAGGTCCCTTCCACCACAAACAAATCTGTAATTTTATGACTAAGTTCTTTCTTTTTACTGTTCTATTGTTTCTTTTAAACTGTTGTTTTCTAAGCCTTTGTGGCATCAAGACTCAAGGACTGCTGTGAAGTACATCCACCGATGCAGTTACAGCTGTCACTGTTTCAGCCCATACCAATCCTTGCTGCCTTTTTTTTGCTCTAGTCCCTGTGGCTTTGGTCTTTGCAACACTAAGTGTTTAAATTCTCACGTGTATATTTCATTTACAGTTCTTGAAATTAGATTTATTTTCAAAGTCCTTTTTGAGAAGGAATGTGTGGGAATGTGTGTATAAACCATAAAATATGTTAGTCCTTTGGGAACCACATCATTTTACAGTTTGTGTTCCTACCTACTGATATTTTTAACTGGGCCATGCTTTCCTTTCTTTTCTTCCCTGTCCCAACCCCAGGGAACACTATTTGAGGTGAACTTTCTTCCTTTAGGATTTTGAATCCCAGTCAGAGCAGGATTATTCATCTTTTACAGACATTAATTCTGAGTTACCGCTTCTGTAGCTGTCCTGAATATTATATGCCTCTTCTGGGTTTGTGGGTTAATGTTAATTTAATGCAATTATTTTCAGCTGCTGTCTTTTCCCTTTAAATCCTATATTCTGCTATGCTAAGCTAATGAAACGCAGCTATTGTGGCATAGTTGGCTGCACTGCTTACTAAGGCACTTGTAATGTAGAATGCACTAACTGAAAGAGATTTTCCTGTCTGCAGCACGTGACAGTTCATAAAGGGCTGCAAGATTTCTTTGCCTCTCTAAATATTTTGGATTTTTTGGCTTAGTCTTGCCACTTCCATCTGGAATTCTCTTCTTATGTGTCTTGGTTGAAAAAAACCTAAAGTAAACCAGAAAAATCCTGTAATCAATTGGTGATGGTATGGGAGGAAGGAGAGTAAAAGCCTCTCATCTGCAGGTTCACCTTTCATGCTAACAGAGATGCATCCCAAGTGTCTCTTAGATGTTTTAAGAACCGTATGCCCAGGATGGTGGAAGTTATGCTGGTTCTTCAATATATGGCACGTGGATGGTGTGTTTCAGGCTGTTTGTGGTGGTAGAGCTCCTGGTAGCTTATTGCAACAAGAATCACTGTGCTCTCGGGGCTGGACTGCTTTCCAGATGAACTAAAAATTCCCACCTACTTGAGAGGGTGCAGGATTCGGCTTGAAGTCAGCACGATGACTTCACTGCTGTATCATGTAGGAGGAGAGGATTCACTGCAAGGGAGGCAACATATGTTTAAACTTAAATATCGTATAATTAGCCAAACTGGCAAAGGAAGCTGTGAATAACATAAGGGATACGTATTAAGTCCATTTTATGATGCTTAAAGAGTTCCCCAGCGCGAGAACCCCTACCTCAATATTAATCTTTTGGAGACATTTCTATCCTATTAATGGCTATGTTCATCTCTGTCAGCAGCAGTTGATTTGCTCTGCTTCTTCCTTAGGTGTGTTGAATCACCTGTTGTGGTGGGGAATAAGCTCAGTTAGGGAACCCATCCAGGTTAAAAATAAACTGTTTTTCAGATTACTCCTCTGCTCACTGGAGGCTTGGATCAGTTCCCCACGTCACACCGCGAGTACTTTGCCTAATGTGACCGGGGGACTCTGCTAGGGAAGGGGAGAGAAAGGACAACTTGGGCCCTGGGAGAAGTGTCTGCTGTAAATAAGCCTTCAGGGGAGATGGTAGGCGTCAGCAAGGATACAGCAAACTTGTGAATGAGAGCAGCATGCCGCTCCTCCGGCTGTACGCAAAGAATATTAACAGGTTTAACTGTGTGGGTATTCCTCATTATTTAAGTGAAAAGAAGGGCTTATTCTTGGCAGAGCAGATCCTAGTAAAATCAGCCCCCTTTTTTACTAAGCTATTATTCAAGCCCATAGGCTGTTTCTCACCAGATTGGTGAGAGGCGGTCGCTGCCTTGAATATACTGGCCAGAGATCATACAGAGCCTGGGAGAAGAGCAGTGGCACCAAGAGGCAGCTTGGCCAAATTCATAATGTGAGTCAGAAGCTGAGGCAGGTCTCCTGTGTCTGTTAGAGTCCCTGGCCCCATCACACTGCCAATCTCTTTGGCTTTCTGCAGTAATCCCCTTCATCCGCTAGAGCTGGACCCAGAGCTGCTGGCATGGGGGAGAGAAGGGAGGAGGAACAAGGAGTTTTATTTATAAACTTTTCTCTGTGTAGCGTATGGTGCCTTGAAATTCACTCATTCTGATATAACACAGGTTGTGTAAAACTGCAAGTGTGTGTGTTTTGGGGCTGATGGTGCCAGCAACAGCTACTTAATTTGAATGCACCTGTGTGAGGTCTCAGGGTGAAAATCCTTTAGCAGGGTGATGCTTTCTACCACCTCTCAGTGCTGACTGAGAGCACTCCCGCTGCCTGACTTAAACCCATTGCTGTACTAACCTGGTGTTTGAACCAGGTTAGCTCTCAAATCCTTCTGTCCTTAGTGCAAACTATAGCGCCTGTGTGTGCGTGTTAGCAACCTTTTGTTCTGTGGCCACACTTCAGAGGAAACAGTGATTTGTATGACCTACAGTGAAAAAGTTGCTACCAGAATAGATTTTATTATGCTTTGTTGCAACTTCCTTTTCTTAAATGACAAAAAAAAAAGCACCAGTAAGTTACCTGAAACTTTTCTGTTTCCGTATGGTTTCAGTGACCATCTGATACCTCTTACTCTGTGTACAAGGTGCTGTGAGGAGACACTTCTGCTTGACTAGCTTTGAGCTGGACCTTCATGCTTCATTGTAAGAGGGCTGCTTCTGTTGCTAGAAGAGCTTTGCGCAGCAACTGCCAAGCGATGAAGAGCTGGAGAAAGAGCTCTACAAAAATTCAGGAAGGGATTTTCAAAGGACATAAGGGTAATGGGTTCAAACTTCAACACGGGAGATGTAGGTTAGATGTAAGGTAGAAGCTCTCCCCTGTGAGGGTGCTGAGGCGCTGGCACAGGGTGCCCAGAGAAGCTGTGGCTGCCCCATCCCTGGCAGTGTTCAAGGCCAGGTTGGACACAGGGGCTTGGAGCAACCTGCTCTAGTGGAAGGTGTCCCTGCCCATGGCAGGGGGTTGGAACTGGATGAGCTTTAAGGTCCTTTCCAACCCAATTCTATAATTTACTTGAAGGCTTATACGTAAGGATGGCCTTGTTGGTAGCCAGGTACCATCTTATTCTTTGAACTAATGACATTGCATATGAATCACATTTTCATATGGGTCTCATTTGTTTATTAACTACACTCTGCTGTCATGTGTCAGAAAAAACATGTTATTTCTGAGGTTACTCACAAAGCTGGCACAGTGTTTTATGGAAAAACAAAAAAACCACCCTCCACAGTTGCCAAGAGTGTATCTGCTGTCCTTTTCACTTGGAGTACCACCAAACTGGAGAAAAACTAGTCTCCTATCAAGTAAAGAAAACAAACAAACAATGTCTTATTTCTCCCTTGTGTTTATAAGTGATAAGAGGAAAGGGAAAAAGAAAGTTGAAATTTGGGAGTGGGGGAAGAACATTTGTTAATAAACCCCCGTTTGTATGAAGCCATCTGTGGCAGCAGTGTTTTTGCACCGCCAAAGGAACTCTTGGCTAGTGTTCTCAGAAACTTTGTAAAGAAATGTGACATGTTGGACCTCTCTTAACGAACGTGCTCCCACAGTGAGAGGTTGGACATAAAAATTACTCATCCTTTCTTTTTTTTCCATCTACATAATTATTTGTATCGCATTAAACAGCTGATACTGAATTCCTTCATCGCCTGCTTATCAGATGGGTCTCCAGAATGGCCATGTTGGTTTTTGTAACAGTTCTGTTAAGCAGGAGTATCATAGACTCACAGGCTGGTCTGGGTTAGAAAGGACCTTAAGGCTCATCCAGTTCCAACCCCTGCCCCGGGCAGGGACACCTTCCACTAGAGCAGGTTGCTCCAAGCCCCTGTGTCCAACCTGGCCTTGAACACTGCCAGGGATGGGGCAGCCACAGCTTCTCTGGGAAAAGTCTGTGCCAGCGCCTCAGCACCCTCACAGGGAAGAACTTCTTCCCAATGTCTAATCTAAATCTAGATTGCTGTGGTCTATCTTCCTACCATTGTGTCAGCTTCAGTTGTGATTTCTTACAGCGGCTCTGCCTTAAGATCATGTTCTTAAGTACCAGCTTCCTGCAGTTTCCTTTCCTCATCTTAATCTCTTTTCAGCTTTCTTAAGGTACCCTTCATACTGCTTCTTCCAGTGCTGGTAGCAATTCCAAACTTATCCTTCTGTCTTGTCTTGGCTTTGGCTTTCTCTGTGCTACTCCTGCTTCTGAAATGCCTTACCAATACTCTGCCACGTTTGCCCATGTGTCAGCAAATCCGTAGCAAGAACTCTAGCTCCGAGGTGCTGACAGGAAGCAATCAAATTCAAAACAGAGTCAAAATATTCCTCATTCATCACTGGTTTCTCGCTGCACCTTGTCTATTCCTTTTTGTCATTTAGATTGTCAGCTTCTTAGAGTAGAAGACAATTTTCTTTGTAAATTGGATAACAATGAGCACTTTATAGGTACTTAATAAATAACAAATCAAATAATTTATATCCATGTAATAGCCTGTTTTTACACAAATCACATACGCTTGTCTTTTATAGTGCCTATCCCTATTTTTTATCCACCTTGCCAAGCAGCTTTTACATAGTGCAATCTACCATCGAACAGCAATGCTTTGAGTCAGACTTGCAGGTAGATTTTCTTATAGTTCTGTGTTGGCTTTTTTTGTCATGCTTGGTGTTTTGTTGGACTGGTTATTCCTTTGAGGTTAAAGATATGTTATCATTCCAGTGCTGCTTGGATGGCAATATACCTTACGTTACATAGCTCATTAAAACTGTGAAGCCATGTGGCTGTGGATAAACTTGGTCCCTTGCTGTTAGGGAGCTGACTGATCTCGCTACCCTTATCTTCCGTATAGCTTTGAATCCAGACAGTGATGGGCATTTCTGCTGTTTTCTTATTGATTTTCTATTCTGACCTCTGCTCTTATCCTGCTGGAGCCTTGTAAAAAGCCTGTGGGGAGGAAGGTCAGTCCAGACCAAGCTGGGAGTTTAATCAGGATGCTACAACTACATCTAAGTTGTGTGACAAGTGTATATCTTGGTCACCTCTTGGTTGGCTGTGGAGGGATAACCCAGTCTGGCCTCCACACCTGAGTTTTCTTCTACTAGTTTAGCCTCAGAAGGTGATGGCTGTATCTCAATGAAGGTGAAATCATTGTGTGACTGGGGCTTAGGCAGACAATACTTAACCTGAGGCAAAGATCTAGTCAAAGGTTTTAAGAGGGATCTATGCTGGAGACTGTTTCATCCCCTGTGAGCTTTCTGTGGTTCCCCACCACATACACTGTTTTCACTCTGGAGGACTGTTTCAAATGCCGCCTCGTTTGGTCAGAGAGTGAATGTGCTCCAAGTTTAATGTTGAGGCATCTTGTGAAGAAGAAGGGGCTGGGTTGTTGTTGCAGTGGGGTTGTAATTTATCAGGTTCAAAAATTGTTCTTGTGCCTCTTGATGTGACAGAAGTATTTGCAAATATTTCTGTGTTCTGTGCGGTGAACAGTCCCGGTCGCATCAGCTACACGATGCTGTATACACCACATCAGTTGTGGTTACCTATCTCCATTTCTCTACAGTTTAAGTAGTTGCTCCAAGGCTATGATGAAAAAAAAGCATCAGTTTCTCTGGTTTATCGCCTTGCCTATATTCAGTTCAGTTGCATATGCTTATCCTCACTTCACCTCAGATTTTGTTCCCAGTTACGTTTAATAGGCACAGGGTGAATGCACTTCACGTTTATATTGCTTGCATGTTTTGTGTGGAGTTGTACCTTTCTGGCCTTTCCAACCCCAGGTTATTCTCCCAAGAGCAATTGAACTTCAGCCTCTCATGCGAAGAAGATCCTGAGTTTTGTTTCTTGCTGCTAAAGTTGAGTAAATTTATATCATGGTTCCACTTAAATGCTGATTTTGCTCCTCTGTTCTCTGCTTTTTGTATGCTTCTAGTTTGCATGGTTACCTACTAGTTTGCTATTGATTTAGTAGCTAATGCTGTCTGGTATTGCTGTCTGAGAGGGGCACTGTGAGAATAAATGCATGAAGGGTTGTGAGGCATTTAGTTCTGTAACAATGACCTGCATAAGAACTTAGAAGGAAACAGGTTATTTGCATTTATGCAGTTAAAATATTCAGGAAGTCTGTGACTTGCGAACAGTAGAAAATACTTAGGTAATGGAGCTGTAGCAAAAAAGCAACCACATAGCTGCAGAATGTTTTACTGGTATTCAGAATAAATATACAATATCAAGTACGTTACTTGACTGAATACTATAAATCTATGATTACACATTTTTGTCTATAAAAGGTGTATCCTAGCGTTTTTGGGAGATTTAGTGTGAAATAGCAAGTAAATAACAAAGCAGCAATGATGTGTTTTAGAATGCCTTTAAGTTAATGAGAGGGATTTATTTAAATTAGATGATACTTCATAGAATGCTGCTCTCTCTTCTAGATTACAAATTTCTGCTGTTTAAATATTCTTTTGTGGGGGTTGGTGATAGGAGTGGGAGGAGATGCATTTCTAGTTTCATCTGTATCCTTGAATTAACTATGAAATAGGTGGGTTCTTAATTTAAATAACTTAAGATAAAATCTTAGTAGAAACACAGTTTATAGTCTTCTGCATAAGCTTCCACAACTTTGATTTAATTTTATAAAAGTGTTTTACTTTCATTAGTTACAGTGTTCAAGGCCAGGTTGGACACAGGGGCTTGGAGCAACCTGCTCTAGTGGAAGGTGTCCCTGCCCGTGGCAGGGGTTGGAACTGTGTGAGCTTTAAGGTTCCTTCCAACCCAGACTAGTCTGTGGTTCTATGATATTGGGAATGTAGATTTTTCCCAGCAAGACTAATGCTGTGCATCTGTTCCTGCCACTTTAATAGCTGAGCTTTGTCTTCCCATCCAACTTTGGCCACTGATTAGTTTTCCCCTGTGGATAGGGCAGGGTAGCTTTCTCCTCCCCTGTTTGGGGGACCAGCGATGAACCGTGGTAGAACTTTATTGCTTGGTTTCAGGTCTGGAAAACTCTGTGAAGGAGGCTCATTTAACCTGACTGAAGTTAAGACATCTACATGAAATTAATGCAACAAGCTATATCAACTTATCCGTAGGTGACCACTGATCTTGACAATGGTAGAAAACAGAGGTCATGTGTGAAATCTTCCTTTTGGATTTAAGGGACAGTAAAACCGAGAGATTTGGTTGACACTCTATTTGAAACTGTTTTTTGCTACAAGTTCTAAAATAAAGATTGAGTTTCCAGTAGATAGTAAACATTAAACCTCAGATTAAAGTTACCTGCATTGTTACTTAAGGGTATGTAAGTGGGATATTCCTGTGTCAGGAGGTGACACATAGGGTACCAGCAACTCATCAGTAATCTTAATCTATTATGCTAAGTATAAGGTAGTTTATCTTCTTTGAGAAAGCTGCCTACGCATTTAGTGTATGCTGAGGGTTTGCCTACATAGGAACACTTGGAAAAATTAATCTGGATTAAGGTATGCTTTGAAAGTGGATTAAATTACATAGCACTCCTATACAAGGACTTCTGAGCAGATTTTAAGTGGCTTTAGTTTCAGTTTCTTTACTTCCTCAGTTAAGTACATTAAATCAAATTAAAGGCGTTTAAATTTTACTCAGATGCTTGTAGAAGTTTAATGTAATCTTATTAACCTGCTTTTAGTAAAGTTTATCTGCATTTGCATTCATTATTTTCTTGTAGGCACATTGCAGGCATGTTCAAAGGAGCGGTGGATGAGGTTAGCCAGTTCAGTGTAAACTTATAGTTGTTATTTCTTATGCACTCACGTTCGCAGGTGGACCAGCTCTGTTTCTCCACTTGGTAATACTTCCCAACCCAGTCTTCTGGATCTCTCATCCCTCATTTGCAAATTGTCAGTGATGATTTTGATGTCCTTGAAGGGACTAATAGCCCTCCATATGAGAAATGCTAAGTAACAGCTGTCTAGTGGTGTTTGATTAGCATCCAAATGGAAATCTGGAGTTTGGCTTTGTTCATTAGTGTCATGAACAAAGGTGAAGGTGGAGGTTGGGAAAATTAGTGATTTACAGGAACTTTACCCAGGAGTATAGTTATTTTTCTGTAAAATTGCCAGACACAAACAAACAGTGGTTTTAATGTCACATAGAGTTCAGGCATCTACATCTGCTTTTGCTGTACCTGGCTTAGTATATTTGTGTAAGAAACAATATGCGCTGTATTTGCATACTCTTAGGTGAGGGATGTATACATACATTCACCAGTAGATGGTAAATATGAGGGGGGAAGAGATATCCCTTACAGCAGTGGAGAGAAAAATGTGAGAGAAACCTTGCTTTGGCTGACCAGAACCTAACATTGTAGAAGTTGGTTTGCCAAATGGCAGCAGGAGCTTTGGACCTTTCAAAAGGCCCTATTTTTTCTTCATTGTTCAAGGCTTGGTATAAATTCAGTGACATGGGGTACTTGAGAATAGTAAATATTGTTATGCACAAATAAGAATGAATGGCTTGCAAGTTTCACGACAAATTACTCATGTTGGCATTGCAGTGTGAGGGCTGTATAATGCTGCTGTACGAGACAGACGGTGATTGTAAGTGCTCCCTCTGAATATGCAGAATTGTGATCTCTGGCGTGTGTTTCTCCTGTACGTGGCAGCATACTAGCAGTGGGCAGTTGTGACATCTGATGATTTGCATTGCCAAGTGATGCCTTTACACTCAAATCCATACGAAACCAACCTTTTCCTCTCCCACCCACAGCCCCATTGAGAAGTGAAACATACTGAGTTGCAAAAAGTATGTCAAATATGCATTTAAATGCTTTGCTTCTCTGACGTTTCATTTGATATGTGCTACATGTGACTTGGAAGCATAATAGCACATTGTCCTAGAGTGATGGAGTTAGACAGTGTTTGATCTCTTCAACTGAACAAATGTATTGTTTTAATGCTAAGCAAAAGACCTTTTTAATAGGAGAACTGATTTTATACATTTTTTTAAAGAGAAACCAGGATATAGCCGTGGCTTCTTTTTCCTTTTGAATTTACAGCAGTATGATAGCAGATAAGTAATGTTTCTCAGGTTGAGGTTTGAATGCGTAAGAGATGGTAAATTCTATGGTAATGTTAAGCCCCTTAAAACCCACTTATTCTAACTATGCAGCGTGTGTTATAAATTTTGTTTGGGGTTTTTTTGGTGTTGGTTTGTTGGTTTTTTGGTTACATTTCTAGAAGTTATTAACAGCTTTGAAACTAACATCCTTTCAAAGCCAGGTTGGACACAGAGGCTTTGAGCAACCTAGTCTAGTGGAAGGTGTCCCTGCCCGTGGCAGGAGTTGGGACTGGGTGAGCTCTAAGGACCCTTCCACCCCAAATCCTTCTGTGATTCTGTGAAAATACATATCTTCTAATGACAGTATTGGAAGAGTCATAGCTATTGATGTGCTGATGTTCATGAAACATCTGGGTGGTGTACCTGAAAGGAAGGAGCTCATAGCTTTATGTACTAAAATGATATTTCTATGAATATGGCACAGTGAGGGAGAAGGAAAGGCTTCCAAAAAGCATACTTGGCAAATATCGATTTGTGCCAATAGCCGTTCTTGTCATCTTCTGGCAGCACTTTGGAGCGACGAGGTTTTTTACATCAGCTGTGGGTACAGGCAAATCAGAGGTAGCTAGTTTGAATACAAGTAGATCCAACACACTCTGTACTTAGCCAGCATTTCTTCAAATACTGCTATAATTGTGTGTGCACAGCTGCCGTGAGCTGGAGATTAGATCTAGTGGGCAGCTCTGCAGGAAGAGTTTTGCCCTCAGATTGTTTTTTAAATTAACCTTCTGTTTGCTTCCTGCTCTTCACCCCCCATTTTTGCAATAACTCTACATTTTGAGATAGCAAACTGGCTGTTATCCCTTGTGTACGGCTCCTGGCTATAAACAGCAAGGTAAGAGCGTGAGCAAAATGTAAATTCTTTGGTAACTCGGCAGAAGATACTATTTCATCACAATTGCTATTTAATCTTTGCAAAAGAACCTCCTACGCTGAATGTTCTTTTGAGTTATTTGGGGTTGATTTTTCATGAATAAAAGTCTTAGTCATCTTCAGAATCTATGTGATATCTTAAAGAAATAAAGACTTTGTATATTTCAGCAGTTACTTGGTCTGCTTTTGTATCTCTCTGTATTCCTGCACTCTTTGTAAGTGTGTAAGGAGTTGCTCTCACAGCAGTAGCCTTGACTCGGGGAGTTAAGTGGTGAAATCCTTCCCACGTGGAAACCAGCAGCAAAGAAGCTGAGTTTTCTTTTCTACCTGAAGCTCTGAGAGTGACTTTCTGTGCGACCTCGGTGTGAAGATCTTAGCAGCAGAGTTTATGCACATAATCTGCACTTGGATCTTGGGCAGGAATGCCTTGTGGGCTGCCATGTTGCAAAGCTATATACAGGTAAATGGGGTGTTTGGCAGTTGATGTATTCCTCCTCCTATGTGGTAAGGACTCTCAAGGGTGAATGGGGTCCTTCATGTTTCATCAAAATCTAGATAGGTTGCCAAACCAAGGGACATCCTTACCTCAACTGTGCCCTGAACCTCAGCTCCCCCGCTGCACAGCTTACATCAGTTTATAGCATCAACAGTCTCGGCTTAGTGATTTTGTGGAGGAGAGGACGGGGTTGTTGTGCAAATTGGCCCTTTAATTGCTGGAGTGAACACAAGTCCATGGACAAGTCACAGAACTCATTAGTACCTGGGTAATGATACATAGAATCACAGAATCAAGCAGGTTGGAAAAGACCTTCAAGATCATCAAGTCCAACTGTTCCCCAGCACTGCCGAGGCCACCACTAACCCATGGCGCTGAGGGCCTCATGTATATGATGTGTGAACACTTGCAGGGACGGTGACTCCAGCACTGCCCTGGGCAGCCTGTTCCAATGCCTGAGCACCCTTTGGGGAAGGAATTGTTCCAAATCTCCATCTAAACCTGCCCTGGTGCAGCTTGAGGCCGTTTCCTCTTGTCCCACCCCTTGTTCCTTGGGAGCAGAGACCAGCCCCCTCCTGGCTCCATCCTCCTGTCAGGCAGTTGCAGAGAGCGATAAGGTCCCCCCTGAGCCTTCTCTTCTCCAGACTAAACCCCCCCAGGTCCCTCAGCCGTTCCTCATCACACTTGTGCTCCAGGCCCTGCACCAGCTCCGGTGCCCTTCTCTGGCCCCGCTCCAGCACCTCAGTGTCTCTCTTGTAATACATTTGCATACCTAATAGTAGATACCAATAATATATAAACTGGGAAGTTCCAGAGCATCCTTATGAAGGATTTTGAGGTCACTAAAAGTTAGCAGTGAAACCAACTCCTGTGGTTTTATTGCAAATATCAACTCTTCATGCTATTCCAAAATCCAGAGCTCATGAAGCTATATGGCTGCATTAAAAAAACCCAGGTTTGCTCATAGGGATAATAACTCTCATTAGTTTAATTGGTGTAGCTGGGGAAGGTAAACAGTCTAAGCTGCAAAATAACATTTTCTGTCATGAAGTATAAGCAGCAGACTTGAAAGCTAAATCCAAGTTAGAGAACACATGCTTTGAACTTGCTTAGGTCTGTTTCAGTCTGACTGAAGAGGATAGTTGGTATCTGCAGAGGAAAGGGCATGATGATAAAGCAAAAGATGAAAGAAAACTGTCATCTACGGGAAGGAGTGAGTCAAGTAACATATGGTCTGTAAAACATGGAGACATAGTTTATAATGTGCAATAAAACTACTGTCTCTGATTTTCATCTTTTGTTCTGTATTAGAGCTGTGATTTGAGGCTTGTTTCTGAAGGCGGGAGGTGGTTGGTTTGTGGGGGTTGGTTATTTGGTTTGGGGTTTTTGTCTGTGTTCTCTTACATTTATTTTTATTAAATCTCAAGCAATCGATTGTTGTTTCTCTTGGGTTTTATTTGTTTTAATTGGTTACGCTTGCGAGTTTGCTCTGGTGCATAGCAGTGTGCATTTAGCAATAGTTCATTTAAAATTGCCAGGTAAAGCTATTTAGTGAAGCAACCTGGTCTAGTGGAAAGTGCCCCTCCACATGGCAGGGGGTTGGAACTAGCTGAAATTTAGGGTCCCTTCCAACCCAAACCAGCCTGTGGTTCTGTGATGTTTAGGTTCTTTCCTGTTCCAGGGTTTATATTCTGAGGTCACTCTTAAATCACTGAGCTGCTTGACTGGTACAGCAGTGACACACGCACGGGACGTTTCTGACTTTATGAAATGCAGTTTTATGTTGGATATGGTGTGTTCCTTTAGACTCCTGCCTAGTCTGCTGCTCTTATTGCTAAGGGGAATATCAAAGTGGTTTTGTCCTGTGCTTCATATGGAATATGAGTGAACTAGTATGAACTAATAACTATACATGTTTCCAAGAGGAAAGACTGGAGCTGAGTAAGGTTAGTGAATGAAAGTTCAAATAAAATCATGGTGGCTTGAATGTGAATTTCCTTTTTGATTAAAAACTTACTAATTTCAAGTCTAAAATCATCTTTACTTTGAAGTGAGGTTTCTTTTTATGATGTAACGAGGAAGTGTTATTCCATCTGATTAATGTTATTTTACTGTTGGGTGGAGGTGTAAAAGCTATTGACTTTGCAAATGCAAGGAAGAAAACCTTTCTTCTTGATATGAAAAGCCAGTTACTCTGTTGTCAGGAAAAGGCTTTAATGGCACCAGCTCACCTAGTGAGGGCATTATCAAATGAACCCCCATCCACAGATTTATAGGGTGGTATTTCTTAGGCTGAATTGTCTTCAAAACTGCCATTTGATCTTAAACTCTTTGTAGTGCAATAGTTGGTGGGGTTTTCTGGTGGTTGTTTTTAATTCCAGGTCAATATGAAAACATTTCTGTAAGCTTTATTTTTCTTTTAACTGTAGGAGAAAATCTGTTTCCAGATCCCTGTAAAAAGTTTGGCTAATGGTGTAGTTCAGGTGCTAACGTGAAGTTACTGCTTTAGATTTATCAGTAACCTTTAAAAGTTATCACATGAATAGAAATAATTCCTGACAAAGGTCCCAATTCTGACATGCTGAAGTTGCAGGAGTTTGCTTTAAATTATGAAGAGGTTGGGTAGGGCTGGGGCTGAGTTTGTTTTATTTTCAGATTGTGGTATGTTTCAGTTTTATTTTAACGGCGTAGGCTGGAAGAGGAGAATTAATTGCTGTTGTGGTGTAGAGGCATGTCAGAGTTTGAAGAATGACGGAGTTGTGCTGGATTGGGGTGATGAAGTACAGATAGCAGGCCACAGCTGCGGCCACAAATTAGGCCTCTCAATTTGATGCTGAAAGCATTGCATTAGAATTGCTCTTCTAGGATTACCATGTGGAAAATCTGATGGATAAAACCAGATCTGAAATAGGGAAGCTAGAACTGCGTACTGCTGCAAATGCCTGTTGGGGCTTCATTGTTCTAAATGAAAGTGCTTTACTAAGAGCAGTGCTCAAGAGCTTACTGTTCTTGAAGTGCTTCCACTGGTTTTTACATCTTAGCATTTCCTTGAAGAATTAGGGTTCTCAATATTTCCTTCCTCTTACAGCCAGCGTGGTCTAGGGGAGGATGAGAGTTGTGGACCCAAAGAGCTTGTCCTTATGTGGAATCCATCCAGAGTTGGGAGCGTGGGGTTTTACGGGAGGTGTTTCGGGAAGGTCCATAAGCTTCGATCCAGCTGAAGTCCTGTGCAAAGGCCTTCCTATATAGGAAGGATCTAGTGAGGAGGTTAAGCACCGCCTTATGAACTCCTGTGGGTATGGGAAGCTTCAACACATGGGTATTGCTCTTGTGTTCTGTGGAGCTACCCCACTGCTGCGGGAATATTAATGCTCCAGCTATTTTCAGGCACAGGACAGCAGTAATGTAGTATTAAATCAGATCTAATTTACAGGGATAATTCTGAGCAGTGATAGTTTTGTTAGCAGAACCGCTCAAAAGAACAAAACTACAGGGCCGTTGTCCTGTGCTTGGGTTGGCTGGCAGACATACAGTGCTAGGTGCACAGACAGAGCAAGAGCATGAACTGGAGTGGACAGGCTGAAGCTGTCACAGATGTCTCATGATTGCCAGCTATACAGTCAGCCAGGGCATTGAGTTCTTGTAAAACCAAGAGATGCCTCTGGCCAAGCAAGGGCTGCATGCAGACTGTGCTTATCCCACACATACAGATCTGTAAAGTGTAGGGGCTGGAACCAAGAAGACGCTGAGTAATAAAAGGCTGTGCAAGGTCCCCCCACACCTCCTTCTTAAAATGTTCCTATTCAGTGAGTATAGCTCTGTCCTGACCTGCAACATCCCGCTTATTGTTTCTGTGCTAGGAGTTTCCTGAATGCCACGTGGAAAATGCGACACACTTTGTAATGTAGAACAAATACCTTCTGGAATGGGACTCAACCAAGAGGATAAAACCTCGTTCTGCATTGTGACTTTAATCCAGATTTGCATTCCAGTGGAGAACTCTGGTGGGGAATGTGTCTGGAACATAAGATAGTGTGATTTTAAAGCACACGGTTATTCTTTGGTTTTGAGGATTTATTTATGCACAACTCGGAATCAGAAGATCTCTGATCTTTTCAAAGGAAGAGTCCTTTTTGCTTGTTGATACTTCAGTATCTTTCACATGCATTTGATGTTTTAGTGGAGTGACACATGACAAACTGAGGTACAATAATGGAGGCTATGTTACATTTGGGATGTGCTATTTTATTGTTTGCATCAGCCTACTTTTGTGACTTTCAAATTGGAATTCCCACCTAGTCCTTCAAAACTATAAGAGGAAGTTTTTGAGAGAGGAAGTAAGATTGATGGCTAATCGAATGTTTGATGTATGAGGCTTTCATGATGAATTGTGTTCTTGTACCTCCTCTGTTCATACTTACTTTCATAATCTTGAAAAGCAAAAACATTAATAAATCACAGTGGGTTAAAGATCAGGCACGTGGTTTTATTTTAGGAAGGGATAAAGCTGAAATCTCACTGAGTGTACATTGTTCAGCACTTGTTCTCTGGGGCATATGAATCAGTCCCTTCACTACAGATCCGTAAGCATTTCCTTTCGTGGTTACAGTGTATTTTCATTAGAAAAACCAATGCAAGACAATACTCGGTGTGTTACTTTTGGTGCTTATGCTCATGTGCAAAGTTAATGTTTAAAAACCAAAAAAGAAGCCTTTTGTGGCCATGTGAAGTTTTGACTTCACAGAGTAAGCTTGCTCACTTGATTTGTATCTGTCAGCAGGGAGGGGATTTTGAGGAAAGGCATAGTAAGCCTGCAAGCTTGAGAAAGAGGTAGAATTTTCATTGCTATGCCTTGCGTATCTGGGACATGTTTTCCCAAAGGATTCAGGGTAAAATGTGCTTTTGGGGACTGTTTGCTCTGCGTGTGTGGAGGAAGACAGCAGGAAATGTGTGTTTCTCCTTGCTTTTTCTCCTTGCTGGTAGTTAGCATTTGGGACAATGTTCCCTGAAGAGGATAAGGTCAGAACCTGGTGGAAGAGGGGGAGTCATAAATAAGAGAATTAAAACCTTTGAGACCCATTCCCTCACCCCCTTGCTGCCATACCTGCACATCCGCTTACTCTTTGGCCTCTTTTAATAGGGATTGTTGAAAGAGGCTGCTAAATGAAGAAACCAGCTTTCCTTTTGAACTTTTAACCTTCATGAAAGCTCCAGTACTTGGCTTCTGCTGAGCATAGGTTGTTTGAGTCTGACATTTAAAGATAATAAAATCATAAAGGAAGAATTGAAATATCAGTGTGCACTTCTGAAATTCCCGAATTGCCAGTGAAGGTCTTGCTTCCCTGTGCTTTAAAGGGATGTACTTCAACGGAGATGGAAGTGCAGCAGTTGGTACAAAACCTCCACCAAGGGTAGAGATGGCTGGTGTGTGTGTGAATGGAAGCTCTCTGAGGGAGTGGAAGAAAACTTGAAGAATGGGTCATATAAAAGGAAATAAAACACTGTAAGCAAAGGAAAAGGGGGATAGGGGGAATGCCAAAGGTGAGAGAGATGAACTGTACTGCCTAGGCTAAAGGTATTACGCAGAGATTTCTTCTATGAATGAATGTCCTGTTTAAAAAGAAACAAACGAGTGTTTCCCCACTTCATCCTTGTTAAAAAACCCCACAGTAAAACTCGTGACAGTTGCTAGCTCCTATTCTTTTTAAGAGTTGATCATGTGAAACTTTTATATACTAAAACCAAGGAAAACACATTAAAGTCTAATCCCTGCGTGCTCTAGTAGGTCTTAAAGCTGTCATCACTTAAAAGTCATACAGAAGCAAAACCAGTATCTTAAATACAAATGATTTTTTGCTTCCAGTGACTTTTAATGCACATATTATACATCAGTAATTAAAAAATCTAGAAGCAGATCCGTGTCAAATCATGCTTTAGATGACATGTAATCTAAAATGCTTGAAAGTAACTTTCATGGGTATCATTGCTGGCTTGGTCATCTATATCAAAAAGCAATATGTTTTTGGAAATGACAATCTAGAGGGCTGCAGCCTGGCAGCAGAGACCTGTTGCCCTTCCTTCTCACACACAAGCTGACAGTCGTGCTGCACACGTTGTCACATATGTGGCTGCTCAAATGGAAAACGTGCTCAACAAGGCTTCTTCTCAGCTGCTAGAAGAAACTGGCAGCCTTTGGCATGGCTGGGTTTCAACAGAAAGCAGCAATACATATTGCAGTTGTCTTGGCTGGTGGCATGCAAAACTACCCTGCTGCCTTCTTCCTTTTGGGGTATGATTCTTCTTTCTTAAATAAGGTTGGTTCATGAGCCAGGAGAAATAGTGATGGATTTAAGAAGGGAACTGTTAAAAATAGGCAGCTCTTCAATTTGTGGGGAATAGTTGAGTTTGGTGTGGTTAGATATGAAGTGGTTCCATGCAAAATGCTTTTAGTCTTACCCTGAGAAAATTGGGAGCCTTTGTAGCTATGGGATTTTTCATCTTGCTGTCGTGCTATGTGTCCTCAAAGCAAGAGGCAAGGTTTTCTGTCCTGTGCCTGCCTCTTTTACCATCTGTATTTCCACTTCAGCAATTAAATGACTAAAAGCAAAGGTGGGAGCGTAAAGTAGCCAGCAGCCATGAGTTAATTTCACTGTGTAAAACTACAGAGATTATTTGGGGCCAGAAAGAGGCAACTGTCACAGGACAATGGTCTCGTCCTGTCATGTGTGTGCTGAAAATCAGGCAGTTGCCAGGAATGACTGCACCAAAGAGCCAGATGACGACTTGTTTCTAAATTGAGAACAGATTAAACTTTCAGGGCTCTAAAACCAAAGCCCACGGTGTTTTACAAAGTCACCAGTATTAAATGATGAAAGCCTGAGCAGAAGGAGGAGCATGGTAAGGAGAGCAGCAGTAGTTGCTCGCTGGGCTGTTTCGAAGTATTTGCATTTTGATTGGCTCCACAGACATTTCTGCGTGCCTCAGGGACTCTTAACGTAAGGAAAAACAGCTTTATATGTGAAGATAAATGGCAATGAAACTTCAGATTTGTTCCCTGCAGCATGTTCTGTGTGCTCTTTCAGGCTTGGTTTAAATGGATATAATAGTGATGCTTTTATTTTGCCTGGAAAATGAGTTTCCTTTGCTGATTTGCTTTAAAATATGTAATCCACCTAGAAATGTATTTGTCATTTTGTGCTGGGATGTATCTCTGAATTTGGCAGACTAAGAGAATTAGAAGACATTGGCCAATAAATCTAGCCACAAAATGGTTTACCGCTTTCTGTCCCCTACCAAAGTCCATACCTGGGATTCTTGTGAGAAGCCTCATGTGATGGATAACTGCAATAACATGCTCTGAAATGCCAAAAAGACTGTTTCCAGCAGACTCTGGAGCTACGTCCTCCACTTCCACCTCTCTGGTTTTAATGGCAGGTGTTGAAACTAGGGGTGGTAGCAAGAAATAGGGAAGCCAGTCTTGAGGGCTGGGAAGGGTAAAATGCAGGAAGAACTGCATGAGTAGTCTGCCTGAGCACATGAATAAAGAAGGCAGCTGCCAATTCTGGGTAATCTGTCAGTCTGATTTAGATACAACCCCCTGTAGCCTCTAAATACCTCTCAATTTCTCAGAGGAAATGTGGTGCCCCATTTTATAGTTGGCGGTTGGAGGCGCAGAGGACCAAAGGGCAAGTACGTGGCCACACACAAAGCCTTTGAATAAAAGAAAATGAAACACAAGTGTTCTGGGTTCCAAGTTTAACATCCTCGTCTTTGAAGCAGACTTTCTGTTCATTTAAGCAGTGTGATTACGATGTGTGGTAGGGAGGTCATCTCTTTAATCAGTGCTGTGTGGGGGGGGGAAAAGCTTGGTAGATACAAGGTCTATTTGTGGGTGGGTTTTTTCAGTTTATTTTTCTCTGGTGAGTCTTACACTATCTGCTAATGATTACATTCTCTCCAAGAGTGACACCAAGGTCAAATAAGAACCTGGGGCTTTTGTGTCTCAAGAGGTTTGTTTTGCAAATGCAAGAGTACATTTTTGTATCTTGTTTAAATGGGAGCATTAGACTTTGTCCTGGGCACTGCTCCAGTGTATTTACCTATTGGTGCTGCTGCTTCAGAATTTCCTTCAGGTGCCTTCAGTGGAGTTAATGTCATTATTGTTTTCCCGAAGTTGTTGGCATAGTGGACAAGACCAGTGGGGTAAGAGATAGGGCTGAAATCTGTCTAATTCTTTAATGCCCCAAGAAGAAAGCTTGTGAAGATGCTGTGGCTGGTAAGAGTATACTCCAGGGTATAGAGAATAGCACATGTGAACAGGAAACTTCAAAAAATCTTCAAAACCATCTTTTCCTTCATTCTTCATGTACACTGTCCTCTTAAGTTTTGCATGCCCAGATCAAGGAGAAGCAGTTGGGAACTGCATGTCGTGGAGAACATGTCTTTGTGAGCCCTATGTACTGGAGTTAATCTTCCAAGCAAGGTAGAAGGAAGTCTTATCCGGCTTTGACAGAGCAGCAGAATTCCCTGCTGGGAGTAGGGGATTGCAGTTGTAATGGGACACAAATCCTAGTCTTCAGGGTTGGAGAGTCCGCTTACTTGTTACAGGGCAAGTTGTCTGGCAGCTTTGGGAACAGGATGGCTCTTTCCTGATCGTACTCCTTGCTCCAGATTAAGATCTTCTGGTGGGCTGTGGCTATGGTTCTGTGAATGCAGTATGAAGACTGCATCAGAGTGCTGTAGGATGGGGAGCGAGGAGAGGAAAGAAAAGGGAGTATTCTTTTATCAGAGATGCGCACTGCGGCTTTGTGGAAATGATTATACTTTCAGTGTACGACCTGTGAATATTGCTTAATATAGCGTAAAATGAGAGTGGGTAAGGCTTCCAGTAGTGTTTACTGTTGTCACCGTGCTGCCAAACCTGCCAAGCTATGCTTTAGTCTTCACAGCAGAGTGCAAGTGCTTTAGAGGAGGGCAGAAGGAGGACTCCGTTCTGGTTTAAAGAGATGAATAGCTAAATTGCGCTTACGATTTGAACATTAGAGATCCGCTGAGGTTAAATTACTCCTGAAAGCAGATGAAAAGTTGCTGTGTTGTGCTTTGTTTTAGTTGATGCTGTTTTCACACAAAGGGCTTTTCAACCAGGTATTAGCCCTCTAGGAAGTTCAGCCTGGTCAACTTCAGTTGACAGCTTTGTTTGGAAACACTTCTAACTCTGTCAAAGTGAACTAGACAGTTAACTGAACAGGGATTTGACATCCCTTGCCCCCAAGTGCAATGGGGATATTTAATTTGGGAACACTGAAGTCTGAAAGCAGGAAGCATAAACAGTGGTTACTCTCACAGGGGGAGAGGGATATTAGTGAAGGGATATTACTCTGTATTTCTGAAGATACAAACTCTGGCAATCATCAGGGCACTAAAAATGTACTTGGATTTCATCCAAATACTTTAATCTTTTAATGTCTCTTACAATTATAAAGGAGCTCATTGAGTTAATGAAACATACTGTAATGAACTTAGTAATTGCGTATTTGTGTATCGTTCTCCTCTGTGGAAATGAATCTCAGCTGTGTGCCATGAACTTTGCGCAGGTGAACTAAACATTGGGTTTTTGTCTCAGGACATGTTTTCATGATGGTTTAAGATGAACAGGTTATATTCCTGCTTTCCTTCTTGCCCCTACCCATTCTTTATGGTGTCCTGATGCTCAGGTCAGTGAGTGGCGAATGCGTTCAAGGGGGTAATCTGGCTGAAGATGTCTTTGAGGTTTGTTGTGTGGGGTTAGTTTTTGGACAGTCCATCTCTGAGCTGACCTGCTGGACAAGTGATACTGCTGGCACTGGGGAGGAGGAGGAGGCCAGGCCATGACATTGGGCAGAGACATGAGATCTGGACTTTGAATGGCAGAAGTCTGAGGGTTTCAGAGTAGAAGGGTTTAATTTTAGCAGAGAACATAAGGGTGGTGTCTCAGGATGATGTATCTATTACAATATATTTAACATAAAACAGTTATGAGGATCCATTTTTTATGCAATATAATGAGTTAGAAGCATGCACATTATTATGCAGCAAAGGCACACTGTCCTTCTGCCTGTTGCTGCCAGCCTCTCCCTGTTCTGTAGTCAGCATTTGTAAGTTCTTAGCAGGTAAAGTACTTGGCAGTAACTCCTGGATGGCATCAGGAGAGTATTAAATACTTGAGGCCCTCTACTTGTTTTTAGGATAATAGAGCAAAGCATCACACAGCAAGTGCTGGTTCATTTTGCTTTGATAGAAGTTGATTGAGTTGCAGCAGCAGTCGGTGACAATTGATGTTCTGGCTCCTGAGAAGGAAACTGCCACAAGTCATCTTGCAGAATAATGTGGCTGGCACAGCAGAGTCCTCAGTGTGCAGGCAGGGCTGGTTGCCTCGCCTGGAGGCATGGATTGTGGGAAGGTTAAGCACTTGGTTTATTGATTAGCCAATTTGGAAACAGTGAGTGTTTTGCTCATTCTTGGCATAACTGTGCATGTTCCCAGAGAGGCTGGAGCAGGAGCTTCAACTGGAGCATGGAGATGGGGAAACACAGCTGTGCCATCATCAGCATCTGACAGTGAGAATTAGCTGGAGCCATAGGGGGGGTCTTGGGGAACCTTTGTAATTATAGTTACTTATGAGATAGAAGATACTTGGAGAAGCACATCATGTGTGCTACAAAGGTGGCTTTTTAATCGATAATGTGCAGCAGGGCCATTCAGTTTCCATTACTTCCATACAGGTGAGGAATGAGGTTTTTGTTTGTTTTTTTTCCCCTAAAACCTTGAATTTAAAATGGTAATGAGAGATGTCCGTTAGCAATTGGGGATAAAACTTTATCCTTTTCATTTCTGGCAGTGGAGATTTGCCCCAGCTTGAGGCTGGCGTTTCCTGGCAAACTCACTCCTGCAACAGCAGCCAGCTGCTGACTGGAGATGAGAAGGCTCCTGAAGGGGACACCTTAGAGCAGCTCCAGTGCCTAAAGGGGCTCCAGGAAACCTGGAGAGGGGCTTTGGACAAGGGCCTGTAGGGACAGGCCAAGGGGAATGGCTTTAACCTGCCAGAGGGGAGATTGAGATGAGCTCTGAGGCAGAAGCTCTTCCCTGTGAGGGTGCTGAGGCGCTGGCACAGACTTTTCCCAGAGAAGCTGTGGCTGCCCCATCCCTGGCAGTGTTCAAGGCCAGGTTGGACACAGGGGCTTGGAGCAACCTGCTCTAGTGGAAGGTGTCCCTGCCCGTGGCAGGGGGTTGGGACTGGATGAGCTTTAAGGTGCCTTCCAACACAAACTATTTTATGATTGTATAAGAATGACTTTTCCTCTAAGCAATGAATTCAACATACTCACTAAATTAACTCGTATTTTTCATGAGTCAGCTTACTTTGTTAAAGTACTTCCACTTTTTTTTCTGATAATAAAAGATGAGACAATCATAACACCTCTCTAGCTTTAACTGCAGTGGCTGAATTGCTGGCCATCCCCCTTCCCTTATTTATATTTTTAGTAGCTGAGCATAATATAATAAATTGGATTCAGTGGAGTTTTAAGTTCACTGTGGGTTGCAATTTCAGAGTAAACCCATCGCCTGTTCAGCTGTCCTTTGCTAAAAGGGAGATAGTAAACTCTTCAACTGCTGTCTACTGCTTTAATGGCGTTAATCTGTAGAGCTTATGACTCAGACTGGTAGAAGGATGTTTGTATTACTCTTTCCTCTTTCCCTGGGCCATGTGGATCTTAATAAAGTAAAATTAAGTAAAATTAAGGGGCGACCACAAATTGTACCCAGTGCTTGAATGTGATGTATTAAACTGTAATACCACAGCAATTTTCAGTAGTTTTCCTGTCAGAAGTGAAGTTTCATCTTGATCTATAAAATCTTAGTTCAGGTTATGGAAGACTTGAGATCTTTGAATGAGTACTCTTGGATGCCAGCTGGGAAGAGTTACAGACTGTTGTTCCTGAGTTGTAACCAAGGGCTGGTTTTAGCATGCTTAGAAAATCTTGCATAGAAGGCAACCTGCTGCAAAAGCAGCTCTTTTGGCTCATTGTGTGCACAGTTGAGTACAGAAAAAGCGCAATATTGGAACACAGATGGGCAGCCTAGGGCTTCAAGTGTGCTTAGAGTTATTATATCAGTGTACTCGGAGAATCACAGAATGCTTGAGGCTGGAAGAAGCTACTGGAAGTCGTCTTGTCCAACCACCCTGCTCAAGCAGGGTCATCTGCTACTTGTGGTTTTGCACTACAGAGATGAGCAAGGGATAATCTTGTGTTAAAATACCCAGATCTCCTGTTACCGAGTGTCACATTTAATGCCATTTATCAAGCTTTTACACAGGACACATGTCCCCTGGAAGAGGGTTGGGTGAGCAGGGTGTTGGCACTGCTGTCATCTTGCAGTCAAGTTTCTTCTGAAAGGTTTATAGCATCCCTCCAAAGTACCCTCTGCGTTCTGGTTGTATGAACGTGGAGCTTTCCCTGTTCTTGGGCTCTTCGGTATCGTCTTGCTTGTGGTCTTATGCTGGATACTTGAGAAGATAACTCAGGTATGCAAGCTCTTCCGGATCTAGCATTGCAAATTACAAATGATGGCCCGAAGATATGCGTTGGCATTGAAAAGGAAGGTGATAATCTGGTTGCCATGTCTTCAGAAGGGTGGTTCCAGGCCTGCAGGTACAATGACTAAGCAGTACTCAGCAAAGCAGGGTAGGATCAGTGTTAAGCACTGGCATATGCATAGTTGTTTTTCTGGGATGTGACTGTGTCCACGTTTGTTTATTTAGCATCTCTGTATTCCTGTTTCCAATGTGAGTTTAATAATGTCCATTAAAATGCCAGATCAGCCTCAACAATGATATTTGGAGATACAATCTCGTTAATGCAGAATAGCTCAAGTTTTCCCACAAGTTTAGCTATAGACAGGGTCTCTAATGTTAACTGTGCCGTACTTTTTCCCTCCCTGGGCCATCCCTGTGTTTCCCATTTGTAGTCTCCTAGTTTTGCTGAATATCCATCAGAGAACCGGCATTGGGAGGTCTGCAAGTGTTAAGGGCAAATTGTTCTTTGTAAATATGAGAGTGTGCACTGACAGAGAGCTAGGAGTCTGCAGGGATGGGTTCGGTGACTGTGTAGTGCTGAGAAGTCAGGAAGACATGGGGTGTTTTGACTGTTGGCTGTTTCGATGCACTGATTTCAGTGACTACAAGAGAAGCAATGCTGGTAAGAACACCTCTGTAGTTGGAGGTGGTGGATTTTTTTCCTTCTCTTGCTTTTGTCATCTTTGAAGAGTGGTATCAGTGCCTGAAGACAAAGGTTGATGTCTTCAAAACTTTCGTGTCCTCGTTAGACGCATAAATGGTACCCAGTCTTTCTTTTGCTGTTTCTTTTACTTCTGGTGAGCACTGTGAGCATCAGGCTCCGCTTATTCACTGCGGAGTATCGATGTGTGTCTCTTTTCCACAGTACTTTTCTTGGCAGAATGATTTCTTTAGAAAATACTTCTGTTGTCTCGACCTTCCACATCCTGCCTGTGCTGTCAGTTAACTTGGTTACTTCCTTTAGCATTCACGCATCTCTGTTACCCTCTCTTCCTCCATTTGACTGCAAACTTCCTGACTGCCGTTAGTTCCTCTGTGTGTGTCATAAGCATTGATAGGGTAAAAAAATCTCTTGGTTTCTTATGCTGCTGCTTCATCTTGCTTCTAGTGGGAAGTTTAGGGTTTCTACCAACCTTGAGCTTATCTTGTATCTGTTATCTCCTTTGGGTTATAGCCAGTCATCATTGTCTTGATTTGGCCTCTGCTGCAGCGAAGCAATGAAGTGTTATCATCTTGACTCAAGATCTTATTTTGTGTGTCCTTTCTAGCTCCCTGATTTATCCAAATGCCAGGAAAGTCCTAAGTACCTGATCTGGGTCATGCTAGTGGTAGAAAAGAGGACTGTGAGCTCTTGTTACTTCTTTACTCTTAGTTGAATTCTATTCAAAATTGCTTTCCAGAACCGCAGCACTTTTGATGAACTTTTTCAGTTTCTTGTTCTATTTTCAACCAGCCTCTAATAAACTTCCTCCATTTCCAGTTGCACGGGACTCCTTTGGAGTGTGCTCAGCTTAAGTATTGAAAAGCCACCTCCATTTTCCCCCTCCCCCCAAAAAATTGCATCCATTCTTTTGAGTTGTAATATTTATCACTGCTTTAACTGTTATTTCAGAGTACCCATTTCTTTTTTCCTTTCTTCTCCCCTTCAACTTTCTTATTGCTGAAAGCATTTATTCTATCCTTACAACCCTTTAAGAACAGCAGCACCGCTGGCTGAAATTAAGGCTTCATCTTTTTCTCATTACTTCCCTCCTACCTCTCAGGTTATATGAGACTAGTAGGAAAAGAAAATTGTATTCAGCTGGATTTTAAGGGATATTTTCTGCTGCTTGCTTCGGTTTAGAAACATCTGGAGTACAGTCCAACGGTGAGAATCAACCCCAAATGAAGCCACAAGCCCTGAAAAACTGTGTCAAGTTTAAGTGGATTCTGAAGTTTTATTCAGAGTGGTATTTGATGTTTTGTTTCTTTACTTGATACCTGCCATGGTCTTGAAATTTCACATTCTAGGCAGGTACTCCAGCACCTCTGAAAAAGCATGGGTTTTTTGCAGCCTTACCTCTTTGACTGCTGGGTTATTGTTGGTGTTGTTGTGGGCTTTTGTATTTGTTTGGTTTGGGTTTGTGTGTGTTTGTCTTAATTTCTTGCAATAGTCTTGGATACTTGAGTTCGGCGCTCTCCTGATCTCTAGCGTGAGGAGCTCAGATATTGACATCTTCAGTAAACAGAGCATCTTTATCTGGCTGGATGGTATACGAGTGTTAATTAAATTGCCACAAAGATTCAGATACCTTGAGTAATCAAAATCAAGTTTTTAGTCCTCTCTCCTCTGAGTTATAGACATGCAACTAAAAGTTCCTTGGTAGAAGGAGAGCAATCTTCCAAGAAGCGGGGGAGTTCAAGTTGAACAAGTACCTGAATTTTTTCTGGTATGCTTCAATATGTGCTTTAGAAGCAAGACCAGACAGCCTGCTTGCTTGAATACTGAGTACATCCAGTCTGTTGGGTTTTCTCTCACCTTTTCTTTTCAAGCACCCTTTAAAGCCTTTTTTTCTCTCCCTAGTTTTGAAGAGTACTTTTTTGAAAGTGGGCCTGTCAGTGATAGTGAAACCTCAGCCACATAAAATGCTTTCTAAGGAGAGGAACAAGATGACTGTGGAAAAGGTAAACTACTTGGAATGCGATTGTAAAGAGGGGTTATATAGGTATGTGAGACAGGAGATAACCACACCACTATTCACTATCTTTCCTGGGCATCCTCGCCAGTGGGAAAAAACTGTCCTGTCCTATACTTTTCACACCCATGCTCCTAAAATCTTCCCTAATACTAGTTTTCCAGGTATTTGGAGAGGAAAAGTGATGTATGTGAACCTGAAGGGTCCGAAACTCACTTTGTCATGATATTAAGTGGTGCATTCCTGGGCTAATGAAGCATTGTTGATCAGCAGGTTGCGGGTTCAGCATCAAGGAAGTGTTCCTGTTGGGAAGCTGATGGACCGCACTGAACCGTGGAAGTCTGTTGAGTGGGGTCAGGTCTTCCTCCAGTATAGGTGGCTGCTGCAGAGGGGGTAGCAGCCCCCCTGGGTTGTCTCCTCTCCGAGTTCACCCCTCTTTTCCATCACTTACTAGAAAATAGCTCATAACTGCTGTAGAGCTTTAGCTTCCATTTGTGGCAAAGCATCTGGAAGTCTTTCCCATCCCTGGCAGTGTTCAAGACCAGGTTGGACACAGGGGCTTGGAGCAACCTGCTCTGGTGGAAGGTGTCCCTGCCCGTGACAGGGGTTGGAACTGGATGAGCTTTGATGTCCCTTCCAATCCAAACCATTCTGTGATTGTATGATCTGTAGGTCTTATCAACATGGGTCTGCTGGGCCTTTGACTCCTATCTATTTCAGTAATGAACAGCACTGAACGCCTAACAAAAGGGAAAAAGGCAGCATGAGAGCCTTTTTATGTGCACAAAGTGTACATCCACCCCCTGGCTTCTGTGCCCTGTTTCTTGCAGAGATGATAGAGCGTGTTTACATCTCCTTACACTCGGCTGTTCAGTCATGCAGTTTAACTCCAAAAATAACTCTTCTGGGGGACATTAATCCAGTGCTGGATTATCTTTCTAAAATCGTTAATCAGACTTGGTCCCTGAGGGACCTTCCAGCTGAACTTGCCACTGAAGTTTCTGTTTGCAGGAGCCGAGCGGAGGAAGCTGATGAGGTTTGACAAGAAGCGGTTCCTTACGTAAGGACCCAAGTGGAGGGACCCATGTGTCTCCTCCTGCTGCCGGTCCCTGCCTGGGTGACACCCGCTGTGTCCTGCCTTGTCCTGCCTGTCTTACTGCCCTCCCTTCCCTTCACCTTGTTTCACCTTGAAGAAATGCCATGGGAGCAGGGGATCTGTGCCAGCTCCAGGTGATTCCTGTGTGTGCTGCCTTTTGTCCAGGCAGGAGAAACATGCGCTTTGTTCTGTTAAATTCTTAAATGCACGTGGCATTCATTCCTTTGGTTGCTTTTCAATCATTAACTTCCTTACTTGAGCTGTTCATGAAATGACCTGGCCTGCTGTTCGAATATTGCCTTTCTTCTGCAATAGAAGAAATGAGCTGTTGCAGACTGCTGGTTTCATGCACAACTAGAGCTGCGAGTCACATTAACTCCTCTTAGCCTGCATTTCTTTCTCCTGTCTGTAGGGTAGTAATAGAGTTTACTGCTTGAGAGATGTGCTCTGATAGAATCCCAGGCTGGTTTGGGTTGGAAGGGAGCTTAAAGCTCCTCCAGCTCCAAGCCCCTGCCACGGGCAGGGACACCTTCCACTAGAGCAGGTTGCTCCAAGCCCCTGTGTCCAACCTGGCCTTGAACACTGCCAGGGATGGGGCAGCCACAGCTTCTCTGGGAAAAGTCTGTGCCAGCGCCTCAGCACCCTCACAGGGAAGAGCTTCTGCCTCAGAGCTCATCTCAATCTCCCCTCTGGCAGGTTAAAGCCATTCCCCTTGGCCTGTCCCTACAGGCCCTTGTCCAAAGCCCCTCTCCAGGTTTCCTGGAGCCCCTTTAGGCACTGGAGCTGCTCTAAGGTCTCCCCTTCAGGAGCCTTCTCTTCTCCAGGCTGCCCCAGCCCAGCTCTCTCAGCCTGGCTCCAGAGCAGAGCTGCTCCAGCCCTCGCAGCAGCTCCGTGGCCTCCTCTGGGCTCCCTCAAGCAGGTATAGGTTATTTAAAGTACTTTGAGATCCTTGCATGGAAAGTGCCAAGAAAATAGCAAAACAATTAAAAAAAAAAAAAAAAAAAGGAGAGATTTAATTTCATACATGAATAAAATCCTTTTTTTCCACATGCAGTGCATAGGTAGAAGGGGAAAATTCAGTATGTTTTACTGACATATGTGCTGAGTTAATCCTCAGAGCCATGTAGGTAAATTGAGAGCTCGAGTGTCTGTGTTGATGCATTTTTGCATTAAATTTAACGTACTTTGATTTCCAACTTGAGTATTTATTACTCTGGCTTAGTAGACCAGTGGAAGCGCTGCATAGCATGATTGAAATGCAGAAATATGCTGTGTGTGGCCATAACAGTAACTCACAGAATTTGCACTTTAATGTTCTAATCTGTCATCGTTCTGGAAAACCCTCTTGATGGAAGCAGAGTGTACTCAAGTGGTAGGGATGCTTTGGTTGTGAGGGTTTTTCCTTCAAATCATAAAATAGTGTGCTGCGGAGCATGGAAGTTGCTTCAAACTCCTCCAGGTTACAGCTGCATTAGGGAAAATACAGGGAAGTTGCCTTCCTTTTCCTCAGACACCCCCCCTCACACACTTCATACAGTTATGCCTGCACGTGCATCCTGTTGCTTTCAGGTTCTGCCTTGAAAATAAATGTTGTAAAAATGAGTTGCAGAGTTGCTCTTGCATGTCGGTGCTGCTCGGATCCCACTGGGAGAGAAAAAGGAGTTGCGCTTGAGAAAACTCCATAACTAGACCCTTTAGTGACTGATGTCCATATCCTTTTTACTGCTTGACTGCTGCTGGCATGACAAAAACCAGTTGAAATCGGTACTAGTTCTTCATTCACATCATGAAAATTGCTTACTAAATTGGAAGCGTTTCACACCAGGGGTTGTGCCTTCCTTATTTCACTCGGCAGTGTCTAACACACTGTGTGCCACTGGAATAAATAGTAGGTAATTTGTAATTGTCAGCACTGGAGATTGCAGAACTTTCTTTGCAGTCCTAATTTTGCGATGACGGCTAAGCATCTGTTTTGACTTAAAAAGCCCCAGCTTGTTTCTGGCATTGCCACGCAGGTAGAATGAAACGGAATTATCTTTTGGATCCTGCATTGGATTCATAAGATTATAAACTAGAAAGAAAAAGTCAGCACATTTAACTAAGATGCCCACTGAGAAAGAGGAAGAAATGCAGTGACGATTTTATATAAGCTTTTCAGCATTCGGACCACACTGATGTCTCCGAGTTGGTCTTCTCGTGGGAGAAGTGGAACTACATCCATTTGTATTAGTTAAAGATCTGTCGCTTTGCTTTGTGTTTTATGACTGTAAAAGCATACGTATATTAATAATTATAATTATGTAGGAGATCTGTGCTAGCCTGCATGAAGACTAGTCACATTAAATTGTCTTCTGAATGCTGTGGCAGACTTCTCTTGTACTTTGCTTTGGAATGCAAATGCTTAGTTTCTATAGCTGAATTTGATTAACTTCCCATCAACTTTTCCTGGACTCTTCTTTCTTAAACCATTTGCTTTCTTCTGGTGTGATTTGTTAAGATGGGGACTTCAACTCGCTGCAGCAAAATGCCCACATTTGTATGTGAGAATGGAAGTCTTCTGCAAATATATGGCTGTGTAATGTTGTTTTGCTTTCGTAGTCATGGCCAGTGGTTGTGAATCAGCATTTTCTCTCCAGCGTTCATCGTGAGCTTTGGCATTGGCTAACCTTTTCGGAGAGGTATTGGGCTGCGAGTTACCTTCTCTTTGCCTCTCATGGTAAGAGGTGACAGCGCTCCGAGTTGCTTCCCTGTCTTCTCCGTCAAAGAAAACATGCTTGACCATTAAGTAGGTGGATTCTATGGTTTTATAGGTCTCCCTTCTCTCTATATATGCATGTGGCCTATTTTTCATGAAAACTCTAGAAGAAACGTGATGGGGGGTGGGGGAATAAAACTGTTGAAAATAAGGAGTTGCTCATTTGAAGTTATCCTCAGTCAAGTTTGTCTGGAAGGAGTTGCTGCTGTTCTTTTTGTGTTGTGGCCAATAAACCAAAGGCTCTGGCTGAATATTCCGGTGCCCGTCCTGCCAGGGATGCCGTGCATGCCAGGGGATGCAGGGAGAAGCCTGTCAGTCTGGCACTGGGTCATCCAGCTCCGCTTAAGCGCTTAATACCAAGCATTTGATACCAAAATGTCACTAGGCTGAGACTACCAAGGGCTGGGAAACACTGTCACCATGAGTATGGGAGCAAAAAGGTACCAACATCTTGGTTTTCTTTTGGCTGTTGAGGTGGATTATTGGCAGCTCATTGCTGCCAACAAGTCTTACTTTTCTGCCCATCATAGTATGCCACTCTGGGAAGCAGTTTGACTTGAATGTGGTAAAAACCAGATGACTGAAAATACCTTTTTAGCTGATTACTTGAGTCAGTGCAGGGAGGGGAGTGCCTGTGGGAGATGCGAACAGCGGGAACATGAGGTGTCAGGGGAGAAGGGGCAGGAGCTTTGCAACCATTCAAGCTCTGCGGGGGAAAAGAGGGCCAAAAGTGAATGTCATGACTACTCTTAATGACCAGCAAGCCAGTTGCGTGCTTTAATTGTGTTTATGCCCGATCGCTGTAACATCTACCAAATGTGGATGTATCACTGAGTTTTTTAATCACATTGTTTAGTCTTTCCAGGCACTTCCTGCAATCCAGTCTTATTTATAGACCGTCCATTGTCTTATTTACTGCCTTGAGCCTCGCTTCGTGGTGACATGAGATCCTGTCAGCATCACAACTGGCATTGTTGGAAGTAAATTGCTGGAGTGTTAAAGTTCATAAACTGGTTTTATAGTATGTGTTGAGAACCCTATGTGGAATGTAGCAGGGCTTGCAAACACGGGGGCCTGGGCCTTTTCAGAGTACACCAGACAGGACACAGTAAACGGAAAGGCAGAGCCTTCTATGTGAAGGATGGACCAACTCATTTATAAGTAGTATGAGATGAGGGCACAAAACTTCTTAATAAGGGGATGGTTTTGTGATGATGTTCAGCCTGATCTGAGTTCTGCAGTTGGAGAAGGGTTGTTAGACTGGGTTAGTTGAAGCAGCAACTGAAGGTGGTCCGAGCCTTTTATTATTTGTCCTGTACCTGTTTATGGCTTTTGGATGCCTGGTGCATTCTGCCAGCTCATCTCTTGCTGTAGATCTTTCGGAGGGTATATGTGCAAGCATGTGTCCATGCTTTCACCACTTCCTTCTCTTTTCTGCTAAGAAGAAGTGGGACTGCGCCTCTGGGGGTTTCTGCAGCTTCTCTGGGTTTGTCACACATGCTGGTCCTCAGCAGAGGGAAACCGCTGTGCTTGGCACGGAGGACTTGGCAAAGCAAGCAGGAACATCGCAGTCTGCAGCAGGGTGCACAGGTTGCTGTGCTTGAGATCTTCGCTTCTTGAGTGGCTGTCCTGCCACCAGCAAGCTGGGAGAGGGGTGAGGAAGGTTTACGTGCAAGCCCGGAGAGGCTGAAAAACGTTTGTTGTTACTGAGGTTGGTTGTTTCTATTGTTTGTGAGGTTACAAACTTTGATGAGCCAAAAGAGACAGAACTGAAATTCTGCCAAACCTGAGGGCTCGATTCTTCCCCTTTTCTCTCCTTCCCCGCAATTCACAGCCTGAGCTATTTGACATGAGATCCTATTGATACTCATATTCTTTGAGATTGATATTCATATTCTTGCAGAACTGTGACGTTTCGTGTAGCTGATTCTATGGTTATGAATGCATACTATATCCTCGTGGTCTGAGATTTACCATAAAGAAGTATTTATATATGGGTATCTCTGGATCCGTTAGGTGAGGATATCTCTGTGTGTATATGTATATGTGGAAACTGCTGTGTGTTCTGCCTTCTTCCTGACATCCTGGTTGCTATAGTGCAGTGATCTATTTGTGAACACCCAGAAGATCATTGCTATAGTTAAAAGAAACAGTGTTTCCTGGCCATAACTTCCTCAGCAATCTCTTCTCCTGGTTAAAGCTTCAGGTTAAAGCTTTAACCCATTCGGCCGCGTTCCCTGGGACTCCAGCAGCCACACTATAACAGGAGCTTCCTCCAGTTTGTTGCTTTTCCCCCACCGGCATGTTTTAGCAACATTTAAAAATAGTTTCTCTATTTAAATCTAATGCATGCCTGTTATTCACCGTACATTCCAGTGCTTCAGCCATCTTTCCAACAGACTGTCGAGCTGTGCAGAGTGTTGTGGTGCTGTGTCCTGTGCTTGCTTCTCTAAGATGTGCCGTCCTGCTCTTCCACATCCACACACCCATAGGTTCTCATCCACCTGCCCAGCCAGGCAAGCTGTAGGAGCCGGAGCGGCAGCGCTGGAGTTTGGGTCTGAACTGCTGGATTTTTGTTTTCTTTTATTTTTCATTCTTTTTATTTCCCCTTCTCCCTGCAGGTGTGAATGAGAGAGCCTCGCTGCAGCATTTAGTATCCAGTGGTACTGGCTCCGAACAGCAGCAGCGTCGCAATGCCCCCTCCTGCTGATATAGTGAAGGTGGCAATTGAATGGCCAGGTGCCTTCCCCAAATTAATGGAAATAGATCAAGTAAGTGCCTGTGTTCGTGTGTGTTTGGCCGGCCTGTGCGTAAATAAGTTCTCCTCTGCGCGCGTGTGTCTCTGCATGTATCTGTACTTAGATGCACATGTATGTTTTTGAGTGCTTGTGTGGTTGAAGGTGGTTTTTTACAAGGGGCGCAACCCTTTTCCTCTCTTACTGCTTAATGTGTTTGATGTGTTCAGCTGTTGGGGTTTTTTATTTGCTTGTTCTTTTTAACCAGCTGCTTCAAGAAGACGTTTACTACTTGTGTGACCCACTTAACACTTTTGTGCCTGTGTTCCACCGCAGAATTGTGATGATGATGTTACCTCTGGGTGGAAGGTCTTCAGATTTTTAGTCGGTGCTTTGTATTTCAAGTAGGGTCATCCCAAATGACTGCAGCAAGTGCAGGTGTCCTGGGTTCAGCTGTAGCTTAAACCACAGCAGCAGGTTTTAGAACTTAAGCAGTGGTGCACTGTGAGCAGGAGGATGTTGGCTGTTCCATACAGGAATCGCAGGGCTTGTCTTGTTTAGCTGGTAATTTCTAATGCAGTGGCCCTATGGACTGATTGGAGGCAGTGTATAGAAGCTAACAGATTCAAAATGATGAATTAAAGACTGTTTGTAGGTAATTTGGGGTGTGTAGGGAGGGAGTTGGGGGGAAAACAAACCAAATCAAGTTACAGAAATGCTGTGCGTTATGTTCTGGACTTCTCTGAGATTGTTTTTTGTGGCACATGCATTAATATTAAAAGCAACCTCTTTAATATTAAACAGCTCACCCATAATGTTTTGAAATCATACAGCATATTACCTGTTTAGAATAATTGTTAGTCCTGCAAATAGTATTCAGAGTTCAGGGAAGCATTTCATAACATGCTTAGACCCTAGTGTATCTGGGGACCAAGTACATTATAAAGTTCTATTGGAGAGGAGAAAATGTGAATTCATGCTGAAAATGTTTTACTGAAATGGGATCCTAATTTCTTGGTGCAGTGCAATCGGTTTCCTTCTAGTTAACCCTTTTGTGGCATATGCCTAGGAAATTCCTGCAGGAACTTTGGAGAAGCATGGTACTAGAGGGTGGCTGCAAAAAGAGCAGTGTGATTTTTTTAGGCACTCTGAAAGCCCTTTTAGTGCACAAGGGGGTTCCCAGGTGGTTATTAGCACGTCGTAGTTTGATTTCCAGACCTGCCAAGCTTCTCCATTTTCATTTGCTGAATTATAGTTTTTAGTAAGCATATATCTACAGATACAAATCTCTTGCCTTCTGGAATGAAGAATGTTTGACTTTTTTCTTCTTATATAACAAATGTTAGGCACTGTGCACACTGTGTTCGGGGAAAGATGCATGTTAGTCATGATGAACAACAGCTTATCACTCCCAAGTACAGTGGGTACAAAAATGAACAAATATTATGCGGTCTCCCTCCAAACAGCAAAATAATACCAAAATGATTGGGTTCACTTTACAAAACGGCTTTAAGTAACTCTCAGTAAACCCCTTATCTGAAATATTAGCTTAGCACCCTGGAACCTTGTTTTTACCTGTATTATAAAAGATTTAGGAGGAGACAAGAAAGATCAATGCTGACTTATACTGGGTAGATCTCTTCCAACCCATCCTGACAACTTGTCTGCAAGCTTCCTCATGCCACTTTACAGGGAGGAGGAGGAAGAGGGAAAGTAAAAGTTGAAAGTGAGAAGGCTAACAGTAGCCTGCTCCTGATGCAGGGGGAAAGGGGGGAATGAAGTTTGACAGTCTCATCCCTCACCTTTCTGACATGGAAAATCATGACAAGACATGAAGATGGGAAAGAAACATCCCTTCCTAATACCTAATAATAAAAACCTGCACATTTGCCTTTTTCAAGGATGAGAGCAATGTGGGAATGAGCTCTGAAAACATACAGGGTGATGCATGCTTCTAAACACACATCTCTGTCTCTGGTTCACTTAATTGCTAACTTTTCCCCAATCTGTTTCCTTTAAAACATCTATTTAGTTGAAGAGCTGTAGTGGAGGAGATGATTCATCCCTCAGATGGCTAGCTGTTGGAGATGATAAAGGGGAAGAGGGAAAAGGAAAGCAGACAAGAGAAATGACTTGCCCATTGACCAGGCATTGCAGCCCGTGCCTGTCTCCCAGGTGGGAACTGCTCATTCAAGCACCATTTGACATATACTCAGAAAATCCTAAAAACTTTGCCTTCCAGTTTTCCCCCCCTCTCTGAGCCTTTACCAGCAAGAAAAACAGAATTTAAAAGAACAGCACTGTGCTATTGCTTTAAAAAGAACAACAGAAACCCCCTCACTGTAGCATGATGCAAGTTCTTTCCGGGTACTGGGGCTATTCCAAATATTGAATTACAAATACCATGTAAGAGATCAGAGGAAAATCTGGGTATTTATTTTTTTCGATGGCTTGCTGTATACGCTTGGTAGCTATTTATATTCAGTTGCACAGCATCCCAGTTCACCTGCTGTGTATGTGCATATTTTGTTTAGCAATGAAGAGAACAAAATACCCTCAAAATGAGGAAATGTCATTGTGAAACCCCAGAGATTGACAGTGGTGTACTGGAAAGTGTTGGGCCTGAAAAGAGTATTATTTTTCCACCACATGTTACTACACTTTACGTTCAAAACTTCCCCTTTGGGTGCATGACTTGTGGCAACCTGGACTTCATGAGGCGCAGCTTTACATAGTTGAGGCTTCCCATGACGCTTGTCAAACTGGGTTCATCAATGGCAGTTTTAACTTTAATCATACGAAATCAGTCTCACTGAGTTGAGAGGCTCTTTGCCTGCACAATTAATATATAATTAAGTGCTTTTCAGAACTGGCCTCTGTGCCTAACCCTTCTTCTCATTCACTGAAATGGGCTGTTTGACACTAGGGTTTTACAACTGCTTTTTTCCTGGAAAGTTGCTTTAATAAAGGAGGGTGAAACGGCACATTATTTGCTGCCCTCTCTCTATACCAGGTGGGGAGTAATTAAGCTGCAGTAAACCCTGCAACTGGCTGTTGCCTGCAGGCATTAAAGCTGATTTTTGTGCAAGCTAAAGTACTTTCTGCTTTCTCCTTGAGAGATGGACTTGGCTGAATTCACTTATTCTCTTCCAGAATACTTGTGTGGGGGTTTTTTTTTTTGTCATTTAGGTTTCCCCCCATTTCCATCACTTTCGTCAATTATAAAGTTGAAAAATAGCCCCTAGATTCCCTCCCCCTGCAGAAATCACTACTGGCACTATAGGTACTGTGGTCAGAATTAATTGTTCATGAAAAGATTTGATTATGACTTTAAGAGTGGGGGTATAGTGATGATCTACTTTTAAGTCTTACTGTCCTGTCAGGGGAGGAATGGGAATGAGTTGATGTCTGAATTTGCATTGGGATCTTATTGGGGAGTTTTTGGGGGTGCAATGTGGAGAAGAACTGATTGGTAGATGCTGACTGTTCACTTCTTCTCCCAGTCTTCTGGCTGATGGTTCTGGAAGATGTTAGGAGTAGAGCTGCACTGGCTCTGTACATGTGAAGCAGGATGCTGTCTAGTCTGTCCTCTGCTTCCTTTATTTCTCCCAGGTATAGCCCATTTCATAAGAGGATGTTATTTCTTGTGTTCAGATGGAAATTTGCATGCGTTAATTTGTGCCCATTATGTAGAACTCATTCTCAGCTGTTGGGTTTTTTTTTTTTACAGCACAAATTATTTTAGGTAAGCCGGTGCTGGGTTTAGGTTACCTGGATACTCTGTTCTCTGGATTTACAGCTTCACTGTTCCTGCTGCAGGGGAAGCAGCTTCCAGGAGAGGCACAAGAAGCGTATTGAGGGAATGGCTTTAAACTGAAAGAGAGTAGATTTAAATTAGACATTAGGAAGAAATTCTTCCCTGTGAGGGTGATGAGAGACTTGAAGTGTTCAAGGCCAGGTTGGACGAGGCTTGGAGCAACCTGGTCTAATGGAAGGTGTCCCTGCCCGTGGCAGGGGGTTGGAGCTGGATGAGCTTTAAGGTCCCTTCCAACCCAAACCAGGCTGGGATTCTATGAAATTTGGGTACAATAACTATTTTAGCTTATCCCATTTAAATCCACTCTTGTGTATTAGCACAAGTTGTACTAAACCCAGATTTTGCTAAACTACGGGGTGAACTTCCTCACCACTGGAAGTGAACACTGTTCCTAGGGAAAGGAACAGTTTATAATGAAACTTGGCCATACAGTCTCTTCCTCCAGGTTTCCTTTTATCTATGAGATCATTAAATATAGATTAAACTAACAGATGTGAATCTTTGCATTAGCCAAAAAAAGGAAAAAAAGGAAGGGAAAAGAAAAAAGCCGTTTTCTTTTCAAAGCATGAATCTGGTACAGTGGGCAAGGTTTACAGGAGCAATGTCAGATGACAAGTTCATGTTAATACAGCACATGGGAGGAACCATGGGCTGGTTTACATCAATGCATTCTCTAAGGTTTAGATTTAGTCAGTAAGTTCATCTTTTAAGAGCGTCTTTCAAGTTGTCTCTTCTCTTCTGCCAGTGTGTGCTATAAATGTCATTTTGTTGTTTTTTCCTTCAGAGAAGCCATTGTACTTCACTGCACATTAAAAGGAAACCAGGAAGATGTTTCTAAAGGGAACTTTCAAATTGTTTTGGGTTTCGGACCTAAATCTGGACCCTTGGGGGTTGTTAATTGATGTAGTGCAGTGTTTCTCAAACCGTGGGGAGAAATGGAGTTCAAAAGGGATTGTGAACTGCTTAATTAGAGGAAAGAAAGTGACACATTGCTTTTTAATAGAAGTGGAAATAGAGCCAGGAGGCGCTTGAGATCCTGCAGGAAAAGTGTCCCAGCGTTCCTGATCTCTAACATAAAGGATAGTCAGGAAATAATATTTTAGGAAAGAGATGAAACACTTCATTCTCTCTTTGGGGTTTTTTTGGTGTTTGTTTAGGGGTTTTTTGTGGGTTTATTTTCTGGCTCTGATTTTGTTATCCCAGTATTGCTCACCTGAGCCCTCCCCACTGGAGCCTGAGTTTTGCTTCCTGCAACCGATGATAGTGAAGATGAAGGCTGAATATGACTTTAAGATTGTTGCATCCATAAAGTTTCTTAAGAAATAGCAGGAATCTCATGTCTTCAAAGTGAGTTCTGCTATATTTAAAGGAAATGTGTGATGATGAGATTCCTGCAGTTACGCACCAATGACTTAATTACAAGGTACTTCATTCATACTGTTGGCCAGCTGGAATATCCAGGCGCATCTTGTGATGAATTATGTTCTCCTTATAGATCTCCAAGATTATAGTACAAAAGAAAGTAATACTAAAAATCCCTCCGTATCAAATATTTGTGCCTTCACGTAGACTTTTCTACCCTGGCAGGCCAGCAGCGTGTCAGTCATGAGCTATGGGTTTAGGGTTTCTTCATTCAATATTCAAAGGTATTCTCACCTAATAAAGTGGTTCAGTGAAGAGCCACATCTTAAAGCCCTGCTTTGTATTTCAAACTGTATTTTAACTGTATTTCAAATATGTGGTGCGGGTATGTTGCACGCAGACATGCTGTAGTCCACAGCTGTAGGTCCCTAGAGTGCTTTGTAATGGTGTTATGCGGTGTTGACCTGGCCTTGGCTGGGTTTTATGGTCTCTGTTACTGCAGTGTTGGGTTTGTGTCCCCCTTCTTCAGGTATCCACTCCCTCTGGTGCACCCCTGAGTTAGGGAAATCCTCTTCTCCATCTTTTGCAGCTGCCCAATCCTAATTAACAAGTCTGGTCTCACTAATACTCCATTGGAGTCAATGGAGAGCCTTGATCCCCAAAGTGGTTCAAGAAAAGGCTGAGGAGTTTGAAGCCCAAAACTCTCCAGTACCTCCTCTTACAGGAGAAGTCCTTGCTTCTTACACCAGGAGGAACCATTGGTGAGGTAATGAGTCGAGGACTCAGGTGTCCCCAGCATCTGGTGTTTGCCACCGGGCAGTCCTGCTTCTGTTTCTGTAGCCCTGGGTGCATGACTGTAACAGATGAATCCTCCACTGACTGTGAAAAGAGGTGTTTTTCTGTTTTTTAATAGCCATAAAAATGACTTTTGCACTACAAGATCTGCTAGTGGAATGGTAGCATTAATTAGAGACAGAGTGGTGTGTGTACTGGCTTGAGATTCTGGTTTTTTGACAGATGCACAGATCAAGAACACGCTTTTTTGTTTTAAATGCTGAGTGTTTTCCACTAACAGATGTGCTGCATCTGCTGTTTTTCTGTGATAGGCTTGATAGGCTTAACGACAGCAAGGGTTAAGAGTTTTCTTGTTACTTCTGTCATTAAAAGGTGTCAGCCAGGGAATGTGATATCCCAAACACTGTCAGAAAAAAAGCAGGGGGAGGGCTGGGGGGGAAGAAAAAGCAATGAACCTCAGCTGGTCATTTAAAAAGGAAAGATATTCTTCCCTGTGAGGGTGCTGAGGCGCTGGCACAGACTTTTCCCAAAGAAGCTGTGGCTGCCCCATCCCTGGCAGTGTTCAAGGCCAGGTTGGACACAGGGGCTTGGAGCAACCTGCTCTAGTGGAAGGTGTCCCTGCCCGTGGCAGGGGGTTGGAACTGGGTGAGCTTGAAGGTCCCTTCCAACACAAACCATTCCATGATTCTATGATTTTTACTGGTGTAAGGAAGGACATAAGATAAATGGGGAGGACATAGGCAAAAAAACCCCAAAACAAAAGTAAAATGCACTAGCACAAAACACTCATTTCAATGAAGGAAAAACCCTGAAGTATTTTTGGACTGTCTGGTTGTAAGGAGTTCTTTGAAGTACACTCACTAATAAGGTGAATTTGACTTTTCAGACCTGTAATTGCAGCAAAGATAGTATGTAAATTTCCATAAATATAATTTAGTGAAGATTAAAATAACAAAACCACTCCAACAAGTCCATTCTTTCTGACATCACGCAAATATTTAGAGCCAGGCAAAAAAAGAAAGTGTCCTTGGAGGGCCTGCAGTGAATGGGAATAGGCTTTTTACCTCATCTGTAGGGGGAGTGCAGCCCGAGGGATGGATCAGAGCTGCAGCTTATTAGGATTGCAGTGGTATTTATTTTACATTTATTAATTTGTAAAATGCTGTCAAATTACTAATTGCAAACTCTGTATCCTGGAAGAGTTCCGTGTGTTTTCATCCTGTTGCTGTTAACTGAGCTGTGCTTCGTCACATCAGTGCTGTAGCAGTAGTGCGAGAGGAGGACAAAGCTGCGTTCATAATTTGTATTACTGAAGATCCGTTTTGGTTTTTCTTTTTTAACTCTCCCTTCCAGGTTCCAGTTGATTTGTTGTGATTTCATTTAGTTCTCTTTTGTCCAAGTTTTTAATTTCATATGATGTCATATAATAATGGAAAGGAAATGGAACAGGAAAAAGGAGAGGGAGATGAGTAGGGTTGAGAAAGGACATAAAAGCTGATGGTATAGAGGATTTAGAAAGTAATTGTATCCAATCTTCCCAGTGTTTATTTTATTGCCAGTTTGGTTGTTAAAGTGTCTTTTTGTCATAGTTTCTGATGGCAAACTGTAGTTCCTGTGGGAAATAATGGGGAGGAGAGGCAGTTACTCTTTCTGTCCTCCACTGTATTAAATCTGTTACCTGATATTCATTTACTTTGTGTAAAAGGAATCAATATGCCAGATAGAAATTTTGCCAAATAGAGAAATAGTGGAGTGGGACCTGCAGTAGCATCTTGAGGAGAGAAGGGGATGCAGCTTGGCAGCAACTCACCTGCAGACTGGATGGCAAACCAGTGTTATCCAGCAAAACCTGTGCATTTCCCCCCTCCCTTTATCCCTCCCCAGAAACAAGGTAGGGAGCAGTTGGAAGCAGGGATTGCTTTCACAGGATTGCTTTCACAGATCACTACAAGACCCCTCAGGGAGGAGGACAGCAGGTCACATCAGCTGCAGATGAATGACACAGTAATGCAGACTGAGGAACTGATCAGGCTAAAACATGGTGGGGAGGAAAACACTCTTTTTCTTTCTTGCATGATCTGCCTGATCTGCTTCCCAGCCTGGCTATGGCTGTGTGAACAGAGAGGAGCTGCTGTGGAGAAGGGACATGTTGGCTGCTGCAGAACTTGCCTCTTCTCCCATGTGCTAGTGTTTGCTAATCATTTAGGTACAGAGCCAGCCAGGTGAGGAGATTAATCCAGGTGAAAACTATTCATTGTTTTCCTTTTACTAGGCCAGTCTCTAGTTTGATCAAGTTCCCTGGTGTGGATTGTCTGGGTGGTCCTGTGAACAGAGTGATGGCAGTGAAAGAGGAAGGATGGAAAGCAAGGACTGACACAGTATGGCAAGTGGGGGCAGGATCTTTTCAGCAGATGCTTTCATTCATGTTTGACTAAAATGGTCTTGTGTTATGCTTGATTGAAATGGTTTTGTGTTATGTTTTTGTCTGTTTATAAACTGGCTTAGTTGATTTGCCTGTTAAAATAACAAATCCTTCCCTGATCCTGAGCTGACCAGGGAGTTCTGTCTCTGGCCTTCTACCTATGCAGTTCAGAAAACAAATCCGTGGTGAAAAATAATTCTGTCTCCACATAACACACGCTGCTACTGAGTTAATTTTTAGCCTAATTGTTTTTCTATAAACATTAAAGGGAAACAGCTTGTTTTGACGACACTGTTGGTTTATGGTGGTGGTATGGTGGGGTTTGTGTATTTTGTTAATTTTGTTTGCTTTTAAAGAATTTGGTGATTAGTGGAAGTAAGTAGAGAGATGGTCCTGTGCAGTTTAGGTGATACGGGGAGTTTTCACAAAGCAAAAGATCTGTGTGATGTTGTGCAGTCGCTCAGTGTTGGAAAAAGAAGGCTCAGTAGGCACCCAACTGGTGAAATTTGGTCTGGTTTTTTTTTGCCATGCAACTTCGTCTATGTTTTGGGATCTAAAAATGCATTTTCTTTTAGCCAGCAATGTTCTAAGAACACTCGTGTGTGCACCCTGTGTTTATAACAACACTTAAGAGCGTTGCAACATCACCAAACTAGACTGTTCCTTCTATTTTAGGACCCAAAGCAGCAGAGCTGTTTTCAGTCAGCCCAAATGCTTGTGCTTGCAGATGTAGAGAATAAGGCAGAACTGATACATCTGAGATCTTAACACCTTCCAGCTGGTGTTTTATCAGAGAGGAACTTGCATGTGCATACTTAGAAGAAAGGATCAGTGTCATCATCCGACCGTATCTGAAAGGGACAAAAGAAGGTTTAAAAATATTGAATGTCTTGCTTCAGATGTCGTTCCTGGAAAATGCTCATGTTGATATCTAAATCTTGTGTTTCTGTGGGCTAATGAGATGCAGTGTACACAAAAGACCCTTTGATTTCTCAGTTGAGAAGCCGAGTTGATGCCGTATGGGCTAATGTTGACAAAAAGGGCTGATAATGTCATCATGCTCATGTGTAGAATTGCTGTCTCTATAGATTATCAGACCAAAGCAGCAGGAAATGTTGGGGTCCTATCAAGCTTGATATTAAACAAAAAATGAAATATTACTAACTTATTATGTTCCTCGCAGTGTTGCAATCATATTTGAAGAGCTCAGGGCTGTTCCAGTTTGGTGATAGATTTTTCTCTTTCTTCTTTTCTTAACCAGAAAAAGCCACTGTCCTCAATAATAAAAGAAGTCTGCGATGGGTAAGTTCTGCCTTACAGTGTTACGCTTTTTGAGCTGTTAAACCAACCAGGAGATACTAGTCTAGATACGACTAGTCATTAGTTCCTTAAATCTTGTAGTTGTTTTATCTTCAGATCTTGAATTTGCCATGCATTTTGGATCAATTACATGCCAGATGAGCATGTAAAAAAGCAGCTCCATCATCTGGGTGACTCTCATTTAGACTGTTGCATTTCTGCACAGAGATGCATTTTACCCACTCACTTTAACGCTTGTGGTCCCTGCAGTTCATGGGTTAAGGAACTAAAGGTCTGGTGGCTCTGGCTTTGATTTTTGAGCACCGGGTCTAGTGGCTACTGTAAACTGGTCCAGTTGATGTGGCTGCTCACATGAAACCGAAATGTTAATCACAAGTCCTGCAATAGGAACTAATAATTAACTAAGAGAATTATCTTGCTTTAGTTTTACTGTGTTAAGCTTTGGGGATAAAAACGCTGTTTTAAGCAAGTGCTACCACACAGGAGAAACTAGTTTATATTCATCCAATTGCTACTGAGTTAAAAAGGTGGTATTTTATGCGCAATGTAATATATCAGCTTAACACTATATGCGTTGGGTGTTGTATAAACTAGCATAAAATCTTGGTACTGTAAATTACTTTTGTGTCTTTTAGTGATTTAATGATGTTGCTTACTGCAAGCAAAAATTATACTTGCTGTTTTTTATAGATCTGGAATGAATATCAGATCATTATCAGCTTATTTTTGGAGCAGTGAAGTGTCACTGTAGAGACAAAGTAGTTTCTCTTCCCCTTCCTCCCCCTTCCCTTCTTTTTATTTTTGCCTTGGAAGGAAGGTATTTGTTATGGAATTTCTTTCTCAACCATGGCCAAGTTTAGGCTTTGTTTCAGGTATGCAAAGGGAAAAATCTTGTTTATAGGATGTATTTGTACTGCAGTTTTCCCTTCATAAGCATGCTTTTATCTTAAACTTTAGAACTCATCATTGAAAGCTATGGAAAAGTATGAGAAACACATGGGAATGACCTGCATGTGTTTGATTGTTGTAAAATTATGTAAAGGATACTTCCTGAGTATTTAAGTTTTCATTTTGTGATTAATTTATTTTCATATTTCTAAGGTGGTCTCTTGCAAATCATGATCAATTTGCACTGCAGCATGCTGATAGTTCCAATTTCTACATCACAGAGAAGGTAGGTAAATCATTCTGCACAATCTCGCATAGCCTATTAAAATGTTTGCCACAATAATTTATTCTAAATTAAAATGTGTAAAAATACTTTGTATTTTCCATAATGCGATGCTAATGAGGAGGTAGGTACTGGGAGACCTGGTTTAATGGTTTTGCACTGATTTCTTCTGTTTGGAAAGGCAAATAAAAGTTTGAACATGCCAAGGCCTTCACATCTGAGTTTGAGACTTAAGCACTGGGCCCTTCAGCTTTGGTATTTGTGAATGTTTAGTATTCTGCTGACAAGTGGAGTACAGGAAATTGAAAGCTCTAAATGGGAAGGGCTCTTTGCAATTTGAGGAGACCTCAAGGCCAGGTTGGACACAGGGGCTTGGAGCAACCTGCTGTAGTGGAAGGTTTCTCTGCCCATGGCAGGGGGTTGGAGCTGCATGAGCTTTAAGGTCCCTTCCAACACAAACCCGTTTGTGATTCTGTGACCTTAGGTGCACATCATCTCCCTCTTTGGCTAGTCAGGTAGATAAGTTTCAATCACTGTGTAATATTTGCTGCTCCTTCCTGCTTGCTCTCTTATCCTTTTCCAGTTCTGAATGTTACGTTGGCTTGTGTTTTTGGTCCCCAGATAGCGAGTTAATGTGTGATTCATGGGGTCATGCAATGACTTCAGCAGAGAGCAGTGAAATGGCTGTAGCTGTAATAAAAATGGAATGTCTAGTTTAAGTGGGACATGCTCATCTGAATGACACAGAGTAGTACGCTCATTCCTAGCATTACTGAGAGAATTGCTGAACTTATGAAAGGAAAAATCTATTTGTTTGGAAGAGTGTACACATGAGTGCTACTGAGGTACAATTCCTAAGCAATGGGAAAAGAGCACAATTCAAAACCTGCTGAAGTCAGTGTGCAGATTCCCTACCCTCAGATTTTGAACTAAATAGATCTGAGCTCAGCTGCATGGATGTGGCTTACTCTTAAGCGGAAGAGTCCTTTGGTTTTGTTTTGTATTGTGGAGTTCTTGAGGATCTGCTAAATGCAGCTGAGACATGAACTAGCTTTTCTCTTGCTGTAATTCTTACCCCCACCCAAGAAATAAAGGGAACTTAGGCACAGCTAAGCATTTGGAAAGACTAAATTTAGCAAGACAGCTCATAACATAGTGCTGGGTTTTTTTTTTTTCCTTAGCAGACCAGTTTCAGTTTTTCATTTAACTGTTTGTCACCCCAGACAACCTTCCCAATGTGTTACAGTTTGGTTTGGGATCTCCCTTTTCCCTCGTGTGTTTTTTCTCCTTTCAAGTTCCAATTGACAGGCACTTCAAAGGCCACCGCAAGGAAAACTGTTGGAGTAATTACTAGCTGCTGTGTGTTTTGCCTCCACCCAAATTAAATAGCAAGACTGTTTTGCAAGTTGCCCTCAGTTGTGACACAGCATTTTCCAATAGGCCAGTCACAGCTGAACTTACCCGTTGGCATTTAAACTCTGATTGTACAGCGGGTGTTTCCAAAAAGCCAGGATTGAGAGAATACTTGGGCTTGTTGAAGGAGTTTGTCCTGATGTAATCAGAGGAATCTCCACGTTTGGTGGGTAGGGTCCTGCAGCTTTGGAGAAGAGAAATGTTTGCTCCTCCACATAAAAAGTAGTCTGATGGCTTTTGCCTGCCTTTAACTTTCAATAAGGGTGGAAAATGATGGTCTTCAAGAAGTTCTTGGATTGTACTGCGGAGAGGACCTTATATATTCCCTACTGAAAATATGCAGTCTCTGACTCTGAGTCACATAAATAAGAGAGAAGAGCTCTAAATGCCACCAGTATTACTCAGATGTCTGTGACTTTTATTAGATATTGTTCACTATTTGTCACTGCTTATTTGATAGTGGCTATGAAGAGAGGCTTATATAAGCCTTCACCCCTTCTATGTTCTTTCCTTTGTTTGTGTGCAGTAGGATTTTGCTTTCTGAATTAAAACATGAAAAACGCCAGTCATGAGGACAAGCACATACACTTCAATGAAGGTTCAGCACCAATTGTTAAAGCCCATGTTGCTTTAATCAGCCTCTTCCTAGGACATACACAGAGCTCTTTTGCAAGTGACAGCTTCTAATAAATTTGGGTAACCTGCTCTAGTGGAAGGTGTCCCTGCCTGTGGCAGGGGGTTGGAAACAGATGATCTCTAAGGTCCCTTCCAACCCAAACCATTCCATGATTCTGTGCAATATTTTTCACTGTTCTCAAAGAATGATTCTACATCTGTACAGATGCAGAAAATGTGATGTATAGGTCATGTGCCTGCAGAGCCTGGGGGACTGCTGGTTTGTGGCCTTCCAGGTAGGGATACCTTTTTAAAATATCATAGAACCACAGACTGGTTTGGGTTGGAAGGGACCTTAAAGCTCTTCCAGTTCCAAGCCCCTGCCACGGGCAGGGACACCTTCCACTAGAGCAGGTTGCTCCAAGCCCCTGTGTCCAACCTGGCCTTGAACACTGCCAGGGATGGGGCAGCCACAGCTTCTCTGGGCACCCTGTGCCAGCGCCTCAGCACCCTCACAGGGAAGATCATTCTAGTATCATGTTTAAAGTTACCAGAAAGAAAAGCAATTAATGAGTTCTTCTACAAAGTAACAAGAAACTTTGAAGTGAAAATGTTACAAATGTGGGACTGTCAACACATGGCTTACAATTATATTTTTGGGTTTGGGTGGCAAACAGCGCATCTGTGTTTTGGTTGTCATATGCAGAACTCTTTATCTTTTGTAGCTGACCTATATTTCCTGATTATACCGTACATAAATAAAAACAACGCCCAAACAGTTCTGTGGGTTTTTCTTTCTTTCTTTTTTTTTTTTCTCTCCTGGCTGTATCATTTGGAAAAATGCCTCTCCAGGAGTAACAATGACTCCTTCAGACAGTATAAGGGTAGTCTTTTAATGAATCTGGAGCCAGCGAGAGTTCCTGCGAGAGATAGGATTTATCACAGAAGGCACAGTTTGGACTGCTTCCTCTGGGCTTCTGGTTTGGCTGTATTTGTGCCCATGAAAGTGCAGTGGAAATTATTAATTATGCATTCTAGTTGGGGTTTTTTCGTATAAATTAGAGAAATAACAGGTTATGTGACAAGAAGACAAAGCAGGCGTAGTTCCTGAGCTCCAGCCTGTGTTGTGGTCGCAGTGCATTTGGTTTTTTGAGACATTAATAGGTGTGTCATACTTAAAAGGCCTTACTTAGCATGGAGGGGCATTTCTTTGGTAGGTCAGACTGCTGGTAAGCCTGACTGCTGAGTCAGCATCTTGTTGTGTTAGATACTATGTAATAGAGAACTTAAACAGTCACTCTTGCATCAGTCTGTCCAGGTTGTACCTGAATAGATGCTTGTGTACATCAGGTATAGTAACTCAGGAACACTGTAGCCTGGATGAGTTCAGGTTTAGAATGGGGGCATGGCTTTAAACTGAAAGAGGGTAGGTTTAAATTAGACATTAGGCAGAAGTTCTTCCCTATGAGAGTGCTGAGGCGCTGGCACAGAGTGCCCAGAGAAGCTGTGGCTGCCCCATCCCTGGCAGTGTTCAAGGCCAGGTTGGACACAGGGGCTTGGAGCAACCTGCTCTAGTGGAAGGTGTCCCTGCCCGTGGCAGGGGGTTGGAACTGGATGAGCTTTAAGCTCCCTTCCAACCCAAACCAGCCTGGGATTCTATGAAAATGGCTGTATAATTTCATGTGCTATGTGTGTTCCTCAGCTGAAAACCACAGCTTAAATAGATAGTCACTGTGGGTGGCTCATACAGCACATTGGTGGCTATGCCCAGTGCCTTATCCCTGCTCAGCCTTGGCCTTGGAGGCAAGGTCTGGTGCCTTTAGCTCCATTTGTGCATCTGCACTGCCCACCGTGGGCTCTGGGTCTGAGAGAAATCACTGTGAGCTTGAACTTGGGTCTCTAAAACCAGAATGGTTGTGAAGGAGCTGGGTCATTCACAGTACAGTGAATCCTCAGAAATGTTTGTTTGGAGCTTTTGTTTGGCCGTTTTCTTTGTTTCTTTTTGTGTGTGCTTGTTTCTTTGTGTCACCTCTGAAGGAGTGCTAAACCCCAGTGTTCATCAGCAAGGGTGCCTCGCAGGAGTGTAGGGCTGGGGGAGAACAAGTATTCAAGCTGGCTTTACTGCTGGAGGCTGAATGTGGCGGCTCTTAACTCTGCATCTGAGCAACTACGAGGAGTAAAAGGCTAGCTCGCTCTTGCTGAGGGGCTTTGTGAGCCAGCTCTGAGCTGTGTTCAGCCTACCGGGATCATACCGGTCCCATTTTTTTATGTTATCTTTTAAAAGTAAGAACATCTCATTCACCTGTGTATTGGCTGCAGCCGTTTTTATTCACTCACAATTCCATTGTGTTCAGTTTTATACATTTGATGCCTCTGAAGACTCTCTGTGGTTTTTTTTCTTCCTTTTTTCCCCGACTCCCACATTTCCCTTTCATTCTTCTGTGCTTATTGCGTGAAGTGGAGGAGAGCAGACGCTGAGTGTTCCCTCCAATCATTTTGAGAGACTTTTAGTTCTCTTTTGCAAAGGGAGCTGCCCCCACCTTACTTTCAGTGTCATTACTCAGCTCTTTGCTGTGTTTGCAGATGGGACATCCTTCTACTCCCCCCCACCACTTCCCCAAGCTGCGAACCTGGGTAGACTCCCTGGTGCTTGTTCTTTCTCAAAGGTGCTTTTGCTTGTGACCTATTTTTTGCTGAATACAACCTGTAATTGTATATTCATGTGAAATTCCACCGTGCCATTACAGGCTGCCTGTGTGGGAGTGTATGCAAATGACAGGACAAGAAATGAGCCACTTGTAGGGTTGGGAGTTTTGGGACATGTTTTTCTTTCACGCTTTTAGTATTCATCTATTTTCACTGATTAATTGAACTTCAGTGAGTTGGAAGTAAAACATTCTCAACAATGAATGTTTCTTATTCACTGAAGGACCTGGTAGTTTGTAAACAGCTGAGAATGAGAAGTAGCATGAAGGCTGGGAACTGGAGAAATGTATTCAGTGATCTGTTCCTCTCATTTGCCATTTTGCATTACTCTTGATAATACATTTGTTAGTAATGCTACATAAATGGCAGATTCCAATCCAGAGTTCACCTGGACCAAAACATGCCCAACTTTCCCTTTTCTCTGCCACTGATAGGACATGTAGTATTTATTTCCCTCATATTCACAAACTTCAGTTTTGGAGAATCTGAATCTGCTCAGCCCTGCAGAAATTCCTAACAGTAAGGGCAGCACATGGAGCCAGAGCAGCCATGGATGCTGGTGGCACTGCCCTGTGGACTCCAGTAAAAACCAGTGGACACTAGTGTATGGAGAGAAGTAAAACTTGAATATCTGCACACGAAATCACAGGGTCACAGACTGGTTTGGGTTGGAAGGGACCTTAAAGCTCATTGCGCTCCAACCCCCTGCCACGGGCAGGGACACCTTCCACTAGAGCAGGTTGCTCCAAGCCCCTGTGTCCAACCTGGCCTTGAACACTGCCAGGGATGGGGCAGCCACAGCTTCTCTGGGCACCCTGTGCCAGCGCCTCAGCACCCTCACAGGGAAGAGCTTCTGCCTGGTATCTCATCTAAGTCTCCCCTCTTTCAGTTTACATCCACTTTTCAATCCTGCTTTGTTCAGGCTGATTTCAAGAACAACAGTGATCATCCTTCTCTTGGTAAATCAGTCGTAGTTTTTAGGGCTCATTTTGTAGGACTTCAGGTTTATGTTAAATTTTCCACAGAAGATATTTCTGTCCTGTCAGCCTCTTACACTTTCTGGCCCCAGCATGAACAGCTTAATTCTTCTGCTTGTCTCCTTGTTAAATATTTGATATGACAGTATTTTCTATTTAGTTCCTTAGTTCCACATCAAAGCTGATGAGATGCATCAAGTGTTTTTTTTACAAAGCTGTATAGGAGCTTATTTTCTCAAATTTAGTTTGTAATTTTGCCTTGTGAGTAATCAGTAGGGAGGAAAGGCTCTGATAAGGTTTGTCTTTCTGTAACAGCACTTGAAGATAAGTACACTATACCACAGGCACAGTGTGACTGAGTTCAGCTGATAGCGCACAGTTCTGTGTAAGATCTGGCTGAACAGAAGAATGCTCTTTAAAACATCTTCATGCTTAAAGAGCAACCAGTTTAGATGGGTAGTTTTACAAGGGTGGTGAACAGACATAGCCTGCTGCTAAAAGGGAGCAGTTCTGGTTTCTTCTCCCCTTCCCCAAGAGATCTGCCGTTTCTGCTGGCTACAGAGTGTGTTTTTGACGTTTTCTGGAGGTGGTGGCAAGGAGGGGATCGCTTCGTGCCATTTTAATGTATTAAATTTGCTTATTAAAAAGTCTGCCTGATCTGATGTAAGGGTGAGACGGGACCCTTGAATCGTATCCAGGAATGGGCTGCAGAGAAGGAAGAAGTTAAAGGAAGGGTGGGAAGAGGAGTAAAACTTTGCTGGTTTTACCAGCTGCGAGCTGTTGTCTTTCAGTTGCTTGTGGAACTTGCTTAGGCTGATGTGGAATGAACCCGTTGGGAAATTCTGGCTGTAGTTGGAAATGGAGAAGGGATGTTTTACCTAAGATCCCTCTCTGCCTGAGAGGAAGGGCACAGGTAAGGGAGTAGCATGTACACATTAGAGAACCACAAGTGCCTTCAGGCTTCCCCTTTAACAAGTCTTAGTGTGGTTCTAAATGTGGTACTTGCAAAATGAGCTGCTTTCCTGCTTATACTATAGTGCTAATTCCTGTCTTTTACCTTACAAACTGGCCAGGACCCAAAATGATAACATTTTCAATTGGTTCAATTCTCTGGTTGGCTCACCAACTAGTTACACAACTGTTTATGCCAGATAAAACCAATAGTAGGAATGAGCAAGAGACTGAAATGTAAGACTACCTTTATGGTAGCAAGCTGTGCTTTGATTTGGCAAAAGTCACTGCGAACCACAGTCTTGGCTTGGGTCTTCAGCTATTTCTCTTAGTAGCAGCATCTTCTTAAGGAGCTACTTGACCCCTCAGTGATGCTGCAGGTGAATGTGTTGGGTGAACTGTATTTGAGAACTGACTTCAATTTGACAATCCTTTTTGTTGTTTTTGTGTGTGTCCATACCAGTTCCCTGTTCTGATTTCCCCACATGATCTCACCAACAGTAGTAGGAGCCCAGCTAAGTCTGTCATTTCCTGATGTTTATTTTGCAGGGTGTAGCTCTTCTGTTCCAACTTATCAGAGGATGAAGGGGCTGCATGTTGTCTGCCCACCCCTTCCGTGTTACTGGTACAAATGTCTGTGTGGTTGCTTGAATTGGGGAACTGATCCAGGTTAAAAATAACTTGTGTGTAACTTACTTGAATGTGTCAGAAAGATGTCTGCCCACAGTGTAATACCACTGCTGCTCTGCGGAACAAGTGGTACCTGATAACATCCTTGTAGATCGCTCCACCTGAAGATGAGTGAATCATGCAAAATAGGGACGTTTTCTTTGGATGTGGTTTAAGTGGCATTCACGTTGGTATTACTGTGGGTTGCTGGAGTAAAAAGAGTTGGATTTTCTTTTTCCCCTCCATTGCTTCATTCCCTCAGCATCCCAGTTACTACTGCAGGAAAGTAAGTTAGTTCAAGTCATGGATCTGGCTAAAGAAAACCCTGGTTTTGGTGGTTTTTTTCCCCTCCATTTTGTGAATAAAGGGAAGAAGAAGTGGTAACTTTTTTAAGGTTAGGTGGTTGGCTGTGCTGCTGCATGTTGGTAGATCTGATGTAAGGAAAGCGTTGGGACCCCACATGCTAGAAGGATATGTGCAGAATTGTGCCTCCTGTGGGCTGTAGAGTTGCACTGGATTAGGTATACCACTGGTGTAACTTGGCTTATTTACTAGCTTCTGTAATCCTTGAGTAGGGGTAGATAAACAGCATGCAGAAAATGTCCTCTTTTTAGAAACTTCAGCCAAATGACCAACACTTAATTTTTTAAGGAAAATGTTATCATCAAATTCGAATGTGAAAAAACAGGAGACGTTCACCCCGTTGCCAGCAGCTTCCCAGAAAAGGAATTTTATCACAAGATTAATTGCCTCAGTATTTCTTCTCAAACAGTACAGCCCTGTCATGCCAAGTAGCACAGTGTTGATAATTACCTGTATCTCTTAGCTCTCATCTTATTAAAGTTTTTTGGTGACTAAAAATGAACTTAAATTTCCTACCAAGTCAGCAGAACGTTTTAACTAACCTCATGGTCTATCTCCAGCTGTAATAGTAGGAAATGTCATCAGAACCGTGATCTGGTCATGGCTTTCACTCCCTTCATGCTTCCACATGCATTCACATTTGTTGTACTACAGGTGTTGGAGCCTACATCTACACTTAGCCCATATAATATCCTATATAAAGGCCATTAAATTCTTTCATCTCTTCTTGAACCTGCTGATGCTGCCTGCTTCCACGGCCTGTCGTGACAGCAAGTTCACGTGCTTCGCTGCCTGCTGAGTGAAGAGGTACATTCTTCATCTGCTTTAACATGGTCCCTCACTGCTTTCATCAAGTACCCCCTACTTCTCATACTGCAGGATTTCGTAACAACAGTTCTGCGTTCAGCTCATCTGCTACATTCCCTCCTGTGGCTTTGTCCCTCCAAACTGAGGAGACTTTGCTTGGTGAGGCAGCTGCTCAATCACATTGAGCCTTTCACTTGCCTTCCTCTGCATTTTCCCTGACACTAGTGTGTCCTCCTTAAGAGGTGAGTATCAGAACTGCACAGAGTGCCCCGCGTGTGGGTGCGTGAAGTTCTCGTGTTGTGGCAAAACGATGTCCTCTGTCTAGTTCACAGTACGCTTCTGATGATGCCCAGTGTGTATTGGCTGCTGTAGCACATCGAATCAGTGCATTAAGGGAGGTCTGCCAACAAGAATTTTTCTGCTCTTTCCTCAGTTGTTGACTTAGAAATGAACCCTATTATCTGTCATGTTGTCCTTATTTACTACTTGCCCAAACTCATCCTCGTGAAACTGTTATGGAGTACTTAGTACATTTCATAGCTCTGATTTTTTGTTGTTGTGTCAATTTGGAGGAAACTGTAATAATATAATAGTAGTATGGAAATAGGGAAGGATCTATTACTTAGCCATATACACACGTGAAGGATTTTAGATTAACTGGCTGTTACTCCGTAGCCTAGTTAGAGAAGTCTGGAGGAAGCTGTATGGTCAAGGTTAAAGAACAGTGCTGAGTGAGCTATAACCATGGGAACCAATGCTTCTAGGTCTTCCTCAAATATGTTAAGAAAACATTCCATTCCAACCAGTTACAGTGAGCTGAATCTTGAGGCATTTTGCTGGGTATAACAGATTATTAAAATGATAAGACAAATGCATGGCAAAATAAACCTTAATTTTGCTTGATAAGTTTTCCAAAGTGTCTCTCCAGCAAAGCTCTGAGTAAACGGCTTGACTGTTTTGATAGTATATTTTTAAAGCAAATTCACATACCTTCATCCCTCTGCATGGTTTAGAGGACTCTGTTAATGCTTGAGGCCTGCTTTTTAGATGGAAGTCCATGCAAGTCTCGTGCATGTGTTTGGGCAAACAGCCTGTGGCGTGGTAAAGGCAGAACTTTGAGAAGGAACAGAATGTGGTGGTAGGTAAGGTAGATTTATGTTTCTCCAACTCCACCAGCTGAAAGTTAGAGGCCCCTAAAACATGAACACGAGGTGAACTGTCCAGGCATCCTCTACTTCATACTGTTTTGTTGATTTTGTGTTTTCGTGGTAGTACTTGTCTGCCTGGTTGAAAACTCAGCTTGGAAAGTGTCGTGCAGCAGTTTGATGCTTGGAAATACTACCTGCTCAATGAGAATAAAATCATCTTGTGAGTGTGTAGACTTGCTAGATATAGTATTGCAAATGGGACTTACTTGTATCCATTATACAACTGCTGTGTTAGTCCTAGGTGACTTAAAACAAGTCTATTTTCTTGTTACGGAGGGGTTTTGGGGGCATTTTGGATAGATCCGTTTCACTAGTTTCCTCACTGCCCAGGAATAAGCTTTCCTAATACAGATCAACAGCATGAACAGTATCTATGAACCTCTGTCTATAAACATTACACTCGAGAAACAGATGAGGAATGTCTTGGTAGAGATTTGGTTTGGTTTTGTCTTGTTCTTGTGTTCCCCCCATAGGTGGTGGTGAGCCCTGCCCTGGATAGCAGTGGGGCTTATGAGTACAATTGCCAAAGCTGGGCTGCTGTAATGATGTTCTGTTCCCTGGGAAAGAAATCCACAGGATGCTGTCCCTAATACTAAGCAGATTAACTGTGTGTAAATGTTGCCACTGAAATTAACTGGCACGCCAACTGCTGCATCACGCAGTTAATGTAGGAAATCCTCTTGGCTTAATTGTACGCTTCCACGCTGTTTCTTGGTAGGCGCTTAAGTCATTATTTAGAATGGATAAACAAAATTGGATTGTTTTATTGAGGAACAGCTATCCCTGTTCAAGTGCTGTGTTAGAGACATGAAGCTTTGAATACTTTCAGAGAGAAGGCATGGACAGTTTTCCTTAAGCCTTTATCTAACTCAGGAGTTGAAGATGAGCTCGCTCTCTCTTGCGACAGAAGTGATTGTACACGGAGCATAGGGCAGACCTAGGCACTTTGCCCTGAGCCAGCCGTGATGAAAGGCCTTTGGGCTTCATGTGTTGTGGGCTCTGACAAACATTGCAACTTTGAGTCTGAAACCTTTGGTGTTGCACACTCAGCTTGATAAATAAACAGACCCCAAATAAAACTTTGAGCAATGCTTTTATATACTCTTTTATATACATATATACTATATATGTGTTCTTTTTCCTCTGCTATTTTATATATGACATGCTATGTTATATATAACCTGCTGACATATGGTCGCTCTGGAGAATAGTACTTCTCTTGTTTATCCATATGTGGCATCTGAACTTCAACCAGGTTATCAGCTTCCCTTTTTCCGCTTGTTTTGAAATTCCTCTGCAGAGGAATATAGAGAAATAGTATATATTTAACAAGATATTTTCGCTTGCTTGATTGGTTGTAGATTCAATCTATGCAATCCATAAGTGTTCTTATTGAATTAGACATCTGTTTTTTAACCTGCATGCATGGCACTGTAGAGTATTATCAGGTTAAGCCCAGCTTTTCGTGGGTTAGGGTTTCAGCTTGTGACAGAACCACTGAAACTGAGCAAACTGAGGACCGTGGCTTCAGCCTGAAGCAACTATGAAATAATGCAGTTCGGGCTGTGGTTGACACCTCGCTACTCCCGAAAAAGGAGGTGCAATGTGGAAAAGGGAGCATGCAGGTGGGAGGGAGTAGCACTCATAGAATCCCAGACTGGTTTGTGTTGGAAGGGACCTTAAAGCTCATCCAGCTCCAACCCCCTGCCATGGGCAGGGACACCTTCCACTAGAGCAGGTTGCTCCAAGCCCCTGTGTCCAACCTGGCCTTGAACACTGCCAGGGATGGGGCAGCCACAGCTTCTCTGGGAAAAGTCTGTGCCAGCGCCTCAGCACCCTCACAGGGAAGAGCTTCTGCCTCAGAGCTCATCTCAGTCTCCCCTCTGGCAGGTTAAAGCCATTCCCCTTGGCCTATCCCCACAGGCCCTTGTCCAAAGCCCCTCTCCAGGTTTCCTGTAGCTCCTTTAGGCACTGGAGCTGCTCTAAGGTCTCCCTTTAAGGAGCCTTCTCTTCTCCAGGCTGAACAAGCCCAACTGGGATTTGTGGCCTTCAAAGTAAAGCTGTCAGAACTCTGTCTATAAGTGTGCATGCACGTACCCTGGCCTAACGCAGCTGAGGTCCAGTAGCTTAGCCTAAGCTGTTGATGGAGGTAAATTTAGCCTATGCTGACTGTCTGCCCTAAAGCAGTTACTTCAGTTCCACAAGTCGAGGAGGTGGTAAGAGTGTAAGCCACCACAACTGTCTGCAAAGTGAGTTTGTTTCAACACTGACTTAGATTAAACCACACAAACGCGCCACTGCCGCTTCATACAGATTCCTTAGACATGATGAAGCATTGCTGGGTCTGATGCTGTTTTACTACCAGAGCACAAAATCTGGCACGTTGTTAGTGCTGTGGGATGTACCCCTGTATTTAGCTGCTTACCCTTTTTTGCCCCTCTCTTGAGTATAGCCTGGCTGGCGTCCCTGGGGCTGCTCTGGCAGGAGAAGGCTACTGAGGGCTGGGATGTGTTGGCTGCATATGTATGCAAAGACACAGTCAAAAACCTTTGCCTTTGTACCCCCTGTGTTGTCTGGCACTTCAATTATTTCAGTTGGAGTGAAGAAGTCTTTGTGGGTGGAGAGTGATCTTGTAGGTAGCTAGAACCAATCCCACGGACGACTTGGATACCAAAAAAGAGACAATGTACTGGAGTTTTATTTTGGAACTACTTGACCTGGTTTCAGGCAAGATTTGTCTGGATTTTAGCATTTTGGCTTTGAAATGTATCAGAATGGGAGCAAGAAAGATGAAATGAATTTGGGAAAAATTGCCTGAGAAGAAATACACTTTTCTTTTTGGCTAAACACCAGTGTGCAGAAAGCCTGCAATGTGAGCTTCCGAACAAAATTATCTCTTCTCTCTCAACCTGTTAGGGATTACATGAATTCCTTTGAAAATTTAGGTTATTTTGCCCATGAGCAAGCTATGGAACCATAAATGAAGTTGCAAATCGCATTGTGTTGTGTACAGAAACTGTTAGCATGTTCATCGTGCTAGGTTCTCTTGCCCTGTGGTGAACAAGAGTAGCTTGTTGGAAGAGGGGCAGGCTCCTCTATACTTACCACAGGAGAAGGCCACGCACATGGGCATTGACCACAAAGCTGTGAGGATGCTGACAAGCTTACTCCAGGGCAGCGTTTTCATGTACCCATAGCTTCAGTTTAATTGAATGCTTTCTGTGAGCTTAACCAAAAGAAAATGTTTAATGCCAGCGGGGTAAGGAGAATGACTTGGGGCATGTTTGAACTTCACTTACTGCTAACAGCAATGCTTTTTTAACTTGGAGGGAGCATGTGGTGGCAGAGCTCAGCGGGTTGGTTCCAGTGGTTTGAGTCAGCATGTTGTTGTTATAGGGAACGGAGAGCCAGTGGGATATGTTTTAAATCCTGCAGATGTTTAATGACAGGTTTCAGCAAACTTAGGAACTCCATAACTATGTAGCACAAGCCCAGAGCCAGACGCCGTGGACAGTACATTTCAAAGAAATATTTAGAAGTTGCCAGTGGAAGCTAAACTTTGAAAAACATGAAGTCATTCTTGAAAGGGGTCAGATTTGTTAAATACCACGTGAACAGCCACCTATTCCTTGAGGCTAATGTTAGTACGCCCCGGTGGGAAAAATGCTGAATAGATATTGGTTCACATATGAAAGAAGGAAGCTTTTGCATGCCAGACAGGGGAAAGTACTGTTGCTGTTTTAGTGTGGCATTGTGCTCGATGCATGTTTCTTCTTTTTATGCGAGTTTTAAAGAAAACCTTTTGGCTTTTTCTCTTTCAGAATCGTAATGAAATAAAAAATGGAGCGATCCTTCGATTAACAACATCTCCAGTGAGTTTCTGTTCTGTTCTGTTCTCTCCCTTCAAAGTGAAGGTTTGATTTGTAAATCGTTGTGAAGCGATGTATGTATTTTTAAGCTTTAGCCACACTGTGTCCCACAGTCCTTCTGCAAAGGAGCATGGTGGTGTGGTCACAAGATGACTGTATGTTTTGTTCTCTTTTTCTGAGTTATGGGGACAGGGGTGGTATCTCTAAGAGACATTTGGTGATAGGGTTGGCACAACTGTGTGGTTCTTGTCTCTCGCTTCTCTTCCCCTTCTGGGAGCAGCTTTCATGTCCAAGATCCCTCTGCTACCCTCCTGGCACTGCGGCATCACTGAAGTTGCTCCTTTTCAGCCCCAGAGCTCAGAGCCAAGAGAAAGAGCTGGGAGTGGAATCACGGAGAGCGCTGCCGGATAGCTTAGGTCAGGGATTTCCTGCTCTCTGTGTTTCTATTGAGTGAGCAGCAACTGTGATGTTGAGATGTTACTGGTTTATTTTTATTTTCAACACCACCTCCTTGCCAGCTCCTCAGAAAGCATGGCAGAGTTGCTGTTTTCCTGCTGAATTGAGCAGTACTGTTGCCACATGCTGAAAGTCACTGTTAGTCCCAGAAGATGTGTGTCTAAGGCAGCACCAATCCCATTTCCTTGCTGACAAACATAGTGTGCCATTAAAATGGCTTACCTCTTCATTTCTGCAGATTCAAAGCATTCTTATGACCGAACTCCGCCACCCCGTACTGCAGCTCATTTGAAACAGGCAAGACAGAGCTATGGTGGTTTAACCTTTGGCTTCCGTTGAACCTTTTAAGAGTAGGGTCAGTTACTGCCATAAAATGGGAAAACTTCTAGATAGAAGCCACTCAGAGGTTATAGGTATGTTTTTAAATGGATCACTTTTCAGTGAGTAGGGCCTAGGCTCAAAGTAAAGAAACAGAGCAGTGTGTGTTGTTACTAACTTCCCAAGTTCTCCAAGCAACATGTGCATTTCCATGCCTCTCCAGCCTGCTTAACCCTGATGATGGTTTCTGTTAGACTTAGGAGGTGCCTGAATTTGCACAGAGTTTTGTGTAAAGGTGGGAATTGAAGAAGCTGATATGGAAACTTGTGTGCACTGTTAATCTACAGGAGTGCGGCTTCTTAACAGAAAGCTCTTCTAAGCAGCAGCCCGCTGGGAAAAGACATTTCTGTTATCCTTCATCATCTCTTTCAGTGGTCATTATATACAGAGCTTTACAGTCATAAGAATAAATGACAGTTTAAGTCCATGGCTGTGTCAAAGTCTCTGTTACTCCATATGTCACCAGAACAGCCGTGTACATGGGGAAACCACATACTGGTGAAGTAAAGCCCCTTTGGTGGGATTTCCTCAGAAAGAGACAGCCCCAGCGCCAGCTCATCCTAACCTTTGGGACTTCCGAAGAACAAATATCCACTCCACTGAAAAATGGCTATCTACTGCCCAGACTTGGGAGCTCATGAAATCAAAACAACATCTGTGGTTCATCAAGAACCAATGTGGTCCAAACGCACTGCGTCATTCTTTTGTGTAACCACAGCACGGAGTGACAGCATGAGATGACTCATGGAATCCTTCCCTGTCTCAAAATCCACAATCAGTTGCACCATGCAAAACTGAAGAGACGCTGTGCTGCGACTGATCTATGGAAATGGCTGGCTGGCTGGCTGGCTGTCTTCAGGGTCACTTGTGCAACTGGAAACGTGACCTGCAAAAACAAAGGACAAATTCTGGATTTATAGCACATTCTGCTACTACTTATGGGTGGGAAGGTGGGGCTTTGCATAAGACTCTCTTCTGCTTGTTCTGTTACTTTGGTGATTTGCCTTAGGGTCAGTCAACCACGACAGGGGTCCCTCAGGTACTGAGGTATTACTTGTTCTCTACCAAGTTATGGATCACCCTGACACTGGCCTGCAGTTATAAGTGACTCAGCCACCCTGTTGTAAGATAGAAGACCAGTCTCCTTTCTAGTCTTCAGTATTGATATTTATCCCTGAACCAGTGCTTATTTTCAGACTTTCTGAAGTTTTTGAGAAGTTTTTGTTTCCCCTGAATCAGAGAGGTGGCTTGGAAAGAGGTTTCAAAGGACCAGGTTGGGTTTTGTCAGATTAGAGAGTATTTGTATTCTTTAAATAGATATAAAATCAAGTTCTGCATGTTCCCACCCCACAATAGTATCTTTGCTTTGAAGGTATTGTTGAAGTGGTCATCATAGAGATACCTAAAATAGATAGATTAAAGGCTTCCAAGCTGTGGTTTTTAGACTGGTGACCCACATGATGCTTGTCGTTTACCCTGGAAAGCTCACAGGCCATCTGTTTCCATTTTTCCTCTGAAATTCTGTATGAGAGCAACAGTAGTTGGAGGAGATAATGTGTAGAACAGACTGCGTGATATACTCCTGCAAAATGGGAAAGATGCTTTCCTAGCTGCTAGAGCTGGGTTTTCTCACTCTGTGGAAATATTAAGATTATGAAATTCCCCTTCCCCATTTTTTTCTCTATCCTACATCAGTATAAAGCTGAAACTGTCTTCCCCCAGAAAAGGAAAATCATACCAAAAATGCTTTTTGAAGAGGTAGAGGAATTAGAGACGAAGGAGAGGAAGATTGAGAGAAATGAAGAGGAGCCTCATACAGATTAAGCAGGGTCTGGAATGTGTCTTGATGCAGTTTATACCGTGACAGCCAGGAGCCTGGCTAAACCCATTCATGGTTGCATGTCTGGGTCATTGAAAATTGGGTGAGAAGGATGAGACAGGATCTGTTTGAGTTCTGTTGTCATTAGCCTCAAATTGTGTATCCTGTACCCAGAGCGGGTGCTATTGGAGAGTAAAAGGAGGGAGGGAGAAAAGGTAATTTTATCTTGAAGTAGTAACCCAGCATTTTGGAGTTGGCTTTTTTAAAATGAGGTTTTGAAATCGAACTCTCCAAATCTAAATTATAAATACTTTCTTTTTTTAATCTCAACTTTAGCTGATTTTGTGTGCGTGTACAGGGACCTTTGTCATTGTTAACATTGCAAGGGCAAAACTGCATTTACGGTGTGCTGCTCAATCCAGTCTGAACGCTGCCTTCAGAGATGTGCAGTGTGTCTATTTTAAACTTCTTTGAGTTTAAACTCTGCAAACACCAGTCGTTAGGGCCTGGTGGGAATTTGAACTGCCTCTTTGTTTCAGGAGGTCTGTTTGGAAGTTGGTGTGATTCTCTGAAAGGCTGGTTTTTCTAAACAACGCTATTTTTTTCCTCCCTAAACCACTCACCACACAGCCGCTCTGTTTCCTAGGTAACTTGAGTACAGATTGAATTTCTCTCATATTATCCTTGTTCCTATATCATCTTTCTTATTTATTTTTAACCTCACCTATCATCTTTCTTAGCAATTCTTTGTGCTCCTGTGTATATTTGTAGTTTTCTGTGACCTGTTTCCCCCCCTTTGTCCATTTGCATTTCTGAAGGGACTCATCAGAAGTTTCTTATGCGACATTTCTTTGTATTTGAACATATGTGACAGCTGAAATGCCAGATTGCTATTGTCTGTTTTGTGATACCCATATTCCAGTGGATGCTGGGTAGGTGTATAAATAAATAAGCTGTAATTGCTCCCGAGTATGAAACTGTTCTGAAAGGACAGTTGTGTCCTGCAATGCAGCAACTTTTAGTGTGTGCAACTGCAGGATTTCTTCAATAGGATCCCGTAAATCCGTGTTCAAATGACTAATCATTTTGAAAGGATGCTAAAATACTGGAAAAATGAAATGGAAAGAACTGTCCTCCTTTTTCAAATGATTATGTATATATTTTAATTCAGTCGTTTTCAAACAGAACTGATTATTTCAGCACTTGCTTGAAAGTAGCTTCTTGGGTACTTACAAAGCATGCTGTGCTCATGAACTATATACCTTGAAGGCTGAGTCATAGGCAGCCTTTTCTGCTGGAATATTTATGATGCTTGATCATTCGCTTTTATCGCATGCTTTTCTTCTGTCCTCCTGGTTGGAGATGGGTTGAGTTCTTAAACCTGGAAGTTGTTTGTAGGCAACTATTAGCTTCTCTAGCCTGAGCAATCACGTAAATAGGGGTGTTCATTAGTAGTCATCATTGTGTTTTCCCGATTTACAGATGTGAACAACATGGGGTTTTATTTATATGGGATCTACACAGACAAGGAAGTTTAGAGGGTTTTTTTTGGCCTATTTCTACTCTTCGCGTAAAAGATCAGGGATTTGGTCTATAATCTTTGAGCTACAATTGCTTTAATATATGCCCAACATATTAAATGTTGGCACATGTGTCTTAATGTTCTTTAAGTTCAGTAAATGCATAAATATTTGCAGGTCTAGCCTATGATTGTGATTGTGTTTCTCGTGTAATGGTGAACTAGTTATTACTGAACCAGGAACACAGGCCATGGAGTCAATGAGCCATGACAAGTGACTTTTATATTTGTCTGCTCACAGTACAAGAGAAAGATTTGGGAAGTGGAGTTGTTGTTTGTCTTTTTATAGATAAAGGTTTAATCTCATGCTTTCAGGTTTCCAGAGGCATATTTTGAATAGTAAGCAAAAAGGATTGTTTCCAGTGTGGCAGGAGGAAAAATTGCTTCTCAAACAGTCATAAGTGGCTACTGATTGCATAAACTTACTTTAGGCATATTTACATAATACATACAGCTATGCATCTGTAATGCTTTTATCATTGGTTTGGTATGCAACTCTAGATGTGACCATTTCCCTGTTTCTCCATTTCTGCCTCCTTAATCGTGTATAGTGATCGTGTAGGACTGCCCTGTGCATTACATTTGTACAGGGCTTTAGATCTAGAACCTGTGCGTGAGTATCAAAGTAAAAATGTTAACAATTAATGTCTTTACTAATTAAAATGGAATCTCATCACTTACCCGACATCAGATGCTAGCCAGCCTTGGAGGGCCTGTTGAATCCGATTTGCCTGTAGTTATGTTTTTGTCACATATTTGCTCCTCCGTTGCTTTCTGATGTACATGCAGTCGTAGGTGAAGTGGCAGTAACAAGGCAAAGGCAGCAGTTTAAGCCACCATGGTGTTCCAGCACTGAGTGACTTAAATTAAACCACAGAAATGGTTGGTACAGAACTGTGTTTGGTAGTTACTGATGGTCTGTATACCCTTTTTCTAGCAGAATGTTGGATAATGTGGCTAACTTACCTCCAGGGAAGACCAAAATACTAGCGTTTTGCTTTTTGTGAAGGATAAAGAAGAAAACTGATTATGTAATGGCAAACCAGCAATTTAAATCAGTGGTCCAAATTCCTTCCATAGCATGTTAATGTTTGGTAGTGCTTGCGTTTGGATTCTCTGTCCTCCCTCCTGTCCTTGCTTGCTGTATTTTATATTCTGTACAGAAACCCTGCGTATGTCTGGGTAATAAGTTGCTTTCAAAGTTTGTACAAAGTATTCGGTGACAAAGAAATTATAATTTGATCAGTCAAGTCCCTTGTTAGGATGATCTTGGGATTCCTAACCTCCAAATGACTATTTGAGTCTCTAAGCAAGTCACATCTTGGATTTAGGTCATTAGTTTTCTTTTTAAGCTGACAATCTCATCAAGCTGCTCCTTTTAAGCATGGCTGCTCCCTAAGGGCAACCTTTCTGGAGTGTGTGGTTTAAAGACTAGACGTGCAGCTTATGCCTCTTGACAGCCTTTTGAAATGCTGGGGCTTCAACAGCACACGTTTTACAAGCTTCCTGTCCTCCTTCCTTTCTAAACAGGAGAGCAGTTAGAGCCGTCTTTCATTTACTCCAACAGCCATGTTTCTGTTAATTCCCTCATAACGGCTCTCACTTGGGCAGGTTTTATATATTTATTTATTCTTACCTGAATGATATTTCAGTGGGAGCAGAGACATGGCAGCGGGCTCTGCTGTTGCTCTAATGAGCTGTGCTCTCTGTCCATCCACTGATGGATTGTAAATCATTAAAACAGCTCCCTGGTAAGCACTCGGAGCATATTTCATCAGGGTTTCATTTTTTAATGCAGTCATGAGTGAGCTGTACGTTCCATAAGCACGTACGAGTGCTATGGCAACAAGAACTAGGAGGCTTCTGAGGACTGCGCGGTGTTCACTGAAGCAATATTTTCAGCCGTCAGGCACTTGTGATGACAACAGCCAACATTACTTGTGGTCACGTTTCCAGTGAGACACTCCCTTGCTGAGACAAATATTTGTTTACCCTTTTAATCAAGACGTGCTCTGCCGTTACCAGTTCTTTGCTCTTCCGACTGTAGAAGGAACAAGGTTTATTGGATGCAAGGTCTTGCAAAACTTGCTTAGTGTAAGAAAAGGACATCTGTGTAGAAACTTTGCTGGTGGGGCATTGGCATAGTTAGAGAAAGCCTATGATGTTAGTAAGCTCTCTTATATGTGCTTAAAACAGGGCCGAACCACTTTTGTATCAGAGGAACGTTGCTTTATAGATTTTTGTGCTCCATAGAGAGGACCAAGCTGTCTCTGATCTAAGATTATATTTTGGTTTTAGTGTGATGAATTTCACAGCTCTCACTGACTTCAGAAGAAAGAGGATTAACTGTTGGTAGGTAGGCTGGTCCGCCTCATGCTGCTCTTGTGCAGTGTAGGTGAGCTGTTAATGCACATCCCTGCTCTCAGTTTTGGTGAGAGGTAGGGTTGGCTCTTTCCATGCTTGGTATTAATTCATGTGTAATGGGAGTCTAACTGGGATGGCAGCAGCCCCAGGTGTTTGTGCTGAGAGCAGGAATCTCTCCTCAAGAAGAAGGGTGAACTTGACCGCTAATAATCTGTTGCTAATGTGTAGGAAGATGAGGCATCGTTTACACAGCATTTGTAGTTGTGGTGCGAAGGGGTTTGGAGGAGGATGTTCTCCTGGCTCTACTTGCACGTTCCTTCTTGCTTGCTACTGTGCTGCACAGGCAGTTACAGTCCCCATCTGTTTAGCCACAGCTCTACTGCCCAAATTTTTGCCCTTGCAGACTTAGTTGGTGAGCAACCTTGGAGTTGCTGCTCGGTCATGCTGAACTGGGTGTCTTGTTCATCTTTCCTGTTCATTTTTTTTTTCACTGAGTCCAGAAGCTTTCTAAGGACTCACTAGAACAACGTCATCATTCAGTGGGCAGATAGTGGAGGTGGTAACTTTCCAAAAGGTGGAAGAAGTCATGAAGAAGGTGGAAGAAGGCTCATTAAGATCTAAGGAGCTTAAGGTTAAATTTGAGCAACCATTTCCAAAGTCATGCAAAGGCAAATACCATGGTGGTATCGAATATTCTTCCAACATGTTTCTTTTCAGAGGTGGGCGGGAATTCACATGTTGCATGTGTTCTGAGGAAGAGTCATGCTTGGAGAACGCTTTGCATCTCTGAGTCTTCCCGAGTTGCTATAGCAGGGAGTCTAGAGTAGAAACAACTCTGTGAAGGAGGTTGTTTGGAGAAGTAGGAGTTGGCTGTTGAGCTGCTGGTTCAGGTAATAATAGCGGTTGCTCTGATTATTTTTTTGTAGCTGATTGTACAAGAGTACTTTACAAAATTCCCATCACTTGCTCTGGTGAAGGGAAAGGACTGAAGGAAGTATTCTGTGGTTATCCTGGGAGTTGCGAGTTAGTGGGGTCTGTTTTTATTTCTTCCATAGGCTTTGGCAAATGATATAGCCTACCAGCTGCTGAAGTTTGAGAGGATATTCTTTTAGTACCATTTGGACAGACATCGCCATTACAGAGAGACTGTGTAAGCCGTAGTTTTACCATTGCAACTCAAATCTATTTATAGAGTGGCAGAAAGACCTTTTGGATGACAGGATTCTGCCTTTCTACAGATAACTTCTGTGGCTGCACCACCTAATGCTTAAAGCAAAGAAAAGCTCAGGACTAAAGATGATCTGTTTCTTTTCAATGCTATCTTAACTGCAGATGTTAACCACAGTCATACTAACTAGAAGATACTTCTTCCCTATACACACTCCTCACCACGTAGGTTCTGGCCAAAAGCCAGTTGGAGACAGTGCATTAATTTTTCTTTTTAAAAATGGGAAGTAACAAACCTTGGTGACCTTGGAGGATATTGGGACATTTAATTTAGCGATGTTTGTGAAGCAATCAAAGTTATGTAGATAGGAAGCTGTATCTGTAACAAGACGGTGGGTTTTTTTCCTGCATTCCCTGTTTAAATGTTTGCTATCTCAGAATCAATCTGCAGAGATGACCATCTCTGTGAAAAGTGTATTCATTACTTGAACACAAAAAGAATTGTCTGTCAGCACAGCCTTTTCTTCTATTTTCTTTCTCCAGCTGAGAAAGAATGAGCATAATCTCAGCAAAAATAACTCTCAGCAGAATTTACCATTAATTTTATTTCCTAATGAAACATAATCTCTCATTCACCTTTCATTCTGTGTGGGTAAGAAGTGAATTTTAGGGAATAGAATTTTGCAAGTATCCGTATATAGTGAGGAGGATTATTTTTCTTAGAAAAGGATCAGCTAGCTAGCTATTAACTGAAGCTTTGGGTATTGTGCTCAGGTAAGTGAAAGCTTCAAATTGAAAACATGAGGTGTATTTTAAAGTATTTGTGTGGATAGAGAGACACACAATTTAATATAGCTTATTGAAATATCCCTTTAGCTTTTCGTCATCAGTGTTCATTTTGGATTTCATTATGTCATATGTATTGGAAGCATTAATGGGCAGAATAGCCTAATATATGTGGATATTGATCTAGCATCAAGTTGTGTGAGTGATAATATCATAGTATTATGTGGGAAGTAATTATTCCTTTGCTCCTTGTAAGAGAGTGAAGTTTTGAATTGAGTGTGAACAAAAGGAAGAGGGGGAGGGAGGAGCAGAAGGCCTGAAGTTGGTCTCTACTGATATAACCTCATGTCGTGGTTTAAGCCCAGCAGGTAACTCAGTACCACGCAGCCGCTTTCTCTCCCCCACCTCCGGGCAGGATGCAGAGGAGAATGGAAAGAATGTAAACCCCACGGGTTGAGATAAGAACAGTCCAGTAACTAAAGTATAATATAACACTACTAATAATAATAGTAAGGGAAATAACAAGGGGAGAGAATACAATTGCTCAACACCCACCAACCGATCCCCAGCCCAACCCGAGCAGTGATCTGGGCCTTCCAGGTAACTCCCTCCGGTTTCTATGCTGGGCATGACGTGCTGTGGTATGGAATACCCCTTTGGCTAGTTTGGGTCAGGTGTCCTGTCTCTGCTTCCTCCCGGCTTCCCCTCCTCCCTGGCAGAGCATGAGACTGAAAAGTGCTTGATCGGAGTAGACATTACTTAGCAACAACTAAAAAACATTGGTGTGTTATCAGCGTTGTTCTCAGACTAAAGCCATAACACAGCACTGCACCGGCTACTAAGAAGGAGAAAAATAACTGCTACAGCTGAACCCAGGACACCTCATTAGGACATTATATGGTCTTTGTTGCTAAAGGTCATGAGAAGTGCGCAAACTGGAAAGTAAATAAAAGTGCTGCCATTATTACACTCAATCAGATGCAGTTCGTTTTGTTTTCATTTCTGTTTTTATTGATGTGACACACAAGCTCTTCAAGCCAAAGGCTGTCTTTCGTAATGCTTACATTTTGCCTGATACAGTGGGATATCTATCCATTGGTCAGCTAATGATTCTGCAGCAATCCAAATAATTATAGGTAATAAGAGTAACATGAGGAATAGACTGCTGTAAAAGTCACTTTAATGTGAGCTACTTAATAATTTCTGAGCATGCAAGTGTTAAGTATCACTAATATTAAATGTGGCCATTGTTCCTGCTTGCACTAACATTTTATTCATTATTGCCATTGTAACAAAAGCTTTTTTGTTCTTTGTTTTGTACATTTTATTTCTCTCTCAGGCTCAAAATGCCCAACAGCTCCATGAGAGGATCCAGTCTTCTAGTATGGATGCAAAGTTAGAAGCACTGAAAGACTTGGCCAACTATTCACGGGATGTGACGTTTGCCCAAGAATTTATAAACCTGGATGGGATTTCCCTGCTAACACAAATGGTTGAAAGCGGCACAGAGTGAGTATTCTGCTTAAACTCCTTCTATATGGGGCATTTGTGTGCTCGCCCTCTTGAGTGCTTGAAGCATTTCTGTATACAGCATCTAAGATTATATAGAATAAAACATCTGAAGAGTTCTGGACTGCTAGGATAGTATATCCATTGTCAATGAGAAGATTTTTTTTAGGGTCCCCTAACCATAACCTGGTGGGGATGGGGATTGAGCAAAGTAGGAAGCCACAAGTACCCTCTGTGCCATAAAGTTTTGGGAAGACTGTGGTCCTAATTTTTTCTCTACCTATTGGAATTTAGATAAATCACTGGTAGTGTATTTAAAGGCTGATATTTATGTGTTTTCATCTGAAAACTGTGGTTTAATTGTCATGTTACTGAGAACATGTAAAGCAAAACCGCATCCTGGCTTTATTTCCACTTTTATTGTTTGAATTCTGGCTGGGATTTTTTCAGTGCTTTATTTTCATTTTTACTGTTTGAATTCTGGCTGGGATCTTTCAAGTAACAGTGGCTTTTTGACATGAAATTGAAAGCTGGCCTATGAACATACATTCTTTACCAGAGCATCTTACCCGTTTTCACCACTGGTGAAATTCAGGACTGTAGTTGTGTCTATTAGCTTAATGTGGGGGTTACTACAGAAAACATCAACTGGATTGCTGCACTATTAAATTATATTCTAACAGCTACTATTTCAAGTTTTTGCTTTCAAGTAAGAGGTTTAGTGCTTCGCAGTCAGTGTCAAGCTCTACTGCACATGAAGAAATCAGCAATACCCCACCCCTTTCCTGAGAGAAGGAAAATGCTCCGAAAGCAGCTTCTTTATTCTTTGGGGATGTTCAGTCTTGTGGATCAGACTTCAGAAGTAAATTACTGAAACCAATCCAAATCCCCTCACAAATGTGCTCATATTCTTTTGGGTTCAAGGAAGTAAACAGCATTAGGGGGTAGAGCAAAAGTAGTAAGTGGGCTTTGAAATGAAGCACAAGCTGTCTCTGATGGTCCCAGTCAAGATATACTGGGGATTTTCCACAGAAAAATTACGTACTTCTTAGAATCCAGTAGTCCTTGGATTGGGAAATGTAAAAGCACGCTCTCACTCACTCCTGCCTGTTCTGTGGTCAGTGGTTTACTGGACTTTGAATCCCTATTGCCACACTCCAGCTCCAAGCTGGATTTTCCAATAGCTCATGGTTTCATCTCCAGTTTTGGGGTGATGGTCTTTATTTCTTGCAGTGATGTGGCACGGACCACTTAAAAAAACCCCAGCCAACCAACCAACCAAAACTAAATGCTTGTAGTTACCAAATTTGTCAACTTTTCTTATATTCATATAAGTTGTGTTGTTTAGGGACCAGACTAAATTTAAAACCCAAGACAGGTTCAAGTTGATGTAAGCATATGCACACAGTTACTGTACTAATTAAAAGAATATACTGAATGGGCAGGCTCGCATGTGCCTCTGGAGATCAGAACATAAGCAAATTAAAAGTCACTGCCTCTGTGGTTTGTTTTCTCATGAATTTATTCAAGTTGAACAGTTTAACTTCACTGTGGAAGGTATTTAAACTGAAGCCTTTTACTTTCTATTGGAACAGACAGGAAACATTCTCATTTTTGACAAGCATTTCTTTTAGCTGCACTGAGGCTGAAGCAAGTGCCCTCCTCACCCTTCAGATGTGTTTGTATTGCTGGTCTGTAGCTGTGGAGTGGGCCAAGCTGTAGCAGACTGGTCTAGGTTAAAAATAACTGTTTGGGAGGGAAACTACTTAAGCCAGCACCACTGTTGAAAGAACTGCTCAGCAAATTACACCCTAGGAGTAATTCCTGGTTTAGGAAGTATAGTATATATAATTCCTGGTTTAGGAGGTATAAGTTTTCAAAGCACACAGCAGGCTTGTAGACTGGACATATGAGCAGAGCCTATTCCTTTGGTTTGTTTAATGTTAGTTTTTTTTAAGTAGCTTGCATTTGGAGGGATTCCAGATTTCTGTTTTTGGCTGATGTAATGTATCACCAAAAATGTATTGATCAATCTACCTGTCTGATCTGTTTATCAGTGTTTCTGCCTGTGGGGAGAAATGCTCTCCAGTTTGGGAATTAAACAAAGACTCAGACTGAGAGTTTCCAACAGCTTCACATGTTGATGAACTCTTAAGACTCACTGCAGTCTCTTTCATGTTCAGCAACTTTCAAGCAACCTTTCAAGGCCAGGTTGGATGGGGTTTGGAGCAACCTGGTCTAGCGGAAGGTGTCCCTGCCCATGGCAGGGGGTTGGAACTGGATGAGCTTAAGGTCCCTTCAACCCAAACCAGTCTGTGTTTCTGTGAACCTAGGCATTCTGCAGCTTCTGAAGGGGTCTGAAGGTCAGGTTTTTCTGGTTTTGTGACGAGTGTTGTAAAAGCAAGAACATCTGTGCTATGCTGTACAGCCCCTTATGCTTCCCTTCTGATACTGAGCACCGCTGCCCGATAAGTGCATGTCTAACAGAACTTGAGATTTAATGAAAGGAGCAAGTCCAAATATTCACAGACTCAGCAGCCTGAGACTCCCATGGTGCTGCTGCTTTGCTTTCTTGTCCAACTTCAAGCTATTGATCCTGTCCTCCCGCTTTAGGATCTGTCACTCACTGCTATTTCAGCACACTAAGCAAACAGACAAACTGCTTCCTCAGAAGCAGCACTTTTTTGTTTTGGTTTGTTTTTTTTTTACTTTATTATTACAACAAAATGGCTTTCTAAGATGGCCTGTGAGTGAAAAAGGTATGCGTGAGGGGAGAAAAAGGGTAATATATGGAGGAGAGAGTGGGGCAAGAACAGTCAGACATTGGAGTGCCCTAGGCTGGAGTCAGTCAGTTGTCCTCTTAGGATCTCTATTCCTGTTTTTGCTTGGGCCCTCTGCAATACCATTAATGAGGTCCCACAAGATGCTTGCTGAACAGGCAAAGCAAGCTGAAGGCCTCCTTGCCATTATCTCTAACCCTGGGCTGTGGTGCCCTCAGCAGTGCTGCCTTGTGGGCTGTGCTGCTGACGAGCTACGGTGCGGGTCACCAAACTGCTTCAAACCAAAAACCTCTTTTCCCTCCTTTTCCCTGCCCCAGTACCTACCACTTTCTTTTCCCCAATGGTATTTTTAACTCTGATCATTCCAGTGTCCATAGGTGGACCTACTCAAGCAATTATATGAACATTACAAAAGGGGGGAGGAGGGCAGTATTAGAGGAGGAATGAGCAGCCAAAAATTTCAGGGAAGGGCAGAAACTTCTTTGATAGCCCAGTTTTAGAAGGCAGTAAATCTTTTAAAGATACCTTTAATATATATCTTCACTTTGGAGTTGGTTTTGAGGCAGAGTTGTTCAGCCAGCCTTGCTTGAATGAGGCTAGGACTCAACCATACAGCTGGGAGAACTCCAATGGCTTGGTGCTGCTGAGAGATTGTTCAGCTCCCTGCCCTCTTCTCCCACCCCTTGTGTGTTAATTCCTACTCTCCAGCCCAGTCCTACTTCTTCCTGAAGCTGGTTCTCGTGTCTGGATGCTTCACAAAGCCAATCCTGCTTGTTAATTTGGTTGCAAAGTACCTGGTTCTGTTCTGCAGAGTTAGTTTGGGACTTTAAGAAGCAAGAAAGGAAGCGGGCATGAGCGGATGCAGGAAAGGCCCTTTTTTGTGGCAACAGACCATTACATTGGCCTAGGTGCGTGACTGAGCCACAACCCGAGAGCAGTTGTGTTGTGAAATAGTGTGAGAGTGGTTGTTTCTGCTCTCATATTGCAACCCAGAGACTGGCACTGATGCTCTGAGGAGGTCAGAGGGGATGGGACATACCCCATGGGGCGGCTACTGCCAGCCCCTCTCAGCTGCCTATGGGTTAATGCATCCTGCACCAAGGCCGAGTGGTGCCTCTGTTCATGGTGTGGTGCAGCTGTGTCAGAGATTGATGAATTCTGTTAATTCAAGCTTTATTCTCTGTTTTCCCCAAAGGGGCAGACAGTGCTCATTAAAAGCACCATCATACTCAGTGTAAGGTTGCTCTGAGGTTTTCTTTGCACGTGGAACTCATACTAAGGGCAGCTCTTAAGTTATAATTTGAGGGTGTAATTAAGTTTTAGTGGGCAGCCTCTGGAAAGCAAGACTTCAACTTTTATAGAACTTTCACTGAGGAAGAGGCCGATGTGTTATTTATAGTTGGCTGTATTTATTGTGCTACTTACTCATTATTTCAGTGAAACTGATGACTATAAAAGTACAGTGACCAGAGAATGTAAATTCCTGGGTTTCTAGTTACCTTTGCTTCATTTCTGCTGGTGATGAATAGAAGTAGCCATAGAAAAAGTTGACAAGAACAGTGTTTCCTAGCTAGTTTTCCATATGTTGCATTCCTGAATGTTGAGGAAAATTAGGATGTGTTGGAGAATAGCCTTCCCAGTTTCTTGCTGTTTATATAGCTTCAAAAATAACAAATTGAGAGGCTTTTTGTTTAATTCTGTGTATGTTTTCAAAAGTGGGTTTAATGCTATGTGTAGTTACCATAATTTGGGTAAGATCTGGAGCGCCTGCTGCTAAGAGCACATGAACTGTAGACCTGTGTGCTGGGACAAAGCCATAGGGATTGGTGATCAGCAGATTATAGGGTGCATGGGGCCCTTGTGAAGCTGAGAGTGCCTCTTGTCAATCTGAATGTCTTTATGTCAGCAGAGATGCAACATGTCTTAGAAACCGTCCACATGTATCTTGGTCCTGTTGATGGAGATGGCTCATTTTTGTTTTTCCTTCAGGCTCATTCTTGCTTCCAGAGCATGCCGAGCCTCTTATTAACTGAAGAAAAAAAAAGGGGAGAGGGGAAAAAAAACGCTGCTTTTATGTTTATTTTTATGGCTTGGTTGACCTATAAATTGTAGCAGCGACTGCAAGACAAGTTAGGTCATGAAGAACAAGTAAATGCTGATCCCACTTTATAATTACCCATGATGTCCAGTCATTTCTCAGAGTCTGTGCATCTCTATCACTCAAGAGGGGTGTGGGTGTGCACACACAGTTATTTTCCTTTTCAGAGAGAGATTTCCATAATACTTCTAATGCTTATTTTTTGTCTGAAGCCTGGTTTGTGCCTAGTTCAGGACAGCTGAATATGTGTTCCATCTGGTTGGAAGTACAGGCAGTGTAAAAGGGAAATGTAAGGTCATGCTGCTTCTGCTCCCCAGCCCTGACTGCAATGGCCTAAACAGACACAGGAGAGGAGTAATGCTGGAAGGTCCTAGTTACCATAATGACTGATGAAGAGATATATTCAGGAACCAAACTGGAAGAAATGATCATGTTTCTTTGCTACCTCATCTGACATAACGTAGGTTGTTCATTCAGAGCTGTATTCAATAGTGTATCCCAGAATTACTATTTCAGAAAACTATGTGTGTATGGATAGTCCTTCTGATGTAGCAGAAGACTGGTAAAGATGTGGTGGGGTTTTTTCTTGCTGTATCAGAAGAGTTGTGTGACTGGGACAGACTCTCAGCCTTCCCTAAAAGGGAAAAAACACCCTCATATTCCCTAATAAAGTCAGAAAAGGAGAATGTAAGTCACAAGCCATAAATATTGGAAGACCAAAGAGTTAATAAAAGGAATCTATGTTTATTTTTGTCATTACCAGTAATAATAATAATAATCTTATGACTGGGAGGAAAAGGAGGAGGAATTCCTATGCAGAATTTTCAGTATTTTATTGGTGTTATCATGGTCTCTGTCACTTGTCATTTGGCTGAAATAACACACAGGGGTTTTTGCCAAGAAACGGACATTGTGCTAAGCCTGTCCTGACAGTAACCAGAATTGGTTTTGCTGCTGTGGAGAAGTTTTATTCTTCAGAAGTCTGCTTCATCGATGTGGCTGGGCTGACCAGCTTTATTTGCAGCACAGACGTGGCACGGGAGCATGTGAGTCAATGCTGCTCACACTTGGCTGCAGAGAGCCTAGTTTTTCAGTTTCAGATTCTGCCTATCTTCCCATTGGAAATAATAAATGCAGCCAGATCAGGTTCATGTAAGCTTCTAAATAGATGTGTATGTTTTTTGACTCTCGACTAAGCAGAGTCTTCCACTGAACACGGGCAGTTGCGGACTTGGCTGCTGTACAGCTGGAAGTCTCTGAGATGGCAATTGTGCGTGCTTTAAGGTCAAACTGTATTGTTCAGTGAAATTCCAGCTCCTGGCTTGTCTTACGGAGATAATACTGTGTACTAGCCCAGTGGAAAACTGAAGACAGATTGGTTTGGAGTTATTCCGACTTTAACACACTGTTTGGGACAGTTGCTCACATACCTGCTAATGGTTTTTTCCACCCCAGACTGATGAGTATTTCAGTAGTGCTGTCAAAACACTTAAGCAGCCCTTGCTCACAGCCACTTGTTCACGTCCTGCTTCATCTGAAGAGTTATGCCAGTACTGTTTGTAGCAAGCTGGACTGGAAAACTGATGGAGATGATTAAAAGTGACGATAAAGGCTACTTTTAATACAATATTCCATAACCCAGTTCAGTTTCCTTGATTGAGCTCACAGTGTTGCCCCAGAAAACAGTTGTGCAAGCACAACTCATTGGGTAAATGGAAAATGAATTTTCAGAAGGTATGAGCAATGCTAAGCTAGTATGTCTTTGCCTCTAAATCAAGTAGTCCTTTTCCACCCTTCCTGGCTACTGGCTGTGCAGTGCCTGCTCCCTCTCTTGGTCAGCTTCAATGCTCATCTGGCTGCTCAGTGATCCAGTTCAGTTTGCTAATCTGGCAGAAACTAAGCCAGCTGATGGAGGGAGGAGAATGATTTGTATTTTGACAGCACTGGGCTGTTAGACAGGCTCCACCATTCCTGTGAAGCTTCACTTGGCAGCACAGATTACTTAATCTGACATTGCTGCCAACATCAATTCTTGTCCAACAGGGGTTTTAGGCAATCTTCATTTCTTAGTGCTTCTGGAATGTTGGGAGAGGGTGACTTGTCTGCGGAAAAAATCCAAAAAAGTCTGTAAAATCAGGTAATTTTGTTCTAGCGATGGGGAGAGGGAAGGACAGGAGAATGAGAAGGGGCTACAGCCCCGTCTCTCAGTGCAGTTCCCATAAAGGAAGAACGTGGAGTGGGTTTTCTTTGTGGGGCAGCATTTTTGCTGGTTTATTTTTCTCCCGTTGGCTCTATTTTGGGTTTGTTTCCCCATCAGTTTTCAGGCTTGCATTCCACCCTCCCTCTCAGCGCACACAAGTACAATTTCTTGTCTATCCTTTACATATGCATAGCACACGCTGTATGTTTTAGATAAAAGCCCAATCTGAAGATTGAACCACTAACGATTACATCTTTGGAGGGAAGAGAATTGCTGCTTCTCACACTCCTGCCAACCCACATGCTTTTTTCTCCAGGACTGTTTTTCTTACTTTGCCTGTGCTTAAGAATATTAGCATTTAAATGACCCCTGCTAAGTGATGATATCAACACTTTGTTGATAGGAAGAGGAGAGGAGACAGTTTTACTGGGTTTTGTTTTGCAACCACTTCTGTAAAATGTGATAAAAAGAGCAATTCCAGCAGTGGATTTCTATTTCCAAATGTTCTTATGAGTACCACGCTGGACAAAACGGTTTTCTTTCCTTGTTTTTTTGACTCCAGACAAAGTGTGGTATTTGAGGAACCAGCAAAAATAAGGAGAAGAGGGTAAAGCTTCCACTTCTGCAACTTCCCAGGATGTTTTTGTGTCCTGGACTGTCGTGGCTGGGGAATGCTGTGGTGACTCGAAGGTGCTGCTCAATAACTCTGTAGTCATTTTGCAGATTTCACCCCAATAAGTTATTTCAGCCTCCTGGCCAGAGTGTTTCCTTGACTTCACCGATGTGTGATAGCCACACCTGATACAGACAGAAGCCACAAGTGTATACTCCTGTGTTGTCTTGTCCTGTTTCTAAACATTGCCTGTTACCTAGAATATGGGCTATCCTTGTGTTTGTCTGAAAAGCAGTAGCCAAATACAGCTCTAATGTGGTTAACAGGTTGTTCATTCATCGTCCCATCAGTTTTTCTCTAGAGGAGGAAGGTTTTATGAATACCTTCCACCTTTGCTGATGATGGCCCTTTCCAGGACCACAGTTTGAACAGTGCAGTCTCAGAAGCGTTGGTTGCAGTGAGGTGGTGCGCCTGCTTTACCTCGTGGCATCCATAACTCCAGTGGGTCCACGATAGGACAACGTTTGAGCCATCCCCAGAGCAGAAAAGCCTTGCTGTGCACCGTGTATTGCCCCAGCTGTGGTTTAGATTTGGGCTATCTTTGGTCCTTGTACAGTCATTTTTGTACATGAACAGCTGAGAGTTGATTCAGTCAGGTCCTTGTTAAGCTGGCCTCTGCTGGAAGCTGTTGTGACATAACCTCCAGTATTTGAGCATGGATGAAGTCCAGGATGGCTTGGGGAAGTCCAAAGGGAACTCCTACTCCTTGGGATTCAGCTGGAAATGTATCACAAAGTTCTTCTGAGGCCAGACAGGGAATATGTCATGATAGCGAAATGTCTGAACTGGTAACGTGTCGTTAGTGTTTATTTTGCACTGTGTTGGCATTTGTTTTGGGATTTCTCCCTGTATAACATTTGCTGTGTGTTTTTGTCTTTCACCACTATAGTATCTGAACCTTTCACAAACGCTATTTCATTTACCCACCTAATGTTTGTGTCTTGGCCGTGGTTTTGTGCTTATCTGTGCGAGCGCAATTGAGGGATGGCTTCTAAAACAGAAGAAAAAAGATAAGTATAGGTATTGAGCTAATTGCAGTGTGTAGATCAGGAAGGAGTTTTAGAGAATTGTCTGGTTGCTGCCATGGAGTCAGCCCTCTAGAGAAGAAACAACATTTGATGCCCCAGATCGTCTGCTGCTCTTATCTGTTGCTTTGGAAAGTGTGATATTGGTAGAAATTGTTTGGTCTAACAGGATGGTTAGCTTTCCTCTCAAGTCAAAATTTGCTGTCTTTCTATTGCTTCACCAGAAAGCCTTATACTATTCAGTTATTTCTCTGTATTATTCTAAACTTATATTTTCTTTTACATTGGATGTGGTCTGATCTCCAGGTAACTGATCGCCAGTTAACTTAAGGTGGATAAGATTGTGTAAATGTTAAAGAGAGTTGCTGTCTAAATGTTTTGTTCTAGGACTCAGATGTTTGTTCAGTCATGGAGAAAACGCACCTGATTATAGCCTGTTGTGAAAAATCCCTGGCAAAACTGAGCCTGCCCTTTGAAGTTCCACTAGCTTGCAAACCACCACACGTTTGTCAGGCAGACACAGCACAGATTGTGAGCTTACTTGTTGCTTAGTCAAAGCTAGCACCTGGGTGAAAAGCAGAAGTTAAGGCTCTGAAGCTTTGCTGGCACGTGCTGCGGAAGATCGCTTGGGTCCACACACATTTGGGAGATGTCAAAACCCATTTGTGATGTGTTCTTGTTAGGATTTAGCAGAGTCTGCCGCAGCAGGGAACGCTCCTTTTGCAGGAATGACATTCTGCTGAAGTTGGGATGTCCTGCTGTGGGAAATGCTTTGAATTTTTCTGCTCCTGACAGCAGGTTGAGGGTAATTTTCTCCCCTTTTTAAGGCACTCATCGGGATGCTTTTTGTGTGCTCATTACTGCTGGCTACACAGATAGATGTTGTAGCATAAAAGAACTAAAGCCATGAAATCTTAAGAACAAAAAATCATGTCACTTCTCTAATTCAAGCTAGGCTGTAGCCCAGTCTGTGCTTGGATACATGGTAAACTGTGCCGTCATTATTTTCAGGCAGGAGTACTGCAGCTCACAGCTAGCAATGAAGGATTTCAAACCACTGTTCCTGTGATGTTCTCTCTGTGTTTTCTCCCCTGATGGTTACACAAGGAATCCCAAAAGCTGCCCTCCCTGAGACTGGTCCTTCTTGAAAAGAGTCTGTAAATAGACTCTGGAGAAAGCACAACATTACTTGTGTGTGAACAGAATGGAAAATGCAAGGTGGGAGTTACTGCTGTACCAAAATGGGGGGTGGTGGTGGTGAAAATATTAGTTCTGAGAGAGAATTGAATCAGTGTTCCAGGTGAGAAGGGGACAGGGAGGAAGGAGGGGGACCCCTTAAAGCATTCTTTCGAATGGTGGGCTGCCCAACCTCTGAAATAAAACTGAAACAGATTTAGGAGACACAAGTGGTTAGGTGGGAGATGGATATATTTATCTTTCATTTGTTTGTTTGTTTAAATGGTGTTTTAAAAAGAAGTTATTTCTCTTGGATGCCATTTTTACCATTGCTAGTCTCTTTCTTCAGCTTGCTTTGCAGTGTAATCAGCAGTTCTGAAGCTAGTTCTTAGCTGGAGGATGGCTTGCAAATTGTGATAGCGGGCTACAGCTTTCAACTGTGCTTATTTGCTTTTCCCTCTCTGCCCTTCATATTTGGCTGCCAGTTTCCTCAATATAGCAGTATGATGCTATTGCTTCTGGCTCACTGATGAGACACAACAGTGTATATCTTGGGGGAAAAATAGGAAATACCTAAATATTTGCCCAACATTGAGGGGTATGTTGGGCAACAAGGAACCAAGTGTTTTGGAAGCTACAAGGAAAGCAAGAGCATCCCACTGGAGGGTGAGTGTGTAGCTTGGCCTTTTAGAACCTGAATCAGTAAGTGACATTCTTGAGCACATCATTGCCTTTCTCAAGTGTGTTGATTCAGCACGTTGGGCCTGGGCATGTCCATCAGTGTGTGAATTTTAAGAGCAAAAGAGCTAGAGGTCAGGCCACACATTCTGTTAGCATAAGACTGACATACTGTATTAATGCCTTACGGAGCTGGTCCAAGGTGGTTTTGAGTTGCTGAGTAAATGCGACTCTATGGTTAGAAACCCAGGGTAAATTCTTCACCTCCCTTTGAAGAAAACCTGTCCCTGGCTTTAGAAGGTCAGGATTTTGGTCTGTGTTGGTCCTAGCTGCACAACTTTCAACCATTCTGACAACTGTGACATCAGTATTAATGATGGACACTGGAAGTAAATAGAAGCTTTTCAGGCAACAGACTACATGTCATAGCAAAGAGACAGAAAATGCTTAACGTGTAAACCCTTATTGCTTTGTACCAAAGACTTCTCTTACACAAATACTTAACTAATTTAGGATGCCTGGGCAAGCTTTAACGGTCAAGAGAAACAGGTTTTAGAGAAATCTGATGTTTTTCACCTGTCAACTGTTTCTTCACTTCTGCCTTTTTCCTAACAGAAGTTAACATAAGTATTCTGAACAGATATCTGAAATTAATGTTGAATGTTCTTTTACCAGTGACTGAGCTGTTTCTGTTCACAGCAACGTGTTAGTAATTTACTGCCTCTTGTTGTGTGTCTGGTTTTGCATTTCCTGAATGGGGTACGGGTGTGTGTGCGGGGTGTGTGTATGCAGAGGTGAAGAGGGGACAGATGTTTTAAAGTGTGTCTTCTCACGTGCAAGTTTTAATTTTGCAGACGATATCAGAAATTGCAGAAGATAATGAAGCCCTGGTAAGAACCTGATTAGATCATCACCTTGCCCACTGCCTCCTCTGTTGCATGACTGGGTTCAGGCCCTTTCACTAATCTTTATACAGCTGTGCTTATTCGTTCAGCGAGTCTTCAACCTTCTCTGTTTTCTGCTCTTTGATGCCTGTTGAAATTTTCTCATGAAGCCTTTTTGCTTTGCTTGTGGAATGAGTGCTTCATTTCTGTATCTCCTGCAGGGGCTTCTGCTGCTTCTGAAGTAAGGCTTTTCCTTTGTTTTCTTTGTGAATTTGAGCAAACAAAGGATTTCCCTACCTTCCCTAATTCCCCTCTTACATTTGTTTGGCTTACATGGTTGATAGTCGGCAATTCCAATTGTTGGTGTTAGTGAGATGAAAGTATGACTCGTTGTACCAGTTTGAATTCCTATTATTTGCTGGTCCCAGGTAATGCCAACTGTTGCAGATAACTGCATAAAGGCAAACTATGATATAGTAAAGGGCCTCATATCAAAGTTTTGAAGCATGCTTATTTCCATGATGGTGTTTTCAATTGATCTTCTGTGTGCTTCAAGTCAAGCACAGGCTTTGATAAATTGGGTCCCCCAAGAGATGCTCCAATATCTTGATTGGTTTGGAAATTTGACATCTCAAGTATAGCTAAAGCTCAAGGAAGCAAAGGAATAATTAATCAGTTAACCACAGATCTGTCACTGAGAGCTTGATGTAGTTTATCACACAGGAAATGCAGCTCTCCATCTGAATCCGTGCTAAATCGTACTTTCACAAAGTATAGACCAAGTTCTGAAACATTTATTTTTAAACCTAATCAATAAATTAGTAAGAATAAATTTGGCAGGAAGCTTGAATCCTTCCTCTCCTTTCTCAACGTAGTACAAAGTAACTTGTTTCGTAATAGAAAAGTTCAGATTCTGAGGAAAATGATTAAAATGGTATGAGGTTCAGAATTCTTGGCAGCATCTCCTCTGCTGAGAAAAGGTACCTCCTGTGCCTTTGGGTGGTGCATTTTTCCTCACTGCTGTGGAAATAGTTCTTTGTGGACAAATAGTTCTACTCCTTCAGCATCTCTGTGCTCCCAAACTCTGTTATCCCGTAGGCTTCTCTACGTTAAATTCTGTGATTGCTCTCAAGACAGTACAAAAATACTGACTTAAGAGTTGCATTGCACCCTGGGTTTAGGACCTGATCATACTGATGTGCTGAATTAATTATTTCTTTGCAGTTTAGTTTTGGTTACTTGTGGGAACTAGGCATTACTCACTTGAATAGGATTCTTACTTATCAGGGTAGATGCAGCATATCAGTGGATACAGTAGTAAAGAAAGCGTATGTGACTAAAGTTTATTCTAGCTTTGGAAGTTAGATCCTGTCAGTAAGCTTCAGTTTGCATTGGGGCACGTAGGTTGATATTTTGATTTCCATCAATAGTACATGAAACGATACAATTAAAATAACATAAATTCTTGAGTTTGGGACTTTGACTAAAAAAGACACCAGAGCCATTGGTCAGGATGTGAAACCAAGAGTTCTGGAAGCTGGCCTAGTGAACACTTTGAAAGTGAGGTGAATACACTAGTGCGCTCTGAGTGTGCTTATCGAATGTCTTGACTATTTTTCACCCATGTATTAATGGAAAAAGGTCTTGATGAAACAAGAACTACTAAAAAGACCCTCAGAATTTATAAAGAACTAAACTAAACTTTACAATCTTGCAGGCTCCACCTGCTGTCTTCTTGACTGAAGAAACTTAAAGAAAGCAAATGGTAGCAACAACAACCAGTTAATTTTAATTTACAGGATGACATATTTCATCAAGTTGCAAGTATTTCATTTTAGCTTGCCCCTGACTTAATTAAAACCTGATTTTCACAGAGAGCCCTGGTTCAATAGCTTCCTCCATTGAAGGAAGTTCTAAAATGTGAGTTTCTTCTTCTCCCTCCTTTCAGTTTTAGGGCTTCCTAATTTGTTTCAGGATTTTATTTATTCCGTGTTGGTTAATTCTTGGATGAAACAAAATAGAGAATTCCCATGAAACGCCCTTTGCATTGCAGAACTGAACTGTAGTCAGACTATGCTGACTGGAGAGTGATGTTTTTCCTGTGTAGTTAGTTATTCCTGATCTTTTACGAAAAGCTGGTCCATTTAAGGAAATTACCGTGAAATGAGCAAAACCAGGAATTTAAAAGATGGGGAATAATAGAAAAGGTAATTTTAAGCACATCTTCATGAAGAAACAGTGTATAATAGTTCCTCTGGGTTAGTTTCCCATGCAGACAAATGCTTAATGTACCTCAAAGTGGATTTAGTCATACTCCATAATAAGAGTATCTGGATTTATTCAAGAGTAGTTACAGTTCTGTTTAAAATTTGCAGCTTGTTTTCTTTAATCAGAGTTCGTTTTGGAGCTCAGAGAAGCCCTGACGCCGGGGTACAAAGGTATTTCAGCTTTTTGGAATGCAAGTGGTTTAAAATTAGTTGGGCTGATCACTTGTAATGAGCGGGCCGAAACTGTACCACAAAGAAGTATTTCAGTGGTGCTTGGCACGATGCAAGAAGAAAAAGAAATATATAAATCTATGTCCCAGTGTGGCAGTTTAAGTGCATTTCCTGTAATCATGAGAAGATAGGGGCATCCATGCCACAGATTGTTCAGTCATTTTCAGGCGTACTGAGCACCAAGTAGGCGTGAATTGCTCCTGGTTTGATTTGATTTGATGGTGGCTTAGCTTCACCCTTGGAAAGGTTACATGAAGAAACAAGGCAGTGTAGAAGCAATGGAGAGGAGCCATAGCAATAAAAAAGGTGCTTGTTCACACGGTGCTTGCTGAGCATCCTACTGCATCATCAGTCTTCATTTCAGGCTTAGGTTCTTGCTCCCCTGGCTTTTCCAGAGCTCTTGTCCTCTGATGATTAGATACATTCTGCTCCCCTGTTTAAATTTATTCATGGCCATTTATCCTTGACAACTCTATCTTAAAAAGCTGGTTTTACTCTTTGATGTTGGCCTCAATGATGTCAGGCCTTTCAGCTGCCCGGTATTGGGCTGTGAGCACAGTTGCTGCATGATAAGAGAGTTAACTGCTTCCTTAACTACTGCGTTTGCTGCTAGGCTGCTATTCTTCTGTTACCTCCTGCCCAGTTAAAGCTATTCCCTTCTGCAGCCTTCCCCATGCACAATTACAGATCAGCTTTGGTCCTGTTTTGACAATGAAAAATGGTTTGTTTTGAAGATGTACTGTCTGTGGCTTCTAGTCCTAATGGGCTGGTGGCTGTATCCTGGTTATGACAGAAAAACAGCAGTTAATTTCCATGTTCTCTTATGCAACTTCTATCATATAAAACATGTGAGACAGTCCACTTAGATTTATACAAGCTTTTTTTATTGCCTTTTTTTTTTTGTTTTGTTGTGGCAGCTGAGCCTGGCTAATTAATCTTGATTTAAAGAATCATTTGAACAGGCGAGTGTTTTTCTCCAATAGTAATAAAATACTCTTTTTGGTATATGTGTTAAACATGGATAGAGGTTTTTTCCCTTTTTTCTTTATTTTTTCCCCAAATTATTTAGGGGATTTGGGTGCTCAAGTGCCGTTAATGTATTTTGATAACAAATCCAAATTGCTTTAGGCATCTTTCAAAATACCAGACATAGGTTTTTTTATATATACATATAAAATATATATAGATATACACACCTGAGGATTACTTAACACACATGATAAAAAAGACAGTTTGTCATGTGGAAACGGTACTATGAAGGCAAGTAGACTCCCAGTGTATGGAGTCCGCACCGAAGAGCCAGAGCCCTGCAGTGTTCAGGAGGGGTTGTACAAGGAGCTTGCCTGAGAGCATAGATCATTAAAATGTCAGTGTTGGTGAGCGATAGGAAATTGCAATTACACAGTGTATCTTTCTGATCATTTTTCCCCTCTTGCTGCGCTGACACACATTACAAAGCACCTTCATCAGGAATTACCTTCAAACTATTAAGTTGTTTTGCCAGAGCAGTGAGGGTTTGGTATTTACAGAGCTGTCACGCTTTGTGCTGTGGATTAAACTGAAAAGATTTTATGAAGAAAGAGGCTGCATTTTTTTTGCCATTTTTTGTCTGACAAAACACTTACTGAGATTTGAGTTAAACAGCTCCTACCACGTATTTTCTAAGATTCCTACTTTTATGAACAAGCTTTGATTCCCTTGAAATTTCTAGCATCTATTCTGTCTGCTGCTCTTAATAGTTTGAATGTGTGTATCTGTCTTGAAATAAATTGTTTGGAAGTCTATTTCTACCTATCTGCTTGTGTTTGAACACATAACAATGAATCAACACCACTCCCTTCCCCCTCCAGATACTTTAATCCTTATCTTGCTCTAGTTACCCTGGAGATTGCTTTCATTTCTAGCCGTGCTATTCCTGATGTTTATCCCTTAAGCCTGGCTTTTGACTTTTGCAGTGCCACTTAACGTATACACGCGTGTGCAGGTGCATATGTATAGCTATATATTAACAAAATACATTATGTGTACATGTATGTAATGCTGCAGAATATATAGAGTTGGAGTATTTCTTCCTGCTTGAATAGTCCCAGTGTTGCACATACCTCTTTGCTCTCATTAATGATTTGAAGCAGTGTCACTGGAGGGACATCTGGTGGGGTGTCCAATCATTTTAAGTTGAAAAGTGCTTTCACCTTCTGGATCCCAAATGGTTGTGTCATTGTCACATCTACTAAAACAAGTTTATATGTTAATACCAACATCTTCAGTTTCCCAGTTTCCTCTCCAGAGCTGTGGAGGAGGCTGGATTAATGGGCAGGATTAATCAGTAGTTTTAGTGAGAAGAATACATAAGACTGTTGAGTTTAGGTTAGTTTAATTCCTTTGCATTCCAGCCACTGCTGAAGGTGGATATCTATATGCAAGTTTAATACAGTTTAAGTAATCTCTCAAAACTAAACCCGTTGTTAGTGGGGATTAGCTTTCATGTACAATTAGTTTATAGCAGAGTAGTTATGTGCTAAATACAGATTAATTGATTACGTTTTTAAACAATATGGGAGAAGATCTAGGGGAGATAAATCACCTGCTTAGTTTAATGCCGGGCAAGGTATTTTTATCTACTTCTCAACCTATATGACCTATCTTTTTGTATTTTTTTTTTCTTTTTATTTGCATCTCATTTAGTCTGGCTGCTTAAAATACCAGAATTGTGTATATCTGTGGAATTATTCTGCCCTGAAGATGCATGAGAAGTTGGTACAAGTTTTTAGAAAGAAGCCTTTCCTATGGGTGCTGTTTGATTTATTTATTAATAAATAACCATCGTATGCAGAAGAAATGGTTTGGGGAAAATGGCAGGACCAGAGCTGATTCAGTTTCCTGCAGAGCGTTATTGTTGTCTTGTTATGAAATCCTTGGTTAGTTGGAATGCGAATGATGACAGTTAAAGTCTAATTTAATTCTTAAAAGAATATTGCAGTATTAAAAACCAAGCAAACAAAACCACCTCCCCAAACAACTGCAAAACTTTCCGTGTCATGTATTTGCTGAACAAAATGTGAACAAACTATTCCTTGCAGAATTACAGTGTGTTTTTCAAAGACACCTTATTTTTTATAAAGAAATTGTCTTTTTCTTGCTCTTAGGTGTAGTTTTTAGTGGAGGGCATCTGCAGAGTTTTGATGAACAAGAGTTCCTTTCTTAAACGAAGGTGCTACTAAAGGCTGCATCTTACCATCAGACATCCCTAAAAGACAGATTATATCAAATCCAGTAAAGTGGCTGTTGGAGTTGCCACATGGAAACTGGTTTTCTGCCTTATTCCTCTGACCTGCTGTAAATGCCTTCCATCCGAGTGGATGTTCACTTACTTGTATGAGTTGGTGCAGGATAGTAGGAGAGCAAAGCACAGAATCAGGATTACAAAAAAGCAAGTGTTAGACTCAGGTTTTCAGCACATTGAGCATTCAAGTTCCAATCTGACAGAGCTTTTTTGAATTTTATCTTTCTATTAGGGAAGCTGTTGCATTCAAATCACTGGGACTATTCATGCTGTTTGATTACATAGTCAGGTGCCCTGGCTATATATAGAACTTAAGCTGATCTTTAAAAGCTGATTTTTAACCTGGAAAACTCCTGTGCAGCTATTCAGGTTAGAGCACATTATTTATGTTGAGATAAACCTGTTTTGAATTTAGTTGAGTTCATACAAAGATGCCCTGAACCTCGAATTTACAGATGTAAAATGCACTGCAGTGTCCTAAACAATTGGAACTGCGTGTTTGGATAAGCTATGGGAGCTTTGAAATTTGCTTGACATGGTTGCCTATAGACAAAGAAAAGGAGATGCATCTTCAGGTTCAAAGAAAGAAAATGAGGCATCAACTACTGGAAAATTGCTGCTCAATATATAATCTTAAAAATATATTTGTTTCCTTGTGAAAGAAGGAACAAACACTCCACTGACTTTCTGCCAATCTGCTTGGTGCAGAGGTACCAAAATGTGGCACTTGTGTATGACCTTCAATTAGGAACATTTCCGTAAGTTGCTAAGAAAATCTCACTTCTTCTGTTAGATCTAAACCTCTGACTCTATAAGAGAAGTTTAATTCGGACTATCTGATTTCCTTGAGCATTGCATGTGGTGTTCTCCTGGGACTTAGTTCTTCTCTTAGAAAATTGCTTTCTTCCAGGTGACTGTTCTTGATGTCCATGCTAAATTGGTTTGGAGACTGTCTGTTGCACGGCCTCTCTTGCTCTTCTGCTACCTCTTAGTCTGTGATTGGCTTCATTTTCCTGCCTTTCTGAAAGCTTCCTGCTGCTTTATTCCCTCGGTCATTGCCCTGCTGCATTGCTGGTAAATGTTATCCTGACTCCTGTCTCTTGCAGCTTTGGAGATATGTTGTCCTTTACACTGACTGCATTTGTTGAGCTGATGGATCATGGGATTGTATCGTGGGATACATTCTCTGTGGCGTTCATTAAGAAGGTAAATTTGTAATCAACTCTTATCTGTTCTATATCACTTTAAATTTTTGAGGTGAGTCAGTGTTTTATTTTACTTCCTTTCCTCCCCCAGGTACATTATTTAGGCCATTGGTCAAAAAGATACATGAAAATGGGATTCAAGTGCTATTTCAAACCATAAATATTTGTAGTTGCAGGGTCTGACCCAAGTTCTATGGAAATCAATGGGAATGAAATGGGATCAACACAGTATTAGGCCTATTACACAAGAAATGGCTTGCTCAATTAGAGTGTGACCTCCCCGTGCAGATACCATGCAGTTAAAGCAAAAATTAGTGTTTTGATTTAATGTAAATTAAAATGAGTAATACCATCTTTCTTGAAACAAAACCAGCACCAAAATGTTTCCTCTGGGGGTAAGGGAGGAAGAAGAATGAATTGGTTTACAAATTGAAATTAAGCTGCTAGCTACTGAGTTTATGCAGTTGAACTCTGCCCCCAGTGAATCTTGCACCTGAGGTCTGTGGTTTTGAAACAGATCTTTCCACAGTTTGCAGCATCTCTTGTCTTTTCTTATGTGTAGGAGATGCACAAAAGCAGCAGAAATATGGGACTACTCTTTAAGTACAGAGGTTTAACAGGATTTGTTACTGACTTAACTCTTTTCATTTACTGGGGGGGGGGCACAACAACCCACACTTCTTTACAAAGAATTTTGAAACCAGATTGAACTCAGAACTTGAGTTAAAATGGATTTTACAGGCTCAGAAGAGATCAGAGTTACTTCACTAAATGGCATCAGAAGCAGTAATGGAATGAATATAAACTGTGGCAAAGATATCTTCATTTTAACGGTGTGGGTCAGAGCAAAGACTTTTAATTTAGATTTGGTTAGAAAATTGCTACCACCAAAGGAAAGTACAAATGTCCTTTTGTTGCCAGAAGTGAAAGAAGAATTAATTATGAAAAGAGCATTAGATATTAAAGCTCAGTTTTGGTCATTAAAAATGATGGATGCTATTTGTGAGAAAAAAATCAGTGTAATTGGTCTGGTTTTTGGACTCTCTTTTTGCCAGTCTTGCAGTCTCAGACAGGTGATGATGATGATTATTGTTAACTTTCCATGGCAAAGAAAATAGTAGGGGTGTTTTTAACTGACTTCATCGTATACATGGTCAAGCCCAGAATGCCTTATTTGCTAGGGGAGCCTACTAAGAAGTGTATGAAGAAACTTGCTAAAATGAGTTTTAATCAGTCTACTTTCTTGGTGACTCAAAATGATTGTCTTTGCCTAAGGGTATCAACATCTTTTGCCCTGTGTGGTAACTGCAGAAGACAGTGTTGTGTGCTCATTTCTGCTGTCTGGCACTTCCATGGGTTTCCCTGGACAGTGACCCAATGCAAAAAACCAAAGCAGAAGGCATAAACAAAAGCATTCTCCTGAAGTACTTGTGAAAAACAGAACTGGTGAGGTAAAACCCACAGTGAAACTGGTGGGCAAGAAAGGGACCAAGCTGAAGAATAGGACAGTTAGAAGAGAAAAAGAAGGACAAAGAGTGACAGAAACAGAGAAAAGAGGCACAGATCTGTCCTGACCTGCCATGTAGTTGGGAACTGGAACAGCAGAGCCGTCAGTGGGTCTCTGTGGGCAAGGGGCAAACTTAGAGAAGCACCTTTGGACCATGGCTCTCTGGCAACAATCTACAGCTTTATTTTCACTTGCTTCTTGAGCTTGGCTTTTGACAGACCACTTGAGGTTGCTGATGGGCTTGCTCAGGTACTTGACAGGATGGATAAGGGAGCTGATAAGTTTCTGCTAGCTGAGGGGGAACTTTGCAATCAAGTGCTTCTGCCCTTTGAGGCTGTGTTTCATGGTAAATGGAAGCCAAGCTGGAATGGGGACGAATTCATCAGAACTTTTTTCTTGAATAGTTTTCTAACTTAAAAATGTAGAAACTGGAGACCTCAAGGGGAACCTCCAACTGCTTCTAATGACTCGTGGTGTTGGATGCAGCCTCCCTCCCATCCTTTGGGTACATAAAGACTGCTATTCCAACTGCTGCAAGTAAGGGTCGGCACTGTCAAGGAGAGCTTTGTTCATTATCTTAAGGGAAAATAGCATCATTTGAAAAAACTTCCTATGATTTATAAGATTCTCTCAAAACCTTTTCCTTGCTTATGACAATAAAGTTTATTTCCAGCTTCGTAGTTGCCTGAAGGGTTGGGATGCCCAGGTCTTAGAAAATGTCTTGGTAACTGGGTATCAAAATACACTACGTAAATTTGGTACTCCCATCTTTAGTTCCTACAAGAGAAGTCAAGTCTGTAGTATTGGTTGAGATAGTTAAAAATATCTCTTAGAATTATTTATATAGTTGCTGTTTCATAACCGTGGGATGCAGAGCCTCAACCTTGATGAATTGTTTACTCTGCCTCGAAAAAGTACTGTGCAGAAAAAGGGGGTGGCAGCAGGGAGAGTATCTCTGTGTGTCACAACTCTCAGTTGGTCTTTCTGTAGTCAAGCGCAACTCTAATTCCTTACTTGAAAATGAGATGCCTGCTTGAAAATTTTACTATGCATTAGCACTTCACAGAGAATGAAACTTGGCCAGGTTTTTCTGTCCATTTCTGACATCAGAAGGGTCCAGGCAAGTAACATAATGAACACAGCACTGCTCAGAGGATCAAATCTGTTCCCTTCGCTGTTTTCCCTCTGTGTATTTTAGTGGTGGTGCAGTTTATTTTGTTAGGGTGGGTGGGTTTTTTTGTTGGTTTTTAATTTTGATTTTGGGGGTTTTTTTTTAAACTTTTGAATTCTGTCCTCTGCTTTAAGTGGTGCTGAAGCAGGAAGATAACACAGATGATGTAGCCGAGTTTAGCATAGGTTTCTTATCTACCCTCACTTCACATGTTTAGCTCCTGTTTTAGCAAAGCTTTGGGGCTGAACGTGTAAAGGCATTCTGATTCCTCATTTCCCCTGGAATTGATAGGAAACTGAGCATCTAGCCACTTGTTTTGTATGTGGCTATATATGTGCTGATAGGGCTATGCAGATATTAAGATTGTGGGTATATTGCTGAACAAATAGTTTTATCCTTACAAGACATATCCATTTGACAGGTTTTCATGCGAAAGTGCAAAGCAATGAGGTCGGTTATTTCTGGAGGGGAGGTTGTGTTTCTGTGAGCTTGCATTATTTTTATCATCAGAGTTTTTGATAAATGAGTGCAGGATTATTTTGGGATATTGAAAGCCCTCCCTGTACGTGGTGCTCAATAAGCAAAGAACAGCAAAGAACACAGATCTGGACTCCTATTGTTTCTTGTCTCTTTTCAAGAAAGGTCTGTCTTTTCCACATCCAGAACTTCAAGTATGGTAATAGAATTTCTTTTTAATCCAGTTTTGCTCTCTCTGGAATTGGCATGCCTTATTTATCAGGGTAGACAAGCCTGTTATTTCTGGCCAGGCTTGATGCTTCAGCAAGGTGGTTATGAATATACATAGCTTGGCATGCAAGTTACCTAGTGGATGTTTTGCATGTATATTAAGTGTGATATCTCATAGCTTTTTAAACACACAAGCCAGCATCCTACCTTGAGTTTTATGGTTAGAAGATGCTATGGTCCAGGGTCAGAAGAATAAATTATGTCTAAGGCAGCCTGTCCAAGGCTGAGGTTTCAGTTACCTATACTGTTACACTTCTGCAGACCCCTGGTATGAATATGTTATATCCTAGTGACGCATTTACTTCACTTGAAATATTATGGGAAGGAGCTGCTGCACCCAGAATAATTCATACATGTCAGGGCTTCTGAAGAGGATGGCGACAGCAGTCTGACACAGCCTGGACATACTGTATTCCTGCTGCACAATTGATCCGTGGATCAGCCTGATGACAGAGGCATCCAAAGCACCTTTGGTTTAGTGTGTGAACAGCGCAGAGTTGCTCTGTCCATATGCACTGTCCATATTTTGAGCCTTCTGGACATTGGGCAGCTTCAAAAAACCCCTGGATTACCATTAAGAGAGGTAGAGCAGTACAGTGCTGCGGAGATACTGCTTCTTACTTTTTATACAGCACAATGTGCATCATATGTAAATGATAATGTAAATATTACTTTGGTTCAGGGCTTGCAGGCTGCAGATATTGAAAGTTCAGAGTAGAAAAAGGCTAATTAAGTTGCTTTTCTCCTCTTCTCTATGCATGCATGGGTTGGTTCTTTATTTTCTATAAAGTCAATGTGTACTCCCTGAGCTCCATTAGATTCAGCATAGCATGTTCCTGTTGGGGTAATGCAAACCAAGCAGCAGTGGTGCAGTAGATTAGAAGAAGAAACATCTGTCCCTTTTTCTTGTCATCTACAATCCAAGTTGCAGAAAGGGTGTTCTGCTTCTTCACTGCTATTCAAAATGTCACGAGTGTGAAACAGTTTTGTTGTCCACATGTGAGTATTTAACTGTGAATTTTAGAGGCAGCTTTTCCAAGCATAGGTCATGCCTTTCTTCCTCCAAAGGGAAAATGATGCCAAGGTCTAAGCAGAAACAGTATAATCACATTAGTGGCTTGTAGCATGAGTACTGAAGAAGCACTTAGACTTTTATGTTTTCTGGAAGGAACGCATCAAGCTTGAGGCAGGGCCACTGTAGTCTGTTAGTTGGCTGTAAAGAGCAAATAACTGTGGTCACTCAGCATTCTTCTGTCTGTCTGTGCTTCCTCGGGTACTGTTCAGCCTGGCTGTGCTGGTATCAGTGTGTCCAAGGAAAACCCAGGCAAGCTTCTTCCCAGGAAGCTGGGTCTATGGACTGGACAGCACGCTGAAGAGCTTCCATTGCCCATCTTACTGCACAGCTGTGTTGGGTCTGCAGATGAGTGTGCAGCATGTCATTGCCACACTTCAAACAAAGCAAAGGTCCAGCCTGGTTTTAATTAACATGCCATTTGTCTGTGGTAGCTTGCAGTAAAAGTGAAGGTTATTAACACATGAACGTGGGGCAAGACTGGACTATAGGCAGAGTTACGGAACCAGTCATGCTGATAAATGATCATCAACAGAGGTTTAATTTGTAACCTGGGGAGAGCTTTCAGTTTTGTTGGTAACAGCAAGGGGCGGGAGGGGGGAAAGTGTGTTTTGTCAGAGAGATAAATGTCGATTTCTCTTTTGAACCATTTGCCTTGAGCCTGGCTATTTGTTTAGAGAAAGCTGCACAGACTTCTGCTGCAGACAGTAAATATTCTTGTCTTTTCCACAGTTTTCCTCACAAAAGAATATAACTGTTCTAGTTCTTTAATGTTGTTTTATCATGGACATAGTGTAATGTTGAAGCATGTGTTTTGGTACTATATTGACATCGATCTGTGGTGATCTGTGCCAGCTGAAGAATCTGTGCCACTGTGTCCTTTGAAGGTATCTGCAGTACCCGGTTGATTGCTGTCAGGTATTCACTGGTATCTGCTATGTGGACAAGACTAGTTTTATTCTAATGCCTTTGAGCCATGTCCACAGTTTTCTTTCTTCTGTTTCCTCCTTTTCAAGACAAGATGTAAATCCTCTAACTGTTTGAATTTGTAGATAGCAAGCTATGTGAACAAATTTGCCTCGGACATCTCTATCTTGCAACGGTCACTAGCAATCCTGGAATCGATGGTGCTCAATAGCCACGACCTGTATCAGAAGGTGGCACAGGAGATCACAATCGGGCAGCTAATCCCACATCTGCAGGGGTGAGTGTCTTCAACTGCCACCTGATACAGTGGAATTCCCTCCTTCCACCCCAAATGAGCATAGCATTTGGAAAAAGGAGTGGTATAAAGACAGGCAACCTCCTGTACGACTCCTGCATCCACTATACGTCAGTGAATGACACTTCAAGGATGTGATTGATTCCACCATTCTTGAATGCTGAGTCTGGAACATCTCTTTCTTGATAGTGGAGGCAACCTGGACATGACCAACATTGACCAATTACCTAACTTGTACGTGGTTAACGTTAAGTGCAAACAGTCCTTCCATTTCTACCTTCAGAAATGCAACTGGAAGATCAGTTTCTATAGCTTGTGTGTATTCATGCTTTTCTCTCATGTTTATAATTTTATTCCAAACAGGACAGACCAAGAAATCCAGACATACACCATTGCAGTAATAAATGCACTCTTCCTTAAAGCACCGGACGACAAGAGGCAGGTAAGTTGTTCCTACATATCTGTAGTGTGTCATATTCATACCTGCAGTTGTCCCAGTCACACTTTTCCTGCAGTTAATTCAAACTGAAACTTGTTCTGTTGCTTTATGCTGTTATATGATTTATTTTAACGGAGCTACCTCCATCTCACACCAATATTAGTAGGGATTAAGCATTCTTCTGTGCTGTTGTAGGTCCCTGTAACCTCACATGAACCATATTGGCTGTGGCTGGCTGTAATATTTATTGTACTGAAGTCTTTGCCAGCACAGCTTGTAAAACCAGGCTATTTTTTGGTAAACTGTTTCCCCCAGGATTTTTTAATAAAGAGTGTGTTCCTTTTGGACATGGAAGTGTCTTGCCATGTGAGCATTTAGTCACTTTTATAGTGTTCTATTTTAAGTTGACTTCAGTGCCAGAGATCAGAAGCCTCAAAAGGAAATATTTCAAGATTGCTAGTTGCTGTTCAAGGAGGGATGGAATGCAATCTGTTATGGAATAGAGAAGTTTTAGCCATGTTTATGAAGTCATTAGTCTGTGTCAAAACACATTTAGTCATTTATTTATTTAACATTTCTGTCACCAAGAACAGTGATGATAATTCCTGTGGTGACATATAGTTAGTGTCTAGAACAAGTTCATTGAGACCTGCCGATCAGTTCTGACAAGGACTTTCCTTAGATGTATTTATGTTTTTAAATGCTGGAGGTTGTTTAAACAAACATCAAAGCCCTAATGGGTAATTTTTCTGTTTTGCTTCAAAAATATTTTTAAAATTGAAAACAGGCGAAAGTAAAACCAGGATTTAATTTAAAAAAAGGGCAGGGTTTTTTTCCCACTCCTCTTTTCCTTCTCCCTCCAATACACTCTTCAGTTATTAAGGGAATAAGGCACCTCATGAAGAAAAATTGGAAGAAAAGCTTTCTTTCTGTTTTGACATATAACCAGGTCGTGAGAATATAATGATCTGGTTTGGCTTGAAGGCTGGTAGCTCTAACACTTGCAGAAAACGTCCTTCAGCCTTTAATAATCTGTAATAACTAGTTGGAATCTGTTAGGTTTCTCTTTATGTTGTGTTTAATTATAAAACCATACGTTGAAGAAGGTAGATGTCCATTAGCTTCAGGATAAGGTTAACTGGTATTGTTTACTGAGTTCTGTCTTCTAAGACAACAAACTGAGCTGATGCAGTCTCATGTAGTTACCTGATGGTGGATACTCCAAAGTTAAGGTTCAGCACTCACCACTAATGGGGTTAGGAGTGAGAAACTGCCCCCAACCCTGTATGACTCTAGGAACTGGCACCATCTCTGCTGCTGTCTTATGGAGACCAGCATGATGTGGCGCATTGAAATGATACTATGGATGGTGGAAACACTTCTTTGGCAATACTCTGCATTTTTGCAGACATGTTGCTATGGGAAATGAGATGGAAATTTTGTCAAATAATTCTTGTTCTCATGTGTTACTACTATGCTTACTTTAGAAGAGGGAGCTCTGCTAATATAGCCTTCTCAGAGAGAGAGTTGATTTTGATGCAGTAATTGGTTTTGTGAATGTTTGTTGCTGCTATCAGTTTTTGGTCCAGTGACAAAAAACAATATCCCAATAACAGCTTTTTAAATCACAGGTATAAGAGAAAAGTGACAATTTGATAATTCCCTCCAATGAGTCAAATAAAAGAATTCCCATTTTTTTTTGCCTGGAATGGAGACAAGACTACTTCATATACTTCAGCTGTCCATCTTTTGGCAGTGGATATACTTTGACAAAACCAGCCAGTCTGTTCACTGTAACATGAAGTATCTGATGTGCTTGGCACTCCCCCTGCAGCTCAGTTGAGCATTTCCAAAAGAGGTGGAAGCATCTGTATCATTCATTCCTTTGATGTTAAGTGCAGTTGAGACCTGCTTAGCCAGAAAAAGCTGAGTTTCTCTTGTCTTTGGTCCTCTCTCCTTTCCTTATAATTCCCATGTTCTGTTGCAGCACCCGTTATCTGGTCTAAAGAAAACAGTCAACATCCATGGCTGCATCCTATCTCACATTTAGAATTAAGCACGTGTCAGCATTGGTGTGATTTGTTGTGCTGTATTATGTAAGGCAGTGATACATGAGCTCTGTTTCCAATCAATGATTTACTGATTCCAGACATTACCCCTTCGTGTATATATAAACAGTGTCTCAATAGCAGTGTGCAATATGTTATCCAAATCCTTTCATAGTACATTAAAAAAAACAAAGGAATTTAAAAATAATTACATGATGATAATGACTATAAGCTGAATGCATCCCATATGCTAGCGTATGTCCACATGTGCACACACTCATATACTTCTATATTGATGGAAAAGATCATGAAACTTAAAAATGGGACATGAACTTGTAGGTCTGGTTGAGAATCGACTGTCATGATTGACAAGTGTGAAATAGTCCGTCCTATGCGTAGGACAGGTTGCAGCATGAGCAGCCAGGATCAGCTGCTTAAGAATGAGAGTAAAAGCAAATTCTCCCTGATAGTGACTTGAGAGGAGTCTAGAAAGAAATGTTAAGACATAATTGATCAATGCCAACACTTTTACAAGGGCCCGTAGGGACAGGACAAGGGCCAGAGAAGCTGTGGCTGCCCCATCGCTGGCAGTGTTCAAGGCCAGGTTGGACACAGGGGCTTGGAGCAACCTGCTCTAGTGGAAGGTGTCCCTGCCTGTGGTTAGGGGGTTGGAACTGGATGAGCTTTAAGCTCCCTTCTAACCCAAACCAGGCTGGGATTCTATGATTGCTACCAAAATCCAGGCAAGAAATATTATTTGCTATAATGAAACCATTCTGAGATATAGGCTGATTAATTGAGTGAAAGTTAGAGCACTTGACTTTAAAGCAGCCAAAATATTAATAAAAATAAGCATTTCATTTGACATATGGTTTTAAAGTCCTGGCTGGCTCCCATTCCGTGCTTTGTTCTGTGTTTGCAGGGCGGACGGCTGTGCTTGAACAAGTGTATGTAAATGCTGTTTAAGCCACAGAGGTCTCTTCTGAGGTCTTTTATTGCTGGTTTTGGATCACCAAAGTCCTCAGCTTTTGACATAGTTTTCACTTTCTTTGCCCCTTTTCTCATAATACAGTAATTTGAGTTTGTGACCCCCAAACCAATGCATACGATCATACAGCCGATAGACTGCTTCATTTAATTTATAAGTAGCACTGCATAAACATGAGAATAAAACATTTTAAGTTGCTATTCTCATAGGTATGGCATAAAAATACATGCTTCTGGCTAATTCTTATTTTTATTTTAAACTAAATCAGGAAATGGCAAACATTTTGGCACAAAAGCAGCTTCGCTCCATCATCTTAACTGTAAGTATATAATTTTCACAAGTTATTTTTCACTAGCAGAGAGAAAAGGTGACTGCAGTTTTGGTGTTCATTGCTTTTATCTTAATGCATTTTAATTACACTTGTATTTTGATGTGTTTTGAAGCCTGTAATATACAAATAAAGGTTTGGTTGTTGAATAGTTGGAAAATTGGTTGCCAGAAAGGGTGTTTTCCCAGGCAAACAAGTTGGGGTTTCTTCATGAAAATATAGTACTGAATACTTCTGTGTTTTTTCAGTTCTGCAGATTATTTTGTCTTGTTATAGAGTTGCACACAATTTGTCTCCACTTGCACGAAAGAAGCATGAAATATAGCTCAGGGTGAAGTTAATGAATGTAGCATAAAAGACTTGCATCTGCTATCGTGGAAAACCAGAAGGATTTTACCTTTGACCTTAGAGTAGCTTATATCTTTAAGGGAACAAGGGAAAGAACTCACAGAAAGAGTTCTGTGTTATGAGGTACTGGGCAGTGTAAAACAAAACCAAACAACAGCCAAACAACCCCTTGCTCTCCCTTGTTCACTGTCATAGTTTCAGTGATGCATACAAAACCCCCCAGGATTTGTTTCAGAAGGCATACTTTTACATTACTGTGTCCATAACAAATGTGGTGTAAGCATATGGATAATACTCTTAGGTGTTCATTTACTATCATAAAATGCTCCAGTGCCTTTTGGCAGACAAATTCTTTTATTCTCTGGTATCAGTTGCTGTCTCCGTCTCCTAAACTTGGCGGGTTTTGGCACACCAGGGATTTTTAAGTTGTCCATCAGTTTGGTACTTGCTTTCCGGATGGGACTAATTCTGCACATATGAGACATTGCATAAATGTATTTCTAAGCATCTTCCTCATACAGAATGGAGTTAATCTGATAGAGGTAAGATTGTGGAGTGATGTTTGATGTTGACTCCTGCAGCCGGAGCCCTGTTATATCTCTGTATTCGTGGGCTGTGTTTGCAGCCTGAATGCTTCTCTGCTCAGGCAGTTACGGTCTTAAATGATTTCTTAATATACTTATATTTTATTTTATTTTAATTTATTTTATTTTTATACAGAGCTCTGAGGCTCTTGGGAAGGAGTTAATTTTTCTTCAAAGTGACTTCTCAGTACTGTTTTATGCCACTTCTCAGCATAGGCACAGGCTCTATCTAGTGGCGAGAAGGAGAAAGTTTAAGTGCGTTGTTATTGTGAAGTCCTGCACATTAAAGTTACTTATCTAGTACCTAAATCAGTAGCACTTGTCCTGGTTTGATTTTTCCTTCTTTACACTATTGCATAATGTACATACTTACAGAAATGGAAACACCTGAGTGCATGTACTGTAATTTTCTGATAAGGTGGCATTCATTGAGGTCTCTCTTTCTTTGCAGCATGTTATCAGGGCACAGAGGGCCATCAATAATGAAATGGCACACCAGCTTTATGTTCTTCAAGTACTTACCTTTAACCTTCTGGAAGATAGAATGATGACAAAAATGGATCCACAAGATCAGGTAAGCATCTGGCATGATCTGGTCAGAACAGGAAGAGGGCCACTGCTCATTGCTGTACCTAAAACTCTTCATGGAGGAAAAGACACTGCTAGGAATGCTTGCGCCATGCATTCATTTGTTCATTCATTCGTTCGTCCATTCATTCATTCATTCTCTCCGTTAAGAAGCAGGTTATGTTTTCTGGTTGTTAGAAGATGTACTGGCTATTGCATTCCTTGTGCAAAGGTACAACAAAATGGCCAGGCTTTTCTCCTTAGCATATATCTTCGTGAACTAAATTGGGTGTCATCCTGAGCAGCAGTCCAGCATTTGTTTCTTCTGTGTACTTCTCAGAAGCAGCAAAGATGTGTGGTCCTTTGTAAAAGTACTTCTGTAGAGCTAAAATGAATATTAAAATGAAGACTATCTGGCATGATAAAGTTGAAGTTAATTTGTGCTACTATAAAACCTGTGTAATAGTTGTTCATTTGTTATTGCTGGCTGTGTCCAAACACCAGCTTTAATATTGTTCATTGTGCTAAGAGAGACACTTGCCTAAGAGATTCAAGTTTAAATATTGAGTCAATGAGCCATAGAGAAGATGGGTCTTGTTGCTTTAATTTTTGTGGCCATTTTTTTAGGCCAAACACAAGGAGGAACTTGATTTCAGTTATAAGAGAAAGTCGTGTGAAGACCTGATGATAATTTGGAGGAGGTGGGAGCACGAGATGGTTATAAACACAAGTAACATCATTCTGTAGGATTTTACCCTTCCTGTTTCTTAAGTTTGAGGCAGGAAGGTTTGACTCTCAGGAATGTACACGCAGTTAACTAGTGTGTATCTCCATAGATAGCGACTGACACAGTGGTGTTAGTAGTGATGCTAGAGTGGTTGTCACTGTCTTGAGATGTTTCTAGTGATGTGTAACTGCAGTGATTCATCTCTTGCCCATTTCTGTGCTAGCAAAAGTGCGCAGTTACCAAAAGGAATGCAGAGTGCTGAGCCATTTTGATTTTAGACAGCAAAGTGCTTAAGTACCAGCTGAATTTGGAATGTGTGTGATCTCTTGGCTTCTGTGGTTTCATGCCTGTAGTTAAAATTAAGTGCATAGTCCAGTTTCTGGAAGTCAGCACTTAAGCATCTGCACGTGAACCCCACCAAATGTGAAGACTTTGGAAAATGGGAACCACAAAGTTGTTTTGCTGACTGTCTCTCCAAGTATGAAGTAGGGAATTTAGGCAAAGAAAGGTTGGGCAGTGGAGGCAAAACAGTGTTTTGAAACAGCTTTTGTGATATTGGTTGTTAAAGTGAGAGGTAAGTTATTTTAACCCATTTTTAAACCTTGTTTTAACACAGGCTCAACGGGATATCATCTTTGAACTCCGAAGAATCGCATTTGATGCAGAATCTGAACCTAACAATAGTAGTGGCAGTATTGAGAAGCGCAAATCTATGTACACTCGAGACTATAAAAAACTTGGATTTATTGTGAGTATTTTTGTGTGGTGGTACAGTGAAAGTGGGTGAGGGCATCCATTGTACATCTTATAATCAATCCCTTCTCTTACTTGGTCTTCCGGCTATTTCCTCCTGTGATGTTAGGGGGTGTTTTGATTGTCTAGAGCTTAATAATGGTGACAATAGGGTTGAGTGTTTATGCATATGAATCACGGGGAACACCAACAAGGCAGATAAAATGGTAGGAATCTGTTACAGACCACCCAACCAGGAGGAAGAGGCAGATGAAATATTCTATAAGCAGCTGGGAGAAGTCTGAAAGAATACTGAATCCTGTGTTCAGTTCTGGGCCCCTCACTGCAAGAGAGACACTGAGGTGCTGGAGCGGGGCCAGAGAAGGGCACCGGAGCTGGTGCAGGGCCTGGAGCACAAGTGTGATGAGGAACAGCTGAGGGACCTGGGGGGTTTAGTCTGGAGAAGAGAAGGCTCAGGGGGGGCCTTCTCGCTCTCTGCAACTGCCTGACAGGAGGATGGAGCCAGGAGGGGGCTGGTCTCTGCTCCCAAGGAACAAGGGACGGGACAAGAGGAAATGGCCTCAAGCTGCACCAGGGGAGGTTTAGATGGAGCTGAAGAACAATTCCTTCCCCAGAGGGTGCTCAGGCATTGGAACAGGCTGCCCAGGGCAGGGCTGGAGTCACCGTCCCTGGAGATGTGTGTGTGTGATGCTTAGGGATGGGATTTAGTGGTGGTGTGGCAGTGCTGGGTTATCAGTTGGCCTTTTGATGAACTTAAAGGTCTTTTCCAACCTAAATGATTCTACAATTCTAACTGGAAGAAATAATTACCTGTGGTTGAAGCGCGTAGTTTTTCATGACATGCCATAACACTTGATTTACTGTGTTTATATGGCTCGATACTATTTGGAGTATGGCTGAACCTCATTATAAGAGAAAGCTGCTAACCAGTTTGTAGCAGTGCACAGCAGAGGGCACTAGCATCATACTAGATGTAGGCTGTTCACACCAGTTCACTCACTTGCATGGGTACAGTCATTTCAGCCTTAGAAACAGTAGAAAGAACTGTTCTGCACTGTGAATCCCCATTTCTCAGTTGGATGCCAGAAGATGTTTGATGCTTCCGCTAAATGATATTGCTTGGACAATAAAAATTTGCTTAATTTGCATTGCACATTGCAGTTTCTTATACAGTATACTGTAAATAGAGTTTCTTTTCTGTCTGGTGCTTTCTGGTCAAATATATTTTTCCTCTGAAGTAATAGTTTGTCCCTGTGTTTGAGTGTTTTTCAGGCTTCCATGGGCTCTGTGACAGGGATGCTTTCTTGCAGTCTGAATTTTCTTAGTTGTTTGTGGGGTTTTGAGGTTTCTTCCAAACAATCTCTGCAAATCTGTAAAAGATGAGGTTTGTAAATGTACTTAAAGAGTTAAAGGTCTAATCAGAAAAACTTTGGTTTGATTGCCAGCTCAGGCCATGTTCTGCAGGTGTGAGCAGCAGCAGCAAAGCATCAATCTCTTTCCAAACCCAAGAGGCAGAAGTACAGAAATTGCAAAGCTCACTCTCATACCCATCCTGTGCTTGGTGCTGTTAGGAGCCCAGAGGTGTGCAACCTACTGCATTCTTTCCCATAACCATAGTTTCATTGGTTTAAGTTACTGTTTGCCATAGCGGAAGGTGTCCCTGCCCGTGGCAGGGGTTTGGAACTAGATGGGCTTTAAGGTCCCTTCTACCCCAAACCAGTCTGGGATTCTGTGATTCCATAGCTTCTCAGCCAAGTGTGATCATCAGGCTGTTTTCTGCTGATCCTGAGTGGTAACAGAAGGATGCAAGAGAATTACTGCTGTTTGGAGGCATTAGGTTTAAAATGGCTGGGAGAAACCCTGAGAAACTTTATTTTATTAACAAAAATGAAGCATTGTAAGCAGAAAAGCCTGACAGGATGGTGTCTGTGTGTTAGAGAGTTGCTGACTTCATATAAAGTTGGTGCTGTTCATCTGAGCTAATAATTGTGCAGAAGGAGGCACCTGTGTCAGATGCACCATTAGAGTGACCAAAACCATAGTGACCAGCAAATCCAGGTGTTAAAGCTGCTGCTGTTGTTCACCATGCAGCTGCATGTGATTTATCAGAATTGTTTGTCAGCAGCTATGGGCATCTAACAATTCGCACATTGTTAAAATGAATAAGCCAGCCTTTTACTGTTTACTGCGAAGTTCCTCTTAGCTTAGTCCTTCCAGAGGAGAACAGATTTAAAAGCCCATTTTGATGGTCTACCAACCTTCTTTGACCTTTCAGTATCACTTTTAGGATGAGCTTTAATCAGAATGAAATCTCTGTGGCTCTGTGTCTGTAGGAATGAACTGGCTCTGTAATCCTTTTGTTTTGATTTTTTAAAATACTTTTTTTGATCATTTGTGCTTATTATAAATATTAGTTGGAGGAATCCTCCTTTAAAGCAGTTTCTTAATGACAGGATAAGTTCAGTTATTTTGCAGAGGGAAGATAAAAAGGTTTTTATATTTTTATACCTTTCCAATATTTTTAATTGTGGAATTCTAAGATAAAAATCTTGAACTCCTTGTGATTTGACAAAGTACACCTCTGGAAGAAAATCCACTGACATTGCATTCCTCACATGCTTTTCATGTACTGTGTGTGATTTCACTGTGTAGTTTTCTTGTTGGCTGCTTGTTTGCTTTGTGCACCCCGATTACAAACTCATGGGGGCAGGCAAGCTCCGTGGATTTGAGTTAGTAGGGCTGAGTAGTTTGTTCCAAATGTATCCATCGTAACAGAAGAGTTCTTATACTGCTAATTGTTTTCTGACCCCTTCTCTTAGAGATGAATCTTGGACATCTTTCTGTGGCTATTATGTATAATAATATACCCAACACTGGTCAGGCAAAATGACATCTCTCTTCTTTTGTAGCATGGGCTTCATCTGTTTCAAGGCTCGACTTGTATAGCTGATTCCACGCAGCCCCTTGCTTCATATTGAAGCAATGGTAGTTTTGTGAAACAGTGTAAATTCAATTTAGTGTTAATTACTGCAAATAGGGTTGTTCGGGGGTTTTTTTAAGCCTATACAGTTTTCCATCTCATGCATGCAACCAGATATGTATGTTACTTAAATGTACATATCACTCTGTTCCCCCTCCTCTCATTCCTCATGGGTTTCTTTGCCTGTTGTAAGATTTAAAGGACAGTAAATAGCGTAACATACAAAGTATTGGTATTTCTTCAGTTACAAAGAATTGCAGACATTCTCTTTGAATATGTGATTTCATTAACTGAAGCCTATGAATGAATGAAAAGACAAGGGGAAGAAAGTGACTCATTTGTGAATACCGAATTATTTCCCCAAATTAAAAACACCCTCATACCTGGATTGTGAATATGTTGGTCTTTTGGTGTAGTCAGCCTGTTACACAGCCCCTGCATGAGTGTGGCAATGGGATGCGTTCTTATAAAAATGCCTTAAATCGTCCTTCATTTTGGTGCACCTCTATCCTCTGTTTGATGTCTGTCTGGAGGAAACTGGAGGCAGAGCAGAACAATGCCCAGGCATGCAAAACATATCTGCATTTTGCAGAGCACAGTTCCAGTTGCAAGAGCTTCACATCCCTGCAGAGGGAGGCAAAGAAAAGGGGAAGTCAAGTGAACTGCAATTCCCCAATAGATGGATCCCATGGTTTTTTGTCTTTTTATCACCTCTCTACTAAGGGCAGATGAGCGTATGTTACAGGATGGGTATAGGCAGACTTCTCTCTGCTCTTTATTTGAACTAACCCCAGCCTGGCCCTTTCCTTTTGCACATGACAGTCAGTTTAGCTTGCTTGGAAAAGAAAAATATGAACCCTTACTACAGAAGTATGTAAAAGGAGAGCAAGCTCTATCCCAACTTACCTTTGTGACACTTGGCACTGGGTTTAGCTTCCTTGCAAAGCTCACCCTTACCAAAGCAGCATGGCTCATAAGGGTGCTGCGGTATCACCAGCCACCGCAGTCATCGTTATTAATGAAGTTCCAAGGGAAGTATAATTCACTGCACAAATGGAGGGGCAGTCTTGTTCTGTGGATGTGCCATGCACACTATAGGACGTAAGTATCAAATCCTTTCCTGGAGCTGATAGTTGTTACAGCAGGAAGGAGTTTCACTCAATTCTTTTGAGTGATGATGTATGAGAGAGGCAACTTCAGCCATTAAATGGGCTGCTTCCTGTGGGGGTTCGCTGTAGATACACATCCTCAGGAAAACTCTAATGATTATTTTTACCCTGGTTTTGCTCGATTGCTTATAATTTAAGTAATTTGTCTTTAAAAGAAGCCACGGCTGAAAGGTGTTTTAATTAGTGCACCTTAGTTACAGTGGCAAATGTCATGTCAAAAAGGTGAAGTTTGGATAAAACTGCCTGAAGTGTAACTAAAGCAATCAAAATGATGCTGTCCTAGCAGTCATGCTTAGAAGACTGATTCAAGCAGATCTTGGTTTTGAACCTTTCATTTTACTTGTTAACTGTTTTGTATCATTTTCTTTTATACAAAACGCCTGTTGAACAGCTCTGAATTTCTCCTTAATAAGTAATCTTTGAACCATTACTCAATGTTAGGGCTGTTAATGTTTGTACCCCAGTATACCAACAGTGCCAGCCATTATGCTTAAATAAGGAGTGGAAGTCACAGTGTGCCTTACTTAACAGCCATTAAACTTACCTGAACTCAAAAAAGGCTTTTCATGCCAAAATGTGACTTAGGAACAGCTCTGATAGGATTCATAGAAATAGAATGACTCAGGTAGGTTTTGATTCTGCTGTGTGTGTCTGACTTCCTAGTTGCAAACATTTAATCTGTGTTTATTTACGATATTCAGGTTTAGATGTATTAGGTGTTTTGGCTTGCTGCTCCTGCTAGCACTGTTTGCACTGTTTGCTCATGACTATCTTCTTGCTAGCTTGATAATTATCCTGCTGGGCAGGCTGAGAATTTGTGCCTTAGATCTCACGTATGTAGAAAAGGCAAACTGCGTTAGCCACACTGGTCAAATGAAACCAGTTGATCTCCTGGCATGTTCCAATGTCACAAAAAGGCTTATATTTTTAAGTCAGGGATAGGTGCCCGTTTCCTGGTGTACTTCTTTACTGCTACAGTTCAAACAATGCAAAAATTGCTCACTGTTCAGGACATGGGTGTTACACTTCCATCAGGAATTTAGAAGAGCTGGAGCTATTTGGAAAGCTGTAGCCCTTGATTGCTCTCCAGCTGCCCTGGCTGGAGGGGTACCTGCCTCGCACCCTCTTAGTTGAGCCTCTAGAAAGTCTCATGGGTATGGTCCCTAATTCTCTGCAGTAAAAGCCATCTGGATTAGCTCACACCTTGTCCAGCATCAGTTTCATCTAAAGTGGACTGACTCTTCATCAGGGACTCTAGCACTTTGACAAGGGGTAATGGGTTCAAACTGAAATAGGGGAAGTTCACGTTGGATATAAGGAAGAAGTTCTTTACTGTGAAGATGGTGAGATGCTGGCACAGGGTGCCCAAAGAAGTGGTGAATGCTCCATCCTTGGCAGTGTTCAAGGCGAGGTTGGACAGAGCCTTGAGTGACATGGTCTAGTGTGAGGTGTTCCTACCTATGGCAGTGGGTTGGAACTGGATGATCTTAAGGTCCTTTCCAACCCAAACCAGTCTGGGATTCTATGACTTTGCCTGAAAGTGTGGGATAGGAAACTTGGCAGGGTCCGCTGAGGTGGCTGCCAAATGAACTGGTAATCTCAAGTGTGGAGTAGTCATCAACTCGTATGGCTTTTAGTTTCTTGACCCAGTCTGGCTAGATCTGTGAGTGGATGGTTGACCTCTTATTTACTTGTTCTGTGTTATTCTGTAAACTTAGTGGATACTGGGAGATGGCTGGTAGTAATTTACCATGCTGAAAAAATGTAATTGAAATGACGATGTTCCACTGATTCATTTCAAATATCCCCGAGAGAGTACATGACCTGTTGCTGCTTGATGTGCCCAGAAAAAATGGCTTAAGTAATAAGAAGTCAGCAATCTGTGAAGTGCTAAACATGTATCCAACTCTAAAGTCTGTCCTTAGTGACTAAAATAAAACCCAAAAGGTTTTGTTATTTACATAGTTTTCATGTATTTGACAAGATGTGGTTGCTCTAAGTTATAGCACTCATTTTAGATTCTTTTAGGCTTTCAAACTGTTGGCAGTCCATAGGGCTTAAGATTGTCGAATCCAAAGCATTAGTTCCTTGTCACTGTAAAGCTGTAATATAGGTATATATAAAATACAGAGAATTACACAAGAGCATTTTTCTTGCTTTACAAGACAAAATTTATTTAATAATTTATTCATAGATTCATAGAATCATAGAATAGTAAGGCTTGGAAAGGACCTTAAGATCATCTAGTTCCAACCCCCCTGCTATGGGCAGGGACACCTCGCACTAAACCATGTGGCCCAAGGCTCTGTCCAACCTGGCCTTGAACACCGCCAGGGATGGAGCATCCACAACCTCCCTGGGCAACCCATTCCAGTGCTTCACCACCCTCACTGTAAAGAACTTCTTCCTTATATCTAATCTAAACTTCCCCTGTTTAAGCTTGAACCCATTACCCCTTGTCCTACCACTCCAGTCCCTAAGGAAGAGTCCCTCCCCAGCATCCTTGTAGACCCCCTTCAGATACTGGAAGGCTGCTATGAGGTCTCCACGCAGCTTCTCTTCTCCAGGCTGAACAGCCCCAACTCTCTCAGCCTGTCTCCATACAGGAGGTGCTCCAGCCCTCTGATCATCCTTGTGGCCTCCTCTGGACTCGCTCCAACAGCTCCATGTCCTTTTTATGCTGAGGACACCAGAACTGTACGCAGTACTCCAAGTGAGGTCTCACGAGAGCAGAGTAGAAGGGCAGGATCACCTCCTTCGACCTGCTGGTCACACTTCTTTTGATGCAGCCCAGGACACGGTTGGCTTTCTGGGCTGCAAGCGCACACTGAAGCCGGCTCATGTTAAGCTTCTCATCAGAAGCCATTAATTTATTCATGGCTGAAAATATGTAGTGCTTGTCTTTTGACATGCCCTGTTATGATTTATCTGATAATTTTAGCTGATTTAGTTACGCCACCGTGACAATTCAGATTTTTGCAGTTCTGGCCACCATAGTATCCATTCTATAGGGAAATGATTCTTCCGTGTGAGGGTGCTGAGGCGCTGGCACAGGGTGCCCAGAGAAGCTGTGGCTGCCCCATCCCTGGCAGTGTTCAAGGCCAGGTTGGACACAGGGGCTTGGGGCAACCTGCTCTAGTGGAAGGTGTCCCTGCCCGTGGCAGGGGGTTGGAACTGGATGAGGTTTAAGGTCCCTTCCAACACAAACCAGGCTGGGATTCTATGATCCATGACTGGGATGGATTTCTGGTGGTGACTTATGTAGACCTCTGTGGTGCTTTATGTTAGATTTATGTAGTAGGTCAGTGAATTAAGGGAATACAGTTGTCGAATTATGATTTTTTTTTTCTTAATCTTTTATAAAGAAAATTATGTGCAGATTGTGCTTAGGATTTTTTTGCTATTGAGAAGGTCAGTTTTATTTTGGTGAGGTCAAACTTGATCCAGAAATGCTGTTGCTTAACATGTTATGTAGGTTGAAGTGAATTTTATTATTGGAGAATAACACTTGCAGTCTACTTATGTGTATTGCTGAACTGTGATATGAAAATAATTAACCAGGTAGAAATGCTTAATATTAAATATTTGCTGAAACACAAAGCTGGAAACAGCAGCAATGTTTTTTGAAGGAAAACCTGCCATCGTTGTATGCAAACATAATTAGTGAGTTTTTATGAAAACTATATGCAGTAGAACTATACTGGAGTTCTTTATATGTGCTGGGGTAGTGGGGATGTGATTTAAATGACTTACACTGAAAGTATCTGAAACGGTTTTCTGCGTATTCTTTCAGAGATACAGCAGTTGCAGCTGTATCTTTGATATATTGGATATAATTGATATATTGGGTACTTCTGACTTGAGAGGTACACAGTGTTTTTATAATTGTTACTTTATTTAAATCCAGGGATCCTCCAGATCCATTTTCATTCTATTCTGTTTGTTGGTTCTTGCTTTTGTTATGTCCCTGCTCATTGCAGGGGGTTTGAACTAGGATGATCTTCGAGGGTCCCTTCCAGCCCAAACTATTCTATGATTCATTGAATGCAGAGAGGTTGCAAATTCCCAAGTCACTGTTACATCTCATTAAGTCGGATGGTGGAAGTTGTGTGCATCATCATCTCTTTGAATATAGAGCTGTTAAATAAAAAGACAGAATTACTTCCTCATTAAGAATTTGAGCTGACTTCCCAACTGCTTGTGGGTTTTTTGGTTGTTGTTTTAATGTAGCATTTCTTCATATTTGTAATTCTTGTGTAAATGAACAGATGGGAACATTTTGCATGTAGAACTTCAGGATTATTTAGGGAAGGGGTAAATGGTAAGGTTGTGTGCTAGTCGATAGTTCTAACATAAGTTTATCAATTCATAATTCACTGTGAATATCACTGTGACTAGTTTTGAGAGGGTTCATTTTAGATCGACGCCACTTAAATTGGCCTTTTCCTTTTCAGATATTCTGAGGTTCCTCCAACGTCCATTCTTTTACTCCCTGGGAACTTCTGTAGTGTTTCTGTCATACAAACATACAGAAGTGAGGCATACAGAATAACATTTCACCCACGCTGCTTTGGGGTTGGGAAAATAGAAGTTTGCTCTTCTATGTAGAATAGCTCTTACCAGGTCTAGCATGTACTGCAAGCAGCTTTCAGGACAAACTAGCATGACTTGGCAACTGATTTACACAGCTGCACATAGCACTGACGCAAAATCTGTGATAAGTTGTCAATATCTGTCAAGACAGAAATAAGTTTGTACTGTAATAGGCTGGGGATGCAGGGAATTACACAGTTTCTATGCTTCAGCATACTCACATGGGAGATAGTGTTGTTAGGAATAGTATAAGGAATGGTTGTTGCTTCTTCCATCAGCAGCTATCTACAGACAGTACACCATTACTGTGATTGGGCATCTCGGTGTGAGGACACATTCTATACATCCTTCAGTGATTGCCCTGGAAGCCAAAATTAAGACAGTGGAGCCATTCAGGGCAGAGAAGAAAGCTTTACACAGCTAGGACTGCATGAGAATGCCAGGTTACCAGAATGTAATTACTGCACTGGAATTTATCCAGAGTAATCTTGTGCCACGTGATTTAGTTACTTATTCTTTTTTAACTGGCATAAACAGACATGGTTTGGGGTTTACATCTTATCCAAAAGAATGAATTTTCATTCCCACAGTACCCTACTAAGCTGGCTAACAAATTCTTGATGGGTTTGATAATGTTAACATGTACGGTATAAAAGCATAAGCTGTTAAATACCACTCAGACACTGAAGCTGAGAGATGCATAAATATTAGTCTGGTGTAAAAAAAACCCCAAAATTATCTGAAAATTTGAAGGTAACAAATCTGCTCCATTTGTATTTCTTACTCTTGGCTTTTTATAAGGAGAAAAATGCGATAGCTTTATACTAAACAGATGCAACTATTATGCCTGAGGCATTGTGTTCCGTGTATTTAATAAATGATGTTGTAGGTGAGGGTGTTTGCATACTTCTGCATTATTCACTGTGGCATTTTAGATAATTTAGCTTTGTATCTCATTTCTCAACCTACTCTCAATAAGTTAATATTTCAACCACAAACATTCACCATACTAAGAAAAGGATGATTTTAGGGGGAGGGAGGAAGAAGGAAGGGAACAAAGAAGTTGGGATTCTTTTTGAATTTGAAGAATAATTGAAGATAATGTATTGTTTCACACATGCCAGAGCTGTCTTGTGGATCCTCAGCTATTACCAGCTGGCATACCTCCAGGTAATTGACTTAACAGCTGCAGATCAAGCTCTGGTTATCCTGGGATCCAAAGTCACAGAAACATTTAAAACAAACAGCTGAAAATAGCTGGGTTTATAGCTTTTCTGGTTGAACATAGCACTCGTAGTGATGGTACAAGACAAAATGAGTCATCCTTAGTACGTGTGGTGAGATTTCTTATGCCCTTACTGGTTTTGGTCAATATTTCTGTACAATTCGAAATGTAGAATGGGATGAAGGAAAGAACTATTCAAGCAGCAGTAGATGAGCCTTTTTGTTTCGGAGTCCTGCTACTAGTGAAATGAGTGCTGGTGTTTTAATAGCTGGAGGAAGGTAGATGGGTCTTGATACTCTTATCTGCTTGCCAGGTATTTATCCAAGTGTACTCTGCCTGTGCTATAGCATGGGGGTGAAGCCCTGTGCTGAAGTTCTGCTCGCAAAAGGTATAAAACTGGTTCCTTGTTGACAGCTTTTTGCTGCTTTTTCTGGAATGCATAAAAATTGTGGGATGGGAAGTTTTCTCCTCCCAGAAGCTGAGGTCTGTTGGTCTTGTGATGTGTGTGATGCGGTCTCGAGCCGATTTTAAATGTTCTGGCTGATAAACGTGTCGCATGTGGAAGATGGAAGGTTTAGCTGGGGAAATAGCCATGAAGGGCTTTTGTTCATCATTCAGGTGAACACTTGAATGTTTATTAAAAAAGAAAAAGTTTTAGAAAAAGGAGTTTTTGGAAAACACAACTCAGTAAGCCTTTTGTTTTCCCACCCTTCTGATACATCTACTGCCTAGATATTTCCCTATGAAATCTAGGATTCCAGATATTCTCGATTCCCTCTTGCCAAATGATAAGCCTGTGATTGTTTTGCTTGTACAGCAGTTCTCCGAAGCTGGAGATGTAAAATGAACAAGTTGTGCATGCCTTTTCACCCCCAAACCTTTGTCTCCTTATAAAGTTGCAGCAACCGTCTTAATGTATAATTTTAACTTTCAAATATTTCTAATCTTTCATGTGACTGTGAATTATTGCCTGGCTAAACCCAACCTGTCATACACCTAAAGGTGAGACATTCAAGAGAATAGGATCTCAGATTTCTACCATGTTATGGCCTGACAGATTCAACAGGAGGAAAAAGTAGTAAAGCCCATGCTTTTGTCAGCGTGGTGGGTGGCTCAGACTCTGAACACACAGCAGAAACTGTGTGATAGTGCTGTGATAGACTGATGGTAGAAGGAATCTGTGCTGATCTGTACCAGGCAGTTTTCTGATAGTAAATACACTTTTAAAGTCTCTGTCAACTGGGTCTTCTGGAATGGAAATGCCATCGTAAAGCAACAAGGGAAGTCTCGCTGTGTCGGGATGATGAGTGGAGCTGGAGACGTCGCAAAGGTGGTACTGATAAAAGAGCACAGCAGGCGATAGACATGTTCTTGATGGAGACACACTCCACCAAGAATAGAGCCTTTGTTTCTCTGAGCAGCTTCTGTGGTATTCTCAAGCCTGTCTGTAGCCAGTCAAATGTTCATATCCAAACCATGAACTGTGGGAAGCTTACTCAAATGTACATTTAATTCTGTCCATCAAAAGATGGACTGAGTTGATGGATATTTTGAGCAAGTGCAGTTTTTGATGTAGTGTGTGGAACCAAACATTTGGAATTGGTAGGTGCGTGTGGAATCTGACAAGTTCTGGTTTTATTTAGTCTTGTTCGTTCATTAGTTCCATAGTTGAAGTCATAGATTCAGAGCGTAACCAAAAATTTACGCTTTTGTCTGAGGCCTTTCTTGTTCAGGAGTACACAAGATCCAATAGACTTAATACAGCTTTTGAATCTAGTAGTTTTTTCCTCCTTGTTATGGTTTATTAGAAATCATTCCAGAGCAGTTGTATAAAGAGGTGTTTTTGTGGCTGTTTGTGTATATATCTGTGTTTTCATGTAAATAGTACTTTTAGTATCTAGTACACCCGAGGTGTCTCACTGCCATGAAAGACATGGGAAATCCATGCTTCTGATGCGCTCAACCTTTGGGAAACTCCATTCTGTAGCCACAGAAGTGAATGACTGACTTGCCAACCTAGTAGTGTTTGCACTTGGCTTTTAACTTTAAAGGCATGGACTGTTTCCTTGTTAAGAGTTTTCTGCTCAGTAAAAAGAGCTGTGTTGCTGGACTGTCTGATGCAGCAGCTACCTGCTACATGGTGCACATCACTGGGGAGCTGACAGCTCTTGCGAAGATGCTAATTGAGTCAACTTGTTCTCTCTTTACAGAATCATGTAAACCCTGCAATGGATTTTACACAGACCCCTCCCGGAATGCTAGCCCTTGACAACATGCTGTACTTTGCTAAACATCACCAGGATGCTTATATACGGGTAAGGCTCCTTCCCATCTTTGAGGTCTGTGCAGTTGCCTGTTCAGAGTGATTATGTCCTGATTACAGTCGTCTTTGAAGAGGAGGTTCAGAATCCTGGTGTCATTAACAACAAACTCTAGGAAGGCAAACCGTGTAATACTAAAACATGGCATAAGTCTGTAAAAGATTTGGGAGAAAGCTGTACAGCTGCCTGGTCTGTCACTGCTGAGTCAAACATTATAGATACTGCTTCTTCCAAATACAACTTTTTGCTTAGGCCTACAAAGAGAAGGGACATGAGCTTGTGCCTTTTTCAGATGTGTGATGGATGTCCGTAAGCTGAGAAATAAGTAATTGTGCCCAATTCTCTGCCCTGCTCAAAGTCTACCAAAAACTATCAGGGTTTTCTGTGGAAACGAGGCTTTGATGAGCAAATGCTTTGAAGAGCGACTGAGTTGGCAGTGTCCTGAGAGTTGGGATGTGCACTGTAAAACTGTAGTGAGGAAACGCTTGGAGAAAAATAAGTAAAAAGCATCATGATTCGTTTGCACAACCTGTTCCTGCCCCCTGACCTCTCCACTTCAACTACTCTTGAAATAGCAAATGTAGGAAGTTATGTGTTGCATCCTTACAAGAGATGTACAGCTGAGTAATACCTGCCTCTGAATGGAACTTTCCCTGACCTTTATAGCAATCAAATATTTGCCAAGCATAAAACTAGTGAACACAGATGGGAGTAGAGGATAGTCTAGAAGGTCAGTGTTTTCAGATAGTAGGGGTGGTTTCCAGTCATTTCTACTAAAAAGTGAAGAGTGACCTTTTAATATGCATTATCAACTAGTTTGTACTCCAAGTAGATTACTGTCAAAGCTCAAATAGGTTTGCAAAGGGCCTGCTGATATCCAGGCCAGCTTGATCTGCGGACATGATAGGAGGCCACAAGATCTGCTCTTTAAATATATCTTTCTCCTCAGTCTAAATCTAGCAATAACTGTTAGAAGAAACTGTGGCAGCATGCAATACAGCAGTATTTCTCAACCCCTGTAAATCCCTGAAATTAAAGGCTATTTCACATACTGCCTAAACTATGCCAAATTGTGGGTTTGTTTATAAAAAGAGAATTGGTTGTTGTTATCTCATTAAAATCTGGTAATATCTGGCCCATGCTACTTCATAGACTTCTTCTGAAAACTCTAATTTTAGAGAATATATGTAGTAGGGGCTGCCAGTGCTCCCAAAAAAGACAGTTGTGTTTTATAGAGGTTGGAGAGAATTTAAAGACGACTGAAATTCTGTTGAAGCAGAGCTTTCACTGACATCTCTCCAGTTTTCTTATTGTTTATTTTCATGTTGCAAATGCCGTCTTAAAAATCGGGGTCAGTGTAGCATGTAATTAGCCACTCTTTAGAAGGGACTTTGCTGCTGGCTCTGCTCTGTTTCTATAGTGCGGTATTTTTGCTGCTGAATTACTGAGAATTCCTGTTGTTATTTCAAGATGCCTGCTTTTATTCTTGTATGGTTCTTGGGTGCCTCATGTATTTTCTACCTGAGAAAGAACACACATACACTAGAAATGCCGTACTGAAGCAAACTCAGATTAAACTGCTTGCCCAAAGCTGCTTTGGGAACCATTAACGTGCTTTGTGAATGTATTAGCCTGACCATCTTTCCTAAGTAGTTCTACTTAGTGCTTACACAAGCATTGCTGGCATGGTAGCTCCCTGGTCTGCGGTGGTCCACCTGCTCATGCAGAACACCTCTGAGATGAATGGTGCTGTGCAACTCCTGCAGCATTGCTGGTCTTTGATCACAAAAGACACCTGATTTTTCTCTTTTAATCTCCTTGATTTACTAGCCGGTGTACAGTAGTTTCCTGTGAGTCCTGACATGCCTGTTTCCTTCTCATTTTGAGTTCCTTATTTCACATCTAACATCACTCCTTTTCTTCATGGCCTTTGGCTCCCAAAGCTCCCACAACACCAGCTTGCTCTACTTGTATGGCCTGTTGACTTTGCTTATTTTTTCAGATGTATTTCTACTCTTAGATCCTAACAAAAATTCTCTCTGTGGTCAAGGTTAAGTTTCCGCAAGAAATTATCTATACGAACAATACTTGCATACTGAAAAACTTGTTTGGCAGAAGCTCTTTTCTCTTTTTCCATTCTCGATGTGAAGAAATATTTTGGTTCTAAGAGGAGAGATTATTTTCAGCTTGGCCCTTCGCAATACAGTTGGTTGTTGTACTGTGAGATAATATCTGTGCTGTGCAGTAAAAAATTGAGACTGGAAACCAGAGTTGGTTTGAAACAAACTTGGAAAATATGAAGTTTCTCCTGACAGAATGTGGTATTTTAAGCAAAGTCACTATCAGGAAGCAAGGATGGTTTCGCTGAGTGTATTGGCAGTGCTGCATTTTAATAGACAGCACAAATCACTGCAGTCTGACCTGCTGCTTTCTTAGTATGGCCCTTAGTCAAGTATCTTCTTGTGTTACTGAAAGAAATGGGTAAGGAGAAGTTAGAAGATAAGCAAGAAATAATCTCTTCCCTTTTCATTCCTTTTCTGCCTCTCGTAAGTGATTCTACTTAGAAATAGTTTGCATAATAAATGAATTAGGTGGGAAGGATGTCTGAAACTGAAGTGCCCTTCACTCTGGGGCTTCAAAGACCAGTTGCAAACAAAAGTACTTGTAGGAAGAGTAAATACAATGGCAGTGTGTTGAAGAATGTGGATATGAAGGAGGAGAGCAGATGAGTAACTCTGCGTCTTGAAAGCAGAAGACATTTCAAGGTGAAAACATGAGTGCTGCGTGGTGAAACAAAAATAACCAAACTTTTTCTGCCTGTTTGATTCTTTCCTACCTACTTCTCATTTCTCTCATTCACCTTTTTCCTGTTAGGTACTTATTCATGAAATACAGTAATGTCGTCTTTACTTTCTGTCTTCCTTCAGATCAACAGTGTTTATTTAGACTTTGAGTTAATTGTTTTTGAATCTTGGTTTTTTGTTTACTATACAATAGGACTGTAGCATCCCAAAGAAAGGCTGTGTAGTGGAGGGGAAGCAAATCCATGTTCTCTTTGGTTGCGTGGTGTCCTTAGCTATCACGTTGATTTTTGCAAATGTTTCGTATTGAATTAGTTTGCTATTGAGTTACCTTTACTTTCTCTTTTTCATTAGTTGTCTGATGCTATCAGGGACATTGCATTTCTTTCCTGTTCCACTTAATCAATTGCTATCATCAGAGGCTTTGCTTTTAAAGGTGACATAGTCTCTGGAATGCATTGATGGAAGTAATGTGGAATTGCTGCAAGAAATTTAAGAAATTTTCCACAGGAAATAATTGGCAGCTTCCCAAGCTCCATAATTATAGGACAGACAGAGTGTATAATTAAAGCTAACAGTGAAGAAAATGATTGGAATAAAGCTTTGTGACAGATAGTCTTTTTGGGGTTTTTGTTCTTACGGAGCAGACAAGTCATGTTTCCCCCGGTTCCAATTTGCTCCTTTCCAAAACTGCTTCAGCTTCACCTTCTACTAAATTTAAAAATAAAATTAGAAGTTACCATTTAAACCAGACTTTATTCAGTGCAGACGTCTTGAGATCTTTCTTACTGGTAACTTGAAGCAGTGCCTTCAACACTTCCCAGAGTGTAAAAAGGGTCTGAGGAAAAACCTTTCTATGGAAGCACTGTTATGCCACCTCTGCTGTTGGTATCCCCATTTATTGGTGCTTTGCCATCGATTTGTTTGGGAATTGATGGTGCAAGACTATTCAGATCCATTGTGTTTTCAAGATACAAGGGGGAGAGAGGTTGAAATATACGAAACCGAAATATTTTGTATGCACATGTGTTTGTAGGTGTGTATTCATTTGTCTGATTTTGGTTTTTCTATGCGCACGCTTTAGTTTGCTGATACTGATTTGAAATAATGATATTATTTAATTTGCTATGAAGTGAAGCTAAAGGATCCAAAATGGAGCACTCCTTTTATTTGTAACCCAAAAAGAAGAAATTGATAGTTGTTGTCCTGTGTGCCGTGTTTGTGCCTGATGTGTTTCTGTAGACACACTAGCTCTGCAGTTTTGATAGGTTGATCACTGTATGTGCAGTCAGTGTTCATTCAGGTGTTCTTGATAGCAGGCAGCAAAATCAAAACTACTGCTCCACTTGGGAGCAGACTGCCGTTCATCTTGAATCTTGTCTAATTTAACAGTGTTTCCAGGCAAGAAAGAGCAGATGCTATTGGGCAAACTGAATTTATAGCAACTACAACTTAGCTTCTAACAACCTACCATTGAAACATTCCCTTGTTTTACATTTTCCATGCAGGCATCTTAACTATAGTGATAACATAACCTTCATCTGGGAGGGAGTGTTTTTCACAGTAAGTGAGCTGAGTCACAAAGAAGTCCTGTACGACATTGTCTCTGGTGGGGTCCACATTTCTCATTCTAATGAATTTGCTTTTGATGACTGACAAGTTGGTGACTTGTCAATATTTTTCTTCTGCACTTATGAATAGCCGTATTCTAGCAGGTCTCACTGGTTCTTTGGGCTGAGATTCTGCCTTGAGAAGACACATCCTGTGTTTCCTTGTTTTGTTTAAGCACAAGAGATTGGTGCTTCAGGAAGAAACTGCAAATAAACTTAGCAGCTTCAGGGCTGAGCGTTGGCTCTCTACCTATTTGGAGCCTGCCCAGCTGGCTACCCAAGTTCATACCAAATTCTCTGCTATATATTAGATTAGTAGGTTCTTGATATGTGTAGGGAAAAAGTAAACATTCCTTGGAAAGAGATAGTTTTACTATAGCCTGTAATTCAAGTCCCTCATCTGTAGCAGAGAAGGATTATCCCTTTTCTGACTGATTTTATCTGTTTCATACAAATGTTTGTTAGATATTGAATGCAGAATTTTCTGTTTAAAATACTGTCACCAGGATGGGAAACCAGTGTTGAAATCCATGCTGCATAGTTGGGCTTATTGATCCCTTGGTGTGTTTTATAATGGACCCATTGCCATTGCCTTTCCGTGAATGACGGATATTTAGTGGCATGCTTCTACATTTTCCATTCTTATATTTAAAACAAATGTTTAAAGTTGTGAAAATGCTGCAGATCAAAACGACATTTGGACTTTGGTTGCACCAAGAGTTATTTTGACTACCTGAAAATGGAATGTGGAGCTGGTTTAGGATCAGTAGTAGAAAATCCCTCTCCCCTTGCTCCAGCCGAGCTGGAATTCATTCACACAGCTGCGATGCAGAGACACTTCCTCCCCAGCAGCTACTTAAGTTGCTGCTCTTATGGAGGTTGAGGAGCCTCCTTCTCCTTTTGAAGCTTTCAGGAGTCGCAGTGGAGGAGCAGGTGCTGTTTGTGAGTGCCGGTGATGCAGGCAAGAAGATTGCTGGCATCCTGCAGAGACCTCTCAGAACTTTAATGGGTTGAGTCACAGTCAGGCTGTCTGCCGTACACTGTCTAACCATGCAGTTGTTGTACAGGAGGCTGCCCACACATCCTTCCGCCAATTCACAAAGCCCTCCTCATGCCTACTCGTTCTAGCCTGATCACGTATGAGTAGTCTAACATAATTTCAGCGTTTTCTGATATAAAACTGAGCTTGATTTCTGCCACGCCATTTTTCCCCACAGAAATGATAGGAAAAGGGATGTAATTTATTTCTCTTCTGCTAAAATGAGGGAGAAAAGTGAGCTTTGTTACATGAGTCGTCCTGGTGTGTCTCTTGAAGGAATGCAGTTTTTCACACGAGACCTAATTGCCAGAGACTGCTGGTTCCCAGCCTTTTAGTGTGTTCTTGTCTTCTCTTTTCTCTGCCAATCTTTCCACTCTCTGTTCCTACCTTCCACTCAGATATCAGTACATAAAGGTGGCCTACGAGAAATCTGGAGAGCAATCTTTGTTAGAAGCATTTTATGGCTGCAGTCAAACACTGGCTGTCCATGACAGTTTGAATTGACCCTCTCACCTACACATTATTGTATAATGACATAACAATAACCAGTTGCTTTTCTTTTCCCTGTTGTCCTGTATGACAGTGTCACTGTCTCCTGGCTGCTTTGCCATAGTGGGCACTGTGCCTTCATCCTGGTTATCCTCCAGGTGCTTATTCATAGCTGTGCACATCAGGATTCAATGTCTAATGCTTACCGTGGTCCTTTAACTATATGTCCTCAGCTCTTCTCTCAAATCTCAGTTTAAATTGCAATTCTAGTGCCTTCCTGAGGAAGGCAGATGTAACTGTTGCTTGACTTTAGTTTTGCCATGAGGAATTTCTGTAATGGCTCAGGAATGTGAAGGAAGGCTGAGATAAGGGAGAGAGGAAGCATAGGAAATTAAAAATAATGAAGGTAAAAAGGCAGCTTAAAGGGGACAGTGCTGAGTGAAGGCTCTTGAAAGGACACTGGTGCTGAAGTTGAAGCAAATGACAAGCTGCCTTAGGAAGAAAGTAAAATTGATGAAGAGGATGAATGGAAACTGTCTGCAGCAGAGTCCCTTATCCTTCTCAGGAAGCATATCCTTAGGATTTGCTTCCTAGAGTTATTTAAAGCATCTAAATGAAAACGAAATGGTGAAGCCTACAGTAGGTGATAAGGAGGCTTAGGAAAAGGAAAAGCAGTGTGAAGAAAATGAAGAGCATCCCTGCAATTTTGGGATATTAGAGTGCTGCCTGACTTTTCATTTCGAGTCTAAGGCGGTTTTTACTGACTTTACTAACTAGCACCCTGAACCTCTTGATAGGAACCTACAGCAGACTGCTAGAAAGCTTGTTCTGTATTAATGCAGGATGGCTTTAGGCAGAACTACAAAATAGGTCTGGGGAAATGCTCCTTTTTAATAGTGCAGCAATGCTTGTGGAACTGTCTGCTGTGGGATTTAGTATAAGTATTGATGCAGCTATGGTGGCTCTTGCCTTTCAGTTCTATACTTACTTCCTAATCACAATGAATCTATTCCATTGCCAAGCTCTGAGGTTGGTTCAATAACCTGAGAATTACATCTGCAGTTGCTGTGGGCAGTGTACTTTGAGCCAATTCCATCTTTAATGTGAGGGATTAAGGTATTGGCTAAGTCGATATTCCTTCCCAGAGAAAGAGGAGTAGTTCTATCTGGTGGTTTCATCTTCCTGGATTTTGAGGAGGAAGCTTTTGAATTCGTTAATAGCAGGTATAAACGTCATTATTGAAGCTGATGCAGATTTTTAAGAGCATGGTAGTCAAATGTGGAAAATTAAGCGTCTCTGATCTTGCCGTGATGCTTGAATTTAGGTTATTGTCTATGGCTTTGGTAGATATCTTGTAAAGGCAGGTGAGCATTCTTTGGGTGATGCTGAGCACCACTAGTTGTAACACAAGGGAAGTACAAAAGAGCTTGCCTGGAAAAACAGCAACGTAACATCTCCTCTAAGGAGGAATATTCTTTCTTGTACCTTTCTGAATGCTTTGTTGGACAATTGGGTGTTGGAGGGCTGCCTTCCACTTCTTGAAAAGACTTCAGGGTACTTCAGTCTGGCTAAATCCCAGAAGAAATTCAACTCACACCAATTCCGACCAATGCTGCCTGAAATGTCTGCCTTGGGAAACATGATCAAGCCTTCATTTCTCTTTCTGATCGCTCTTTGGTTTTGTTTGGTAGTTGGGAAATGTTTCTCTTCAATTTGCAGCAGGAATTTGTAAGAGGAGAAATACGTATAGCAGGTAACTGAAAACCAGTTGAGACTGTACAGATCTGTATTCTGCTACAGCTGCTGTCCAGTTCCCATGCCTTAATAGGCTATGGAGTTTCATCTGTAGAAATGTCAAGAAAATGGATAACACTGGTTTCCTAAAATTTCATACTCCTTGCATTTTTAAAAACATTTTTAAACCTCTTCCTTTCTCCTTTTCTGCTGGTCAGTTCATCTCATTCTTGTGATACCATGTTTGTTCTCATTCTGTTGAGAATGAGAGAATGAGTGAGTGCTATTCTCACTCACTTTCCTCCCTTTTGCCCTCGCATTGTTGGGTGTTACATATCATGGTTGTTTCTGCTTTGCCTCATGGTCATCGGCAATATTGATTAAGAGGAAGAGGGTCTGCAGCATTTAGTACTCTTGTACCGTGAGCTGGGTTTGGGTTTTGTCTGTGTAACACCTAGCATATTAGAAGCTGTGTTTCATTTTGGACATTCCCAATTCTGCAGCTTTGCAAGGACTGAAGAAAGGGAAAACCGGCAGCACATTTCTAATATCAAAGCAAAGGGCAGCCAAGCAGACCAGGGTTGAGGTAGGACTGAAGGAAGATGGAACATGAGCCAGCACTGTGCCCATGTAGCCAAGGCAGCCAACAGCATCCCAGCCTGTCCCAGCACCAGTGTGGCAGCAGGGCCAGGGCGGTGATTGTCCCCCTGCACTGGGCACTGTTGAGGCTCCACCTCAAATCTTGTGTCAGTTCTGGGCCCCTCGCTCCAAGAGAGACATTGAGGTGCTGGAGCGGGGCCAGAGAAGGGCACCGGAGCTGGTGCAGGGCCTGGAGCACAAGTGTGATGAGGAACGGCTGAGGGACCTGGGGGGGTTTAGTCTGGAGAAGAGAAGGCTCAGGGGGGACCTTATCGCTCTCTGCAACTGCCTGACAGGAGGATGGAGCCAGGAGGGGGCTGGTCTCTGCTCCCAAGGAACAAGGGATGGGACAAGAGGAAACGGCCTCAAGCTGCACCAGGGCAGGTTTAGATAGAGCTGAGGAACAATTCCTTCCCCAAAGGGTGCTCAGGCATTGGAACAGGCTGCCCAGGGCAGGGCTGGGGTCACCATCCCTGGAAGTACTTAAAAAGACCTGTAGATGTGGCACTCAGTGCCATGGGTTAGTGGTGGCCTTGTCAGTGCTGGGTTAACAGTTGGACTCCTAATGATCTTAAAGGTCTTTTCCAACCTAAATGATTCTCTGATTCTATGGTGCCGAGGGTTCTCTTGCAATGTCTGCCTTTAAGTATTTGTTTCCCCTAAGCAAATTTAACCTGCTGACTATGAAATGTCTGATGGATATGCAGCTCACTGTGGATTTGTGAGGGGGAGGAGGAGGAAGATAATAGGGTGCAGCCACTTCATGAGCTTTAATGATAGACCTCAGTTTGAATGAAGGTTGTGTGTGGGCTTCGTGACTTCCTCAATCCTATCCTTTCCTTGGTAAAAGAACTGTTGTGATGGAAACGTGGATCAAGTCAGCTGTATGCTCTGTAGACATACAGAAGTATTTTCAGTCTGGAGCTGTGTGTAATGTTTCTTTCCCTGTTATTGTTTTCACCAGTTTATGAAGTAAACATGTCCATTCCCTGCTTATTTCTCCTTCATAACTAGAGCAACAAAGGAAATAACATTAAAATCATGCCATTACCAGCTGTATTTATAGCATTTGACTTTGGAACAGGATATGAGTCGCGAAGTCGTGAAAAGAGTATTACAGATATAATAATGAATGTTGTAAATCTGAAATCTGTTGCCAAGACCAGGAATGATTTCTCTTTGGGTATTTATAAGAACCTTTTTCTTTCTTTCTTTTTCCCTTTTTACCATTGCTGTTTCGTGCTTAAGATCCATATCTGTCAAAATTGCCTACAGATATTTAGATGGAGTAAAGGGCCTTCCATCTTCCTTTCTTACAGAAATGTGACATGTCAGCTCTGCCTTATTTTGCACAGCAAATGCTAAAAGATGGTGCTTGCAGAGAGTGTGTCTGAGGATCATTTCAAAGCTGCTTTACATATTGATTACTCAAATTGCCATTTAATTTGCTGTTTAGCAATACACAGTGCCTTAACTGTTTCCCTGGCATTCTTATTGATTGCTGTAATTCTGCCTGACATTATATGCATATATGGTGTCACCATTAAATATTTATGTGCTCATGAAATGTTAATACATCGGGTTAATGTGAAACTCAACAAAATGCATTTGCCAGAAGGGAGCAGGAATGCTGATCTGCGTGCTTCCCTTCCCCTCCCCCTTATACCCTCTCATTTTGCCTCTCCATTGATTTTATTACCAGTGTTTCTCTGCTGTATCTAAATCTGTGTCAAAGCAGCCCCCTGCTCCAGTATGCAGATTTTATGTTTTATTATGTGGGAGATAAAACACAATAATAATAAAACAAGAGAAGCAATCTCAGAGAGGTGTTGAGACACAGCTTCACACGGGGCTCGTGCTGCTCTATCATCGCTCCTGCATTTGGATATGGAAATGTAGCACTATCCTCCATGAAAGAGGCTGAAGCAGGATGATTCATCCAGAATGCAAAATCATATTCACATGTTCCTTGAACACTGGCTGCAGCAATGTAAAACGGAAACTGTAGGGGTGTTTTTGGTGCAGCTGTTATCCAGAGATGATACGGAACAATTATACGTAATTTAACCCAAAACATTGAGAAGGAAAAGTAGCTCCTCTTGGCAAAGTCATGAACATGGTTCTGACGCTGTCCTGTTGGAAAAGGCCAGGAAAAAATCACAGAGGTCAAATACTTATCATATCCCTGACGATTTTCTAAATGTCTGTGGGAAGTCTAAAGGTGATTTAGAAAAAACACCAGTGGAAAATAAAATGAAGTGATCATCCGCTCTCGTAACAGAGAGCATCCAGCCATTTACATGCCTTATCCCTGGAACGGGGCTTGGACGGGGCTTGGAGCAACCTTCCTCCTAGTGGAGGGTCCTTAAAGGGCATGGCAGGGAGCTTTAAGGTCCCTTCCAACCCAAACCATTCCATGATTCTGTAATCACTGGGTGATGTGTTGGGAACAGAGTATCAGCTGGAGGCTGCCCTTTGTACAGTAGGATTAAAATAGATGCTTGGTGAAGAGGCTTTGGCATGCTGTGTGAAGGACGTAACTTTCTTGCTTGGTTTTGGGTTTTCACTCTTTTCCCGCTTTTAACAGCTTTACAGAGAAGACTTCTGCATACAGGAGAACATGAAACAGTCACAACAAGGATCTGGGGAGGGAGGAAAGGAGGGAAGGGTTTTGCTGGCATCCAGTGTTGCATCAGTTTTCTCCTCCAACTCTCCTCCTGGGTTTGGGTGAAGATTTTCCAGCCTTGGAGCTTCTTGCAAAGCTGTCTTTGCTGCCAGAATTGAACCATTTAAAACAACCAACCAACCAAAACCCAAACCAAACCCACAACCGACAAAAGGACATGGTGAAGATGGGAGCTAAGGAGGCAGGAGGAACACAAAGCAAAGAGCTAGGTCTAAACATCTATTTGTGTAGGAAAATGTAGAGAGCTTCTGAGGTTCTCTGGTGTTGGCAAAATCTATTACCTTTGAAATTCATTTTCTTCCTCTGTCCCTCATCCCCAGGGTATGCAGCAGCTGGTTAGGATGAGTTTTGTCACTCATTTTTTCATCTACAGTGAAATCTCTTGTTGAGTTGTGGTGCTGGGGAAAATGTTATCCAACTGTGTGTGATATGGGTGTAAAAATGAACAAGGAATTGTTTTCTCCCGTTTATTTTGCAGTGTCACTCAACAGAGAATACAAAGGCTCTGCTTGATTTGCTTTTGCAGCATTCATAGGCTTGATGCAAGAGTGATAGTTCTCTGAAATGTTTTGCACACAAGCACAAGTTTCTTCCATAATGGAGAAAATGTGCACGTTTCTCTCCTTTTGTGGGCTTCCCTTTGACATTCGACACTTGGTCCTTTTTTGGAGCCTGAATCCCGCTTTGTTTTTTGTTTTTTTTATAGTTCCTTCTAGGTGTGTTCCTGTCTCTAAATCATTATATCTCATTTCCTTTAACCGGCAAATTTGAAATGAAACGCTTTCTTTCTCTTTGGCTTCTACTGCAATTCCTCCAAGCCAGGGGTGGTACAGAACAGCAGCATTGCATAGGAATGGCAAAGCTTCCTAGCTGGGCATAGAGCAGCACTGCTTCTGCATTGCTGACTGCCTCAGACGTAGGTCATTTAGTTGGTTCATGAAAACAGAGCCTCTAGTTACAGTTTCTTAAATTCAGCCTGGTATATCTTGCAGATGTTGGATGTGGAGAACCTCACCACATGGGTTCTTCAAACTGATTTGTTCCTATTTTGCTTCCTCCTTCAGATTGTCCTGGAGAACAGCAGTCGAGAAGACAAGCATGAGTGCCCATTCGGCCGCAGTAGCATTGAGCTGACAAAGATGCTGTGTGAAATACTGAAAGTAGGAGAGCTACGTAAGTTGCCCTGTTTGTTTGACCTCTGAGAACCATGGAGTGAGTTCAGTGGTGCCTAAAGTTTATTTCAATACAAGAATTTTCTTCTGAGAATCGTTTCTCAGTATGGTCACATATTGAACACTGGCACTCAAAATACCTATATCTATTTTTCTGTGTCTGTTACTGGTTTATGGGCATACCAGGGATGAGGATGGAGTAGGGGAAATGCGCACACAGTGTTTGAGTCTCTTCTGTATGAAGCAGGGTAGCTGCATCATTTCTAGATGGGTCAGTTCATTTCCCATTGGATGATCTGGTGTAGGAGATTTTATTGTCTTACATTCCATGGGCTTATCCATAGGTTGGTTTTATAGGAGTATCATAGTCATTCTTTGTGGGATTGCTCATCTAAACTGACACATCCTGTTTTCTCTTAGATATCTAATGCTCTATCTAAATACCAGATGATACATTTGCTCTAACAGTGTGCTAAGATAATACTGTGTTTTAATACAGAGTAAACAAGCTGTCTTTGGCTTTGATTATAGTCCCTAGACAAATTGTTAGGTGCTATCCAACAGAAAAGGATGTCTGTATCTTCCTTAGTCTAGAGTGTTGGTGTTTAACTATCGATATATATAAACTTCATTTACCCATCAGTAATAGTTTGGATCCAGCTGCAGTCTGGTTTGGCAGGCGCTACCATGAGCTTCCTTTTCTTGTTGCACAAGCAGGGGGCACAACTGAGATGCTTTGTTTCCTTCGGAGACATTTTCTTCCTTTTGAATTTTTTCCCTAATAAAGATTTTTCTTCCACCTTTACACCCAAGTCCATGGAATGTAATGAGAGAAGAGCAATGCAAAAGGCAGCAAGAAAGCCTATAGGTATCATTGGTTCTTGTTCCTACTAGCTCTGCAACAGACATCAAAAGCTCTGTTTTAAAAGTATAATTTTGCTGTTAATACAACTGCAGCTTTTAAATGCAGTGTCTGAAGTCTGAATTTTTCTGCTGGTAATTGTAGGAGCAACATACAATCCCAACAAAGCTGTAAGCCTATTTGAATTAAGTGCTAAAGATCAGGTTTATTTTTACAAATGCATAGAAAAATGCCTGAGATCCAAAGTACAGCTTTGTATGTGGTGTTTCTGTGCATGTCCCATCGCTCCATGGGACTTGCGCTGCACTTGGCTTGCTAATGAAGGTGGTTGATCTAGAGGTTATCCAGGCATCTCAGACATCATCTTTGCTGTGTCATAGGAAGTCATTCAATAAATAAACCCCTTTTTTGCCACAGGCGTGTTTGTTGCCCATATGCAGGGGTCTGTTAGTATGTAGATGATTTGCCATGTATGGTACTGTTCTGATTGCTTTTGACTTCTGCAGATAGGTCTTGTCATGGTTTTTTTATGTGGTCTTTTAAATTTGGGACTCTGAATAAAATAAGAGGACTTGGGGTGGGGGCTCAGTTACCATATGAAGAAAATACGAAAGGAAAGCTATTTTTGCTGTGTTAGATTTAGAAAGAAAATAAACTTTCATATTTTTTCACTTGTTTGAGGGTTTAAAGTGAGGGGGTTTTGTTTGAGCTTGTTTTTTTTGTTGCTGTAGTTCTGTTTTGTTAAGAGTAGCTCTAAGGTTTGGAAGTGTGGGGTTACAAAGGAAACAGAAAATTTCCCCGAGGATATCTCTGGTTGAGGATTGTTACCTGATAATGTTCTGGAGCCACTTGGTTTGGTGTTAGTGAAGCTGCAAGTCACTGGGATGCCTGGTGTGCTGCTTTGCACCACTCCCGTGGCGTCCTTCCATAGGTGTGTGATATTTGATGCTGAGCACTGCTGATTCTCTTGATGGAAACCAGATGTAGCATGACTGACTTCTGTAACGTCATGCTAATCTACACCCACAGAACATCTGCCTCCGGATGCGACGGTAGGGTTGTGTTGTAGTCGTACATTCACAGGGGACAGAGCTAAGGTTGCCTCTAACTCATCTTGACAATTCACCTGTTTGCCAGTATGTTTCCTTAATGGCTTTGTTTATGTGGAGTTCTAATTGTCATTTAAAAAGGCTGTTATAAAATACACCTTTGAAATAACGTGCAGAAGAGAAGTTCCCTGAAAACGGCTGTGGCAGATGCGCAGCTTAACCGACCTGGGATCAGCAGTTTAGTCTGGCGAGAAGTGCAAACAAGAACTGACATCTCTGGAAAATGCACGTTCAGGTTCATTCTTCACTCGAAAATAAACAGTGTATTTCTGAATAGGATTGGACGTCTTAAAACTCAGTAGTTACAGGTTAGGGCAGACGTGTTCCTGGCAGTTTGTGTGTGAGAGGTTTCAGAATGTGTTTAGACTGCCAGTGTTTCTTTAGAAATTCAGAACTCTGCATTTTTTTGCACTGGAACATGGAACTTTTTTCCTAGCAGCTTCTAAATTGGATAATTTAAAAACCACAATAAATGACCTTTTGCTCATGAAATATTCAGCAATAGAAACTTTCTTAAAGTGCAGAGTAGATAAAGGCTGCTAGACTGTCCATTATTTATGAAGAGCACTTTAATGCTGATTACATTCCCCTTGCTCCACTGTATTAAATACCTTCAGGCAACAAGAAGACATTTTGCCATTTCTTTTTGGTCCTTTCAAGCACACATTCATCCCAGGAAGAACTCATAAGAAAGTGTTAAAGGCCAAATCTTCTGCTTTTGTATTTCCTCAAATCCAGGTACTGGACTTCTTAATTCTTTGACTTTGGTTCCAAGATGTTCATCTTGGATGAACCAAGGTGTTGTCTTGGAAATTCATCTCTTCCTCAGCAAAGCATTTTAAAAGAATGAAAGCTAATGTAGCCTCCATCTTCCTGCTTCCTCCCTAAAGTTTCAGTATGTGACGTGTGCACTCAGGGGAGAAGGAATTACCCTTGTAAGAGACCCCTGCCTTTGCTGGGAGGCAATAACAGATAAATACAACAATTAAAAACAAGACCCAACAATTAAAAACAAGACCCAAAAGACCTTCCAGAACTGGAGTTAGTAAATTTAATGGAAGATTTGGAGTTCATGAAAACCAAGTCTTTGTCATAAGTCAGAATTTGAAGTGATACTTGACTGTATTACCTGATTTATGCAGAGCTGGTACAGCTTCCCAGGGTTGTTGCCTTATTTCCATACAGGTTCAACTGAAATGGTTTAGTGTTGAAGCTGGTGAAGAGCCTTCTGGCTGATAGAGGAACAATAAATTAATGCCGTGTGCACTGAGGGAAGGCAGCACTACTAATAGCGCAGTAGTCTAAAGATGTTCATAAGCCAGTATCGTTGCATGCCTGAAGTTATGCCATAGTTAAGGCATGTCAGGCTTCAAGTGTTTTTCTGCGTATTGTTGAGCAGGACACAGATGTTTAACTGTCAGTGTTCTTACTTGATTGCTTTGATGGGTGGTGTTTAGGGGCTTTTGCAAAAATCTGCACTCAAGCTTTATGACACACCACAAGGGTATATGCCATATGTCATCTATATGGATTGTCCTAAAGCTTCTATCAGATAAACAACTTCTTCACTGGGTTTTCTTGCTTTTCTGTCGTGGGGAATTGAATCGTCACAGGGTTTTGTTAGACTTGATAAATTTACAGGATTTTTTTCCTCAAAAGAAAAGATCTAAATGCCAAGGGATTGTAATGCCTTTAATGCTATTTGCACGTTCTTGCTATAGATTTCTCATTGCAATTATTGCCCAGGTGGCAGGATAGAAGTGCTCTAGAAATACTTTTATTATTGTCACTTTATCAAATAGAACGTGCTGGGCAGTCGTAGGCACACAGTGATATTCGTGGCTGTGCCCGCTGAGATGAAGGTAATCAAATCTCATGCTTCAGGGAGTAAGCTGATCGCTGCAGGGGCCAGGAAGCACTTTTTCATCTTTGCACGATTTTTCCTCTGCATTACACAATCCCTAGTGTGCAGTGTAGCTTGTTTCTGTTGGTCTTTCCCTAAAAGCACATCGGTCACTGCAGGACCTGACCTGAGGGTTCTCCTGGTTTTATTTTCCTTTTGCTACAGCAAATCCAATACTTTTATAACTGAATGTCATATTTTAGATTTTTTTCCCCTTGCTTGAAAGCTAATTGCCTTTTCACCCTCCTCTTTCTCCTCCTCCTCTTACATTTAAATAGAATAGAGCCCCCGAAAGAGTCAATAAAATTAGATAAGGGAATTTTTACTGTTCTCACATTTCTTCTTGCAATTCCATTTTCTGGAGATTGAAGCATTTTACAAGCCAGGAAATGTTTGTTAGGAAGTTAAAAAACTTTTCTGGCCAAAAAGGTGTTTAGTGGAAAGTAGCAATTTTCTGTTTCATCTGGAACTTTCATCCTTGCTTTAGAATAGAATAAAATAATTAAAAATAAATCCTAACCTCCTTCGTCCTATTTTTTTTTTTATTGCATTTGTTCGTACATATCCACCTTTGTATCCTTTTGCCCAAACCATCACCATACCAGATAACTGTCAGTCACAGCAAAAATTAAGCAGAACTTGAGTGACAGCAAGAAGATAAGCAACATCCGAAAGCTATTTCAGTAGCGATGAGTGAAGTGGGGAGGAGATCTAAAATAATCCATATTGATCTTGAGTTTTAAGGGTTCCTTTGAAAACATGACTAGTAATTTAGCCATTCCTGACTATAGGGACGTTAACTATGCTTGTCCTTCTTGATACAAAGCTAATGACTTGCTGAGTAGTCTGAATTGTACGTTGTTTCACATGATAGCAGGATCTTATTTTATCCAGCAGCCCTCTCTTTCTGTTTGCTGGCACAGTTCCACAGGATAGACAGAATGAAACTTCCTTTTTCTAGGAAGATGCTAATTCCTTTGCATTTGAACTCTTCTTGCTCTAAAAAGTCTCCATCTCTTCATGCCTATGGTAAACTGTGAAGTCGCTACAAAACATCTACTGTAATCTGTGAGGATGGGAGCAGGAGAGCTGCAGACACCTTTTGAGCAAGGTGTTTCATTCTTACCTCTGAGTGACAGTAAGGCACGTTTTGGAATGTGATGTTCTACACGTGGCATTGTTGGCTTCAAAGTCTTCTTGGGTCAGTTAGCTAAACACCCTGACCAAGCTGACCAGTATCCTCTTGTGGTTTTTCCTGTTGTCTACAGCCATATGTCTGCTCTTTGATCTCTTCAGAGCAAGGACCATAACTTGTTTTAGATGTGCTTAGTGCTTAGCTTCATTGTGTCCTGCGTGCAGGATTCGTTAGCTTCTTTAAAATTACATTACAATTTCCAATATTATTAGCAATAATCAAAAGCATGGTGTATGAGGGAACTCAAAAAACACTTCAGGGCAAGAAAGATGTGGATATAAGGGATTTTTTTAGAAAGTGATTAATGCATCAAAAGACAACAAAGAGGTAACTTGATTAAGCGTGAAGAGCTCTTTCATCTGGTAATGAAAGGGATAGCATGAATCAAGACCTGGAAGTTAAAACCTGATAAGTTCGAACTTGGGAGTAAAGTGGAGCCATTAGCTGTGAGGGTGCTGAACTAGGGAACTAACAGAAGAGAAAGCTGAAGAATGATGAGAGAATTTAAAAGAAATATCTTGAAGTTGATTTCCTGTGATTACTGGCAGTTGTACCTTTGGCAGGTTTGATAGTGTGGTAATATAACAGCTGTACCTTGGTTTAATGTGGTTAGTGGAACCCAATTTTATGATTTTTAACTTAATTTGAGGGGAGGGGGCTATAATGGATGACATAGTAATTGAAAAGCCTGGGCAGATGGGATGGGAAACAAGAAATATTTCAATATTTTGGATTATTGCTATGAGAAAAAGTACAGATATAATCTTCAAAATATCTCCTATTCTGAAAACTCTGCACCTCTTCTGAGCTTGGGGAACTTCGTTAGCTGCTCATTCTATGAGTTCCGTGCTTCTTGATTTCCAAAGGAGATGTAAGTGAAGACTGAAAAACGCAACAAAAAGCCATCTTGCACTGTCAGTCACTGGCACAGGCTGCCCCGGGAAGCGGTGGAGTCACCATCCCTGGGGGCATTTAAAAGATGTGTAGATGTGGTGCTTAGAGACCGGGTTTAGTGGTGGCCTTGGCAGTGTTAGGTTAATGGTTGGACTCAATGATCTTAAAGGTCTTTTCCAACTTACACGATTCTGTGATTCTAGTGGTGCCTGCCTTGAAAAAGGAAGCAGCCGGCAAAATCTTAGAACAAACTTGAGGCTTTTAAAGTTCGTTTGCGACCTGTAAGAGAAGAAGCTTCAGAAAGCTGAGATGCAGCCAAATGTTTCTTGCTTATCTGGAAGCATTTCTCTACATTTTATGGGTTAGTCACCGTTCAGGGACAGTTTAATGCTAAGCAGATTGAAAGGAAAGGAAAATCCTTTTGGAATCCATTCTGGACCTTCTTATTTCACTTTGTGTTAATATTTTACAAATACAGATTTATTAGAAGTAGCCAAAGTCTCTTGTATTTTGCACCACGCTGTGCCTCAAACCTGAAGCAAGCCCTAATGGTTTCACAGCACTGCTGTGCAGCAGACTGGAAATTCTGCAGCTGCTCCTTGGAAAGAGGCACGTAGTTGCTTAAAGAATTGTACACAGAATCAGTGTATAAAAGCCCAGTGTTGCTTTAATGGCAGCTTTCAGTGTATTTTAATACTGCTTTGTATAGTCCAGCAGTGTTTGTGTTGGCAAAGCTAAAGGATTTTCACAATGTGTTGAGGTGAAGAAGTGTACTTGAGGTTTTGGTGTCTGGAAAAGGCAGAATGATTTCGGAGTGTGAAGACAATTACTTTAGCAGGAGAATAGCATTAATTCCTGTAGCTCCCAAGGTAAGGTTATACTTGGAAAGGCTAGAAAATGTGCAGTATTCTGGTAAGCACTCAGGACCTTGCAAAGAATATCCCGTTCCTTGGGCGGTTGAATATCCTGCATCTAAGGTAGTGAGTGTACGACTAATTGTCCCAGGTTGTCCCTGCACATGAAGCTTCATGGATGCTTGCAAGGCACTGGAGACACTTTTGGATTGCATTGTAGTCAAGTTCCTTTTAGACTCTTTTAGACCTTTTAACTTTGTTTATGCAAAGTTATTCAAGGCCAGGTTGGACGGGGCTTGGAGCAACCTGCTCTAGTGGAAGGTGTCCCTGCCTGTGGCAGGGGGTTGGAAGGGGGTGAGTTTTAAGGTCCATTCCAACCAAAACCATTCTATGATTCTATATAATTGTACTTAAATTTTGGCACCACCCAGTACTGTGGAAAGCTGCTTCTAAACTAACTGATCATATACCCACTTGAAACTGGTGGAAGAACTGTTTTCATGGAGAGGTTAGACTTGGCCATCAATCATTCATGATCAAGTGAAAGGGGTATGTCCTTGATTTATTGTATTGCAAGAGTGTTTTCTCAAAGAGTTGATCAGAACAACAGTGAAAACAGAGCATTGAGAGCCTGAGAGCTTCATATGTTTTCCTTAAATTGCCATTCACTAGCAGTATTTAATTATAAAACATGATCAAACTGCCCTTAGTACTTCGCTGTAAATCTTTACCAGTCAAACTCTGTCTTTGCAGGTAGAAATAACAGTAATGGTGAGTAACCGGAGGGACTGGAGTTGCTCTATGAAGGTGACACAGATTTTTAACACTGGGTTATTGATGTTATGTACTTATTGAAATACTCTCCATCACTTTCATTCCTGTTGAAATGCTTGCTAATGAAAAGCTGAAGAAAATTAGCTTCCAACAATTAAGCTTCCCTTGCCCTTCTCGAAGAAGCGTAGATTAGCTGGAACTGGTACAGGAGAAAACTATAGAACCTCAGGCCTTTAGCAGACCATAGAGATGTTCTCATTCAGCAAGAGCTTTTTATAGTTCTGGCTAAGTAAAATAAAACCAGGAGTCTGCAGGGTTATATTTTGCTTGGTTCCATGAAGAAGTATTAAAAAAGTGAGTACACCCACTCTTGAAACTGCCCTTTCAGCTTTACTTCTTTCTTCCCCATGCAGCATTCTGTATTTCTGGATTAGCAGAAATTTTGCATAGATGTTGTGAATGCAATTTTCATGGCATATTTCTCTATACGTGACAAGGAATTGAATGTCTTGTTTCATAACGTTTCTAGTCTCTTTGTGCTGACGTTTTGCCATGGCTATCTTTTGTGAAGTGAAAAATAGCATAATTGTTAAATACAAAGCTTTAATACCTGCTAGCAAGGGAGAGGGAAGGGGATTCTTGATTTTGGAAGAGGAATTCCAAATAGCCTGGAGAATTGGCACTCTATATACGTTAGTTGTGTGCCTATAGATTCTGATAAGTCATTAGAGGAATATAATTACATGCTGCCTACTCCAGGAGCCCACCACAGGAGGCAGTTTATTATCAGGGAGACACATGTGCATGTAACCATACAGGCTCCCAGTCTTTGTCTCTGAAGCCAGGTGGTTGTAGGAATTTAGGCTCCTGTAATTCTTTATTTCATGTATTGGGGATATCAGAACAAAGTGGAGCTCTCCATGGAGAATTATTAGATACATAAATGCTTTCTGACTGAAGAGTTGTTAGCTGCCCCTAAACACTTTTTAATGTACTATGCCCCTTATGGCATGGAAAGCCATGACTCTGTTCTGGATCTTTCCAAGATGTTTTTAAAGATAAAATTCATGGCTCAATTTAGAGGTAGCTCTGTTTTTTTTTTTCCTCAAGTCTTGTTCGTTGCTGAAGTTTGTACACAGACTTTATTCTTTTTCTTGCAGTTTCAAATGCTGTGTATTAAGTGACCTCTGGCCTCCAGCATTTCTAGGTTCCCACTCCTTCAGGACTAAGCTCTCTGCTCATTTTCTCTGGGCCTTTGTGTTTTATATGTGCATAGCTTGCTAAGTTACTCAGTAATAATCCCCCAGCCTGGCTGGTGGCAGTATTTTCTCCCCTCATTACCACTACAGAGCATCAGTTTAATTATTCTGAGCAAGGACTTAAAGCATCCATCAGCTCTACCCAGATTTGTTGTCTCTTCACATCAAAGACCCGCTTGATGACAGACACTTAAAAAACCATAGCATAATAATGTTAGCTATAGGCATGCATGAAGAGACTGATAAGTAGCTAAGGAAAAATGCTGGACCCTTCATTCATCTGAAGTAGATTATTGAGACACAAAAAATAATTGGTTGTTTTTGTACATATGAGTGTGGGTTCGTTGGTGTGACACTGACTCTCTTAAGCTTTTGCAGTAAATTTCCTTCTGGTGGATAGAAAGACCTTTGGGTGATTGGTGTTTGGCTGGCTGTATTTCAGTTTTAAGTTTAGAACCTCTCAGCGCAATAGTTGGTATATGTGTAGTAAAAATCTAAGGCAAGGTCACTGATAGTTCATTCGTTGGGTCTCTCCAAGCACTCAGTGAGAATTAAGCACGAAACTTACTAAACCAGAAAGCAAAGAAAATGGGCTTGTAACCAGACATTTCATGTGTCTTCGTCTTACCATTAACATTGTGAACATATTTTGTCCTTCATGTGTTCAGGTGTCCGTAGTTGTTGTCTGGCACAGAATACAATCTTTTCATCCCCGTCGGTGACAGGACATTGTTGAGCTGTACCTAATAGGACTGAACACAACAGAATTCACAATGGGTTTGCCACCGGGTGGATCAGAGCTTGCAGGACCAGAGCATCATGGTTTAACCCCAGCCAGCAACTAAGCCCCACGCAGCCGCAGTGGGATGGGGAGAATCAGAAAAAGGTAAAAACCATGGGTTGGGATAAGAACAGATTAATAATTGAGGTAAAGTAAAATATAATAATGATGATGGTGAAAAGGAGGGGCAGAGAGGAATAAAATCCAAGGAAAATAGGAAAAAAACCCCAAATCAAACAACCAAGTGATGCATAATACACTTGCTCACCACCCGTTGGCTGATGCGCGGCCTGTCCCTGAGCCGTGGTTGGCAGGTCCCAGCCAATTCTCCCACTTCCTATATAAAGCATGAGGTTGTATGGTATGAAATAGCGATTTGTCTAGTTCTGGTCAGGTGTCCTGTCTCTGCTTCTGGCTTCTTGTGTCCCTCCTTACTGGCAGAGCACGAGAGACTGATAAGTCCTTGATCAGGATAAGTGCTTCTGAGTAATAACTAAATTTTGCTGTGTTATCAGCATTGTTCTCAGACTAAAGCCAAAACACAGCACTGCACCAGCTACTAGGAAGAAAATTAACTCTGTCCTAGCTGAAACCACGACACAGCCTTTCATCATCCAGGTTGTAGGCTGCAGAGTATCTTAGTGAATAGCCCCGTTGCTATTTGTCTGAGGCTTTAAGAGTAGATGGCAAACCTTACCTAAGATGTTTAAAGAGATTTCAGGGTGTATACCCGAGCAGGAAAAGTTACCCTAAGTCTGAAATAGGCAAAAAATTGACTGAGCCATATAACAGGAGTGTCTCTGCTAGTTTTGCTGAAGGCAGAGACTGGCACCAAAATAGCTGAAACCATTTTGGAAGAGGAAAAAAATTATCAGAGCCAGTGCCAAAGACGAGACTGTGAGGAAGTAAATGGTTTTCCACAGAGAGAAGGTTTGAGTATGTCTGTCAGACCCCCAACTTATTAGTTAGTAAGGCCGCAATTAATTTTAATTTAGACTTTGGATTTTCATGCTTTGGAATAGAAAAATAGGATTCTTGACTTGGAATAAAATAAACAAAGCCACCCTCCCAAAACAATTTTTTGGACCCTTTTTAAAATGTTTGCCCAGACCTAATAGGTAAAAATGTAAAGGAATAGGTATTTTCTTATATAAAATACAAAGGATTGGGATTTCAGAGGTGACAATTTTGCAAGTATCAAAGACACGCTTTGTGTGCAGCTGTAGTGCAAGCTGACCACTGCTGTTTGAAGTAGTGAATCCTTTATTCTACAGGAGTTCAAACTTGTGGGACAGTGTACCCTCTGCTTTTCAGTTTTATTGCCTGCTTTTCCCCACATGACTGTTTTTCAGCTGTGTTTTGCTGAAACACAGCAAACATCAGCTTGTGATCAGACTGGAGCAACTCCTGGTGCTGTTATGACTCATAATGGCCCTGATACCAGCTGAGGGCTTAGATCTTGGTAGTCTTTGCCTAAATTAATGTCCTAGAGTCCAGCGTACTTCCAGTCTAGAAGTACTGCCTTTTCATATAGCAGTCCATGATCAGGATTGTCATAAGCCTGGAAGGACTAGAGGATCACTGATCTGCAGTAGTATTTTGTTGATTTGCTGTATTTAAAGACATTCAAAGTCTTGAGGATTATTTGTGAGGTATTCCTGAGCTTTTCCCAGAGAAGCTGTGGCTGCCCCATCCCTGGCAGTGTTCGAGGCCAGGTTGGACACAGGGGCTTGGAGCAACCTGCTCTAGTGGAAGGTGTCCCTGCCCGTGGCAGGGGGGTGGAACTGGGTGAGCTTTAAGGCCCCTTCCAACCCAAACCAGTCTCTGATTCTGCGATTTACTGGCAGATGTTTGGAAGCATGTCCTGGAATTGTCCTCTTCCTTCGGCTTTCAACAGTGGAGCCATCAGCCACCCCTTCCATTTCCTCTCCCTTCTCTATAGAGAAGGGTAGTTCTAACAATTATTTCCTTGCATTTGAAAACGATCCATTTTGGAGGTTATGTATACCTAGCACATCTACAGGGTTTGCAGTGCAGCCAGCGTGGAACCCAACCTATTGTATTCTTTGGCTGTGCTTTATTTGTGTGATTATGAGGTTCCATTTGATTCTCCCTCTTTCCCTCACTCCTAACCCCATTTTTAAATAGCACATCGTCATGTTTTAGGAACATTTGAGTTGCGTTTTCAATCTTTTTCCTAATATTTGCATATTAATAAGTCATTGAAAAACATTATGTAAATTTTATGTCATGGTGAATATATTATCAAATCAAATGGCCTTTAAGGGTAATTGTAGAAAGCTAGGGAGACAAAATTTGACTGGAGTTAACTTCTCTTTTCCCATACCATTACGTACCAAAGACTTGGAATTTGCACTTCAGAAATGCCACTAAAATGTTGGAGAGAAGGTATACCTTGGTAGGCTTTTGGGGGGGTTGTTTGGGGTTTGGGGGTATTTTTTTGTTTGGTTGTCTTTTTGCCATGTGTTTTTTGAGGTGGCTTTCTCTGCATCTATCAGAGTGAGCTTAGAAACAAACATAAAAGTACCATTCTTTTGATCTCAGTAGATGGAGTTTCAAGATGACACCAAATGTGGTGTGAAATGAGGAAAACTCCATTCGTTGGAGCTTCTGAATTAGATAGATTGAGCACTAGGTAATGATGGACATTTTAGGGACCTTCAAAAGAGTTAGGATTTAAAACCTCATTGAATTTATATGCTGTAAACTTCCCAGATAACTACAGTAGCAGCACCCTCTTGTATTACTTAGCTGTGAATAAGCTGAGCTGACCCTAGACAGACAAATTTACGCATCATCTCAGCACACTGAAGAGCTATTTCTGTCCCTGCTCACTGACAATGAACAAATAACCAAGCATTTCCATCAGCAGCAGTTCTTTTCCTCCTCTTTTCCACCCCCAGATTCCAGGGGTGGGTGGTGACAGCTTGAAGTGATTAGATATATTTTCAGATACCTATTCATTTTGAATATTACCCCAGAAAAAAGTGTTTTTCCTTGTCACTGCTAAATTATGAATTTTTAAATGTTTTTGTAGATGTTTTGCTAAAGCTGTGACAGTTATTTGCTTCTATTATCCGCTCCAGTTTCAAACTTCCTCTGCAGTGTGTGTTCTTTTGTGTTCCCATTAAATGAACTCCTGCAAAATCCAATATTACTGTACATGTATTAATGGAAAGCAAATCTTTGCATGCATGGACAGTCACATCACAAGTGGTGTGTTTTATTTGGGATTGGGTTTCACTTAGCACAGCAGGGAACAGTATTCCCAAAATGCGCTGCCGGAGTGTTGGCATAGAGGCAATTGTAAGGGCTGGAGAAAGGGGACGCACAGCACACGGACATACACAAAACATCCCATTGTGTAACAGCAAAGTTACTCAGATACTAATGCTCGCTCTCCTGTGAAATGCAAAGATGCAGCAAGCTTCCCCAGGACTTTAATTTATAAATCTCATGTTTATCCATTCACAAAAGAGATGCAGTGTCATAGGATCAGGAGGGAGCTGGTCTCTGCTCCCAAGGAACAAGGGATGGGACAAGAGGAAACGGCCTCAAGCTGCACCAGGGCAGGTTTAGATGGAGCTGAGGAACAATTCCTTCCCCAGAAGGTGCTCAGGCGTTGGAACAGGCTGCCCAGGGCAGGGCTGGAGTCACCGGCCCTGCAAGTGTTCACACACCGTGTAGCCGAGGCCTCAGTGCCATGGGTTAGTGGTGGCCTTGGCAGTGCTGGGGAGCGGTTGGACTTAATGTTCTTAAAGGTCTTTTCCAACCTAGTAGACACGATGATTCTATGATTTGCATAAGCAATTGAATTACAGTCTTGAAGTATTTATGATCCCAACATGGTTAGGCAAAACCTGTGTATTATTTTGGAAGAACAAGATAAAGGAAAATCTAGGCAAAAATTAACTGCAGCTTGTTCCTCCTGAGAAAGCAGGAAAACAATTACTGCGCTGGCTCATTCTCAGTAGGCTCAGCTGCCCCAGTGGAGGAAACCTTTACATTTGGTATGATGAGTTCATGTACCTTGGTCATACCAGAGTTTAAGAGGATGTGAGTCAGAGTCTGTTTCTTCTACCCCCTTTGTGTCCAAATTATCTTGACCTCCTCCCCCAGCAGAGAGAGCTTTTGACAGATGTGGCCATGGTACTATCTGTTTTTATAGCGAAAGGAAAAGTTTGTATCTTAACTCTTACCAACTTCCATAATTTGCTGTAGATAGTGAACCGTTGTGTCCTGCCATGTTCTTCCAGTATGAGTTTCCCAGGGAAGCCCACAGGTTAGCAGATGGGTTAAAAGCCAGGTAATTAATCTACTTGCAGCTGAACTAAAGATTAAGCAAAGATGACTTACGCAGTGAGGTTTAAAACAGATGCTGCCTCAGAAAAGGTATGTTCCCAATAAATCTTTGAGGATTTACGTTTGTATTTAACTGAGCTGAGACATGATCCCAGCTCCTTTCCAAAGTTTCTGTACTAGTCTAGCTTCCCTGTATCACCCTCTAGGCCTGATTCAGAATACTGCCTCTCTGTAGCAACTAATGGTTGTATACCTTTCAGGAGCTCCAAAGCACATCAGAAGGCAGAAGAGGGGGCCAGAACTGCATCCCAATGACAGTTTCAGGGAACCCTGTGATTTATCACATCTGGTATAGCTATTCTCTTAAAAACCAAAAATTCCTCCTGGTTAGGAGGAATTGTTTCATTGGGAAAGATTTAGCATGTAAACCAAGCCTTTTCATCAAACATTCAGTTTGAAGGGTCGGCTTCTGTGTGTCATCTCATTAGTACAAGCCCATCTGCTCACATTTCTTCCAAGGTAGTCTGACTGGTGTGTCTTGTGTGTATGCAGGCATGCACAAAGGTTTCTAGTTCCAGTCAGTGCTGATTCCCATTAGGCTTCAGGCAGGAGAAGAAAGATTAACGATTCTGGAAGAGGAGAGAAAGATGCATGCACTTGAAAACTTGTCTGGAACGGTCCATCTCCCCTCACTCAACTAACAGCCATGTATGTATAATGAGAAACTTGCTCATTTAAGCTACGCTAGTGGTGGTTCTTATTGATTGTACTTGGGCTCTGATGTGAAGTAAAGCAAGATTTGTTTGTCGAGTGCTTATATATCACAGACTTTTTCATCCTGTTTTTAAGTTGTGCCCTGCTTAATATGGAGTAAAACCCTCCATACAGAGTGTTCCAAAGAAGTATTTGTTCTGGTGTCTTGAGTCTTGCAGTATTTCCACCCAGACAAGCCATATTACAGGACCTGTTGTGGCAGTGTCTGTTTTATTGCAGTGGAAAGATCTGTCTGAGATATGAAGGAGGAACTGTTCATCTTTCACTCCTTGCACTCCTATCTGAGAAACAAAGAGAATCATGCAGCAACAGAACTTCTGTTTCCTGACTTCTGTTTTATTACTTAGACATTTCAGGGCTGATGTGAGCTATGATTTGAGAATTCCCAGGAGCGAGACTGCAGCTTTTTCCCCTTTACCACCTGTGCTTCTCAAGTGCCACAAGCTTTTATTACAGCCCTATCGGAAACCTCAGGAGTGCCATTCCCTCAGAACAGATTGATGGGGTTTTGAATCTTGTGGTTTTAAGAATGTGTATTTGGTGTTATTTTGGTGCATGTATAAAAAGCTGATCATGTTTTTAAGAAGTATCTATTTAGTGGCAAACCTTTACTGGTGATGAACAGCCTACTCACATTTGTCACAGATATATTACCTTTTCATTAAAACCTCTTTGATCTGTCATACATTAAACCTTAAATTTCTGAGGTTGGATCAAGTATGTGTTCGTTGCTATTACTGTGTTGTGAAGAGAAGGCAAAAAATTATGGCATATATGGGATCTACTTCTACAAAAGATGTAGTTCTCTTTGTCTTGTTTCTGGCCGTAATGAGAATGATGCCTGTCAGTCGTGTTGTAGCTGATATGTGTTCATATTGTGTAATGTGTTTCCAGCAGCTCTGCAGTGGGTTACACTAGGCTTTCTTGAGAAGATTTCATCTGCGGTTGCATGTGCTGGAAGCTATATTTATTTTTTTAATGGAAGCTTAAAAGTTATGTACACTAGGGGATGCCTGTTAAGCGTGTTAGACATGGATAACTTACAGCAAAAATCACTAGGAATTAGGCAGTGACTGAGGCTTTGTCCAGCAATAACTAGTAGATTTGAATGCTTCAGTTCTGGACCACTTGGAGCCCACAAGTCCATGGGGCTCCATTTTCTGAGTGCTGAATCACCTTGTTGGAAAACAAGGCCTTTGCTACTCTTTACCACCCAGGTAAGAAGCCCCAGAAATGTAGCTTTTGAAAACCAAGATCAATGTACTCGGTAGAGACTTTTCTGCTCTTGAGAAATTGATGGTCTCTTTGAAATACATTAGGTTTGAGTGCAGCCTTTTTCATCTGCGAGAAATGTAACGCTGGCAGTATTAAATATGATGAAGTCATTACTTCTGGAGGTGAAATATCACCATTGTACCAAATTGAAATCTTTGTGCTGAGGCATCACTTTCAAGGAAAACGCACAAGCCTGTCAGGATCTCATTTCATCTTGACTAGGGGGAAACGCAGCCCCTGGAACAGATGGGAATATCCCAAGTAACTGTATGGGGACTGTGTTATGAGGAAGAAGGATTACAGGGAGAACAGTAACAGACGGGGGGTGTTATGTGTATGATGTGTAAACAGATGCTGACTGCATGTAACAATACAAAGAATTCAATTTTCCATTAAATTTTAAGGTTTTTCCATCTTTCCTTCCTGCCTCCTACTTTTAAAGTCATCCTGTTTCACAGTGTGGATTGGTCAGTTGACTTTGAGATAACTGATTTCTGGCAAGCCAGTTTAGCTTCTATGTTGAATGAAAATGAATTTGAGTAGACAGATGGATGTGGCTAGAAAGGGAAAGAACTGATGTATTTTGTGATGGTAGGAGCAGAAATCAGGTTGACCTGTGCCACTCAGAAGAACAGAGATGAGCAGATGTGACAGTGGCACAGCTGGATCAGTATGCAGATGTGGCTAAGATCGCAAAGGGGAAGAGCTATTTCACATGAAAATGGGTTCAGTCTTCCTGATATTGAACGCTTGTAGGCTCATGCTGATTTATTAAATGGTGTAGATTTGCCAACTTCAGCTCACAGATTCCATTCCAGTAATGAAGTTTAGTTTTTTTGGTGCATGACTTATAATTGGCAGGTTTATAGCCTGCCTGGAATTGGCACTTGGCAGCAGGAGCCAGATGCTGCTGAGGCAGGTGTCGCAAAAGATTCTTATTTAAATCTTGGTCATTGGGGGCCTGCTTCTAGTGCAGCTTTCATTGAATTGAGGTGTATTTATGAGAGGTGCAATGAAGGTTACGGTTGCCTAAATGTTCTTGTAGTAAGTCCTATCATCTCCACTTTTTTGGAAGCCTTTAACATTTGATATGAAATCTTTCAGTGGATTAATAATCTTTCACTTATTAATCAGTGGAAGTTTTGTCTTTTTTCCTAGGGCTTTTAGTAAGACATACCTTAATGCTATCTAACCCAGTTACTCCAGAGTATCTCAGAGCCAGGGCGGCAACTCTTCCGATATCCTGTGAATTGTTAGTGCCAAGGGAGATGAGGCCAAGTGTGGGTACAAAGCTGATTAGGGTCATTTAAACAAAGCTTAGCAGCCTCTGGAGAGTGTTTATGTTGTCATTGTAAATGCTTGAGACTGGAGTTGTCTAGTGGAGACTAGTCGTTGCAGAATGGTGTTGGCACATATTGTCTGGTTCCTGGGCTCTATTTCGCGTTACGTATGGATTGATGCCACAGAGTCACCAACCCAAACAGCTGGAGCCCATATCTTCCTTTTGGCTTCCATTTCAATGCAGCATATACATCATATGCAGGAAAGGTGCTGTAGAGCTTAACTGTCCTATACAGCCTCTTCTCAATCTCAAAGTCAGGAGCACTGCTTTCTGGCCGCTGTAGGAAAACGTGTTGGGTTTGAAATATGTCTCTGTAGAGCAGCAACAGGTGGACTTTGGGAATCAGTACCTCTCATTTAATAGTCAAAATGACACTGCTGTGCCCCAAATGCAGACTGAGGAGAAAATGGTGGAGGCTTAAAGGAAGGTACTTGATCAAGCATACAGAAATTGGAACATAATCTTTTGTTCCTCCCCCATATACCCTGGAGCTACCAAAATTTGGCATCTTTCCCACAGAATGAGTATATTCACTCTATAAAATACATAATGCTGAATGTCAGAGCCTCCACCATTTGCGCACAGACAGAAGTGGAGAGAGAAGTGTGTGAATGCAGACAGAGTGTGGAATACAAAGACATAGCCCACGTTTCCTATAAAGGCTGGGGGTTTGCTTTGGGTGAGTAATGCAGAAACCTGGATGCCCAGTTCTGAGTACTGTATCTAAGAGAGATTTGAAATAGCAATTTAAATGAATGTAATTAGTGTACTAGGCAAGCATATTAGTTCATTGAACTTCAGTCTTCATTAAATTTGTGGTTCATTGCTTATGCTTCTGCCGGGGAAGCGTGGATGTATGCAGCCTACTTTTGATAAGCGTTTTTCTGTTAACTTTTCACCAAGTAACTATTACTATTTTAAAATATTTATTAAAGAAGTGGCTCATGTCTTTTTCAGGCTTGTTCGAATGAGTCAGCTCAGACATTAGAGCTGCTCTCAAATTATGCTGTGGTTTTAATTGTCTGTTTGTGAGAGATGAAAATTAAGCCAGCAACTGAATTGTTTAAATTTGTAGGTAGTGGGAATACAAATGTGGAAGGCCTGAGTAGGGTGTTTCGGTAGTGACAGGACAAGGGGTAACGGGTTCAAACTTAGACAGGGGAAGTTCAGTTTAGATATAAGGAAGAAGTTCTTTACTGTGAGGGTGGGGAGGCACTGGCATAGGTTGCCCAAAGAAGTGGTAAATGCTCCATCCCTGGCAGTGTTCAAGGCCAGGTTGAACATGTGTTCAACTCATGTTCAGAGTCTTGGGTGACATGGTCTAGTGCGAGGTGCTCCTGCCCATGGCAGTGGGTTGGAACTGGATGATCTTAAGGTCCTTTCCAACCCAAACCATTCTGTGATTTTGTGCAACTTCTATGCATTTAATGAACTGATCCTTCTCTCTGTTAGTATGAGAGTCTGAGCAAATCGAAGACCAAGCGTGTATCTAATGAATTTACAGCGCTCAGCAATAAAATGAAATTCAGGCTACATCCCGAGGTTCTGGAAAGGCTCAGACTGGAATTCTGGAAAAATACAATGAACACTTTGAAAGCAGGTTGGCTGAACATTATAGCATGTGACCTAACTTTTAAAACAGTGGTATATGAAATGTTCCTTGGGGTCTGTTTTGTGTTGTCCCTTATATTACAGAGGAAAACGAATGTCAGAGAAACTGCAGGGTTTTATTTTGCAGGCTTGGGAAGAGAGGTGCCATCCAGACTTCAGTTGTTGCAGTCCTGGAAAACTTAAGGACCACTTGCCTGGTTAAGAGTTTGATTTAGTGTTTGTCTCTGAGATGAGGTGTCTGAATTATGCAAAAGACAGCCCTATGTAATGGTGCAAAATACAGTTTCCCTGTTTGAATTTGCATGTAAACTTCTACATTATCTCACTGGAGATTGGATTCTGCTTATTCTTGTGTTTCTGGTTGTCTTATGTCAGAAGGAAAACCAGACATACTCTTCTTTCCTCTTTTTCTATTAAAAAAATAGCCTGCTGGTACTAAATCAGGGAAGAACCTGTAATACACTAAGGTGCAATTAACCAATGTAAGGTTTAAACAGATTTTATATCATGTTATAATACTTTGGTTTTACTGTGTTTTAAGCAATTATAAAATTTTAAAAGTAATTTCAACAGACTGGGAACTTCCAACTATGCAGGATGTGTTTTAAGAGTTGAATATCAAATAATCGTGGGTTTTATCTGTCAGAATGGTAGCTCTTATCACCTCCAAGTTAAAAATAACCTTTTTATTTTCAGAGTAGAGACACTGTCTTACTAAAGGTGTAGGATAGGAAATGGCATGAACTGTGAGAGTATGCAGAGGAATAAGGTTCTTGTAGATGACGAAAGCAACCAGAACGTGGGACAGTTGTTGTCTGCAGTGAGAGCACTCTTCTACTGGTTTTCATTACGGGTGGTAATGAACCAACATTTGGTGATAGTGTTGCATTTATCAGCTTCTCTTTGACAACCCATAGAAACAGCTCTGAGATTGATGGTTTTCATCAATTGAGTTTGCTTCATTGGCATATCATAATCAACTTCACTCCATGTGGTGATACTTTAGATATTCAACACAACAAAGACTCATGTCTCAAGCTACTTGTTTTGTTTGCTTGAAGATATGAGGCTGCTTTAACTCCATGATTTTTTAATATAATTCTTTACTTTGGCATTAGGTTTTGTTTTTTCTTTAGCCTTTTTCCTTTTCATATTTCAGCCTTTTGATATTCTATTTTTTAATTTTATCCAACACTTGGAAAGATAAAGGGGTTTTTGTTACTTTCAGTCTGTTTTCTTAAGAAAATGAACCACGTATGATCAGCGTCTATGTGTGTTTGTCCCTTCCAATAATTTGGGCACATGAGTTGATTTCAGCCCTGTCCTGGCTATGAAGTTCTCTAAAATTTAGAGAAAATAGCTTTCTGAATACAGCAGGTTTCTTCCTTCAATGTGAGGAATGTCTTTGCAGTGATCGCACGCCTTATTAGACATTGACAGATGCCTCTGGGGTCTTGGGGTTTTAAATGGAGACCTAAATCCATAAGAAGACAATTCTCGTTGATCCTACTGTTCGCTGGAAAGCTGAATACTATCTCCCACAATGCTTATTTCTCTTATGTTATTGATTATTTTTATTTTGGGCTTCAGGCGAAAGCTTAATGTTGTTGCCATCACAGACCAGGAAGTACTGCTGGCATTTATTATGTCAACACTGACAGTAGGTGACACGAATGACTCCTTGGTAGATACAAAGTGCCAGAGGAATTCATGGCATTTACCATACACCCTGTCTATGAGCTTTATTCTGTGCACCTGCAAGTCCAATGGACATAGTTTTCAGCAAAAAAAGAAGGAGAATAGAAAGCTACACGAGACACAAATATGACTGCAAGTTCTTTGTGTGGGAAGGGAGAGAATTGAGAGATGTCCTGAGTGGAGGCTGTCAGAGATGTAAGGTCAGCACAGTTAGGGTTAATGGGGAATACCAGAGTTATTAAATGCTATCGTAGGAGGATGGTCTCCCACTGGCATGTCAATGTGGAGACATTTGTGGGTAATTAATGTCAAAGCCAGGCAGAGATATTTGTGTTCGAGGGAGATATTGATCCTCTGGTACTCCACCAGCATATAATGACTTTATTTCACTTACATAAATTAATCGAGGCACTGTCAGTTATTTTATCTGATGGGTGTTGTGCAATAGAGTGACAGTTGCTTGCTATAACATTATTGAATTGCTTGGTGTAACATTGATCACTTGGTTTATACCTGCTCTAATTAGAGCCAACCATGGAGTGCCACCTATAAAATGTACAATTTTTATTATGACAAGCTTAAAGTAATAGTTCTGGGAAAAAGAAAATGTATCTGAACACTACATTTCTATGTAATGGAACATGATGACACGATTTCACCCTTGCGTTTGGTGCAGTGCAGATGAACGTGTGGATTACCTTGGGAAAAGCACTGAGTCCAGCCTAACTTGCATCCCTAGAAAATTGTTAATGTAGGGTCACGGGCATGCAACACCTTTGTAAATCCAAGCTGCCAAAATGATTCATTTGAACCTTTGCAAATACAACAATGAGCCTGAGCAACGCTGGATGAAGTCTTGAAGAACTGACCTGCCGGGCACCCTCCTTTGGTGATGAGGTTGGACCAGTTGAACCCCATTTAGACTTCAAAGACCTGCCCTTCTGAGATGCAGTCCCTCAGGAGGTGGTTCAGCCTTTAAGGAGATGTGAAGTTCAATCCTGTGAGAAGAACACCTTCTGGAAAGGAGATCTAGAGAGACATGTTTATGATAGATCCTGAATATATGCAGGTTTTGGTCTTTTGTTTGTTTTAATATGGAAGGTATACTTTTGAAAAGCTTCTAGGCCAAGTCAACCTGTGATAAATAAGGTCTTCACACAACTCAAGATTATGACAAATACTGACAAATTACCCTCATCAGCTTTTGCATTATCTTCCTCTCAGACTCAGGCTAGGTCAGTTATACAGAGTGGTCATAGACTTCCTGCATCCTTTCTTCCATCACTGAGTGCTGTGGTGCTTACGCTCCCTCACATCACATCAGCCTTCCACATCCAGAAGAAAACCTGCCCTTTGTTTAAAAAAAAAAAAACACTAAAAAACCACCCAAACAACCCAAACCAGAAAAAAATTCCAACCAAAAAGTCAGCCAACAACCAGAAACCCCAACCCAGCAACACTGACATGTGTAGTCTTAAGCAGGTGGTAATTAAGTAATTACAGGCAATTCATAATACTTGTTTTGCATGCTTTTGTTCTGTGAAAACAACCTTCCTCCCTCTCCCCCTTCAGTGTTTTAACTGAAATATAATGGTATCATTTATATCTCAGCATTTCACCACAGACTTTACCACAAAATCTGTCTTCTTTTTTCTTTTTTTCTCCAGAAAAGATCTAAGAAAGTTGTGAAAAGGTTTGAAAAAAAGAAAAACTGAGATCAATTTTCTTCTTTCTGATAACAGAAGAAATAATTCATGGAAAATTAAAAAGTAAATTGAAGTTCTTCCCCTGAAAATGGCATCCTGACCAGTTCTGCTCAGATCATAACCTGGGGTGTTATTCTTTAACCTTCTTTCATGTGTTAACCAAGTATCACTGAATCTGTATGCAATTCCATCCTTTCCTTGTGGACCAGATCGTGGAACTCCCTGTCCTAAGCTCCCAGTTTTAGTGAAACTTTTCCCTTCATGAGTAAGTGAATCCAAAATGTAAGCCTGTAGAATGTGACCTGCATTGCTACAATTGAGTCCCACACATTTAAGAAAAACCTCCAAAAGTCCTATAATAAATGCAGGGCTCAGATTATCTGACTGCTGCCTGTGCAAGAGCGCTTCATCTTCTTTAGCCTTTACAAGATACTTAATCAAAACTGAATATGCAAAGGGAGAGGAAAGCAGTATATAAAGCAATGTAGTAGTGCTGTTCTTCAAGCACTGTTGTCAAAGACTTCTTGACACTTGTCTGCTTGAATATATGCGCAAGAACAAAGTTTTCATTTGAATAGTCTCTTTGGCTTCAGATACTAGCTCTTCAAACTAATTAGAAGGAATTTCCTCTGGAGGTGTTTGCAAGGTGTACTCTGTCTTGAGATACATTACTGCTAGTAGAACTGGAGAAAAGATTTCTCACTTTGCCTTGCATCGTTTTATCATTAAAGTGGTTTGTTTTGATGTTGCAGGTCCCTGACCACAAATGCCCACACATGCACTGTGGTGTTTCTTCCAGATAACTGGGTCAGGCAGTCCTCTACCTGTTTCTGTGAATAATTCTGTTGTGCCTGCTAGAAGAGCAGTGTGATTGTTTAGTTCAATCTCTTAAGCAGGAGGTTTAAGTCATAAGAATGGCTTGTGTCCAGTTATTTAGAACACAAATAACTGTGTTCTAAAGTGGAGGAAGAAAGTTTTAAAAGAGAAAACAACCAAATGCACACAGACCACCTCCAACTGCTTCCCCTACCCACCCCCATTGAATTCATACCACCAAATGTGTGCACTGGACTCTGTGTTTCTTTTTCCTCCTGATGAATCTTGTGCTTATTAGTAGTGGCTAAGCCTGAATTCTCTCTCGCATGACTGGGCTTTTAACCACCTCACTTGTGCCAGTGCTGCATTTTTCAACCAGAGCAGCCAGCAACCTCCTCTGCATGTGGAGGATCTAATGGAGTTTTACCTGCACATAACTGAGAGTCTTCCTATTTTGGCTGTGATAGGTGTCATGACTGTCACAGAAAGTTACCTGTTACTTGTTCTGTGCTTTTTGTGTGCTCATGAAGTCACTGGTAATAGTACTAATGTGATTCAAGAGCCTGTGGGTTCTTCTGTACTTGGCTTTAGATGATGTGTCCATGCTAAAACATAATTGCTCGAATCTCTCAGGAGAGGAGGAGGTTCCAGCTGAAACCCAGAGGGTAGGGTGAGTGTCAGGAGCCTTGCCAGTGGGTTCCTCCTGTAGGAATGGGAGCAGTGCAATGGAGTGTCTCAAGAAATACTGGTGGTGAGGCCTGATTTATCATGGAAATAAGGATTGCTGTGAATTCCTGTGCTTTTACCTATGTCTTCTGGTATTATAAGTAGATTAATACTTCTATTCTTAGGAAGTAGAGATTATCATTACACTCTGCATTCCTGCTTCAATTTAATCTCATTGAAAAGGAGCTGTCATGGTCTGGCAGAAAGTTTGTGTTCTGGGGGTCTTCGCAGTTTGTTTTAAATTGTGTGACCTGTATGGCACCTTGGGGGAAAAACATCTTGCCATCCTTGAACTTTGTAAGTCCTTTGAGAGCTTTTCTAGGCATCCTGATAGGATTAATGCAGTTAAGTAAAATGTTCTGGTAAACGTTCAGCTTCTGAACGATACTTGGTCATGTATATCAGCAGAGTAGAGGGGGAGAATCCCCTCCCTCAACTTGCTGCTCACGCTCTGGTGATGCAGCCCAGCACACGAGTGGTTTCTGGGCTGCAAGTGCACACTGATGTCGGGTCACGAGATGCTTCTCGCCACCCAACACTCCCAAGTCCTTCTCCTCAGGACTGTTCTCAAAAACAGAGTGGAAATAAAAGAAAGGGGGTAGCAGAAGGAGAAATCAGTTGAGTGCATTTTGAGTCAGTTCCAATTTAAGCTCATCTGCTGCCTGAGGTCATTCTGGTGGAATTTTAGCACAGACTGTTGTGGGAACAGGAGTGGTTGGTGTCCTACAGGCAGGTCTCTCAGGGGCTGCAGTGATGGGAGAGGTGCTGCCTCTGGTGCCACCTTCTCTGCTGGAACCAAGGCACCATTTACTGCCCCCACACTAAGACCCAGCTTCTCACCAACCTGGTGGGACAGGAGACTGGTGTTAATGCTGTGTTCGGGCAGCAAGAAACTCATAAGAAGAGACGTGAAGCTCTTTTACCTCCCTCTTGGCAAGCCCTGCCAGACACATGCAGATAAATGGAGCTGTGTCAGGCTGCGAAATATCCAGCAGGAGCAGAGATATTGACACTGACCAGGTTTTAGTTCTTTGTACTCAACAAGTCCCGACTGGGGACGAGGGCTTTACATTTTGAGTTGAGCCCTTACTCCAAACTGCCAAGAGCAATGCGCTTTCTAAAAACCACACACACACAAAATAAATCCAAACCCACAGAGGTTTAGAACGGCTTCAGTTCAGACTCCCTTTAATTCCTTGCTGGGAAAAACATCTTGCTGCTGAATTTTAATCTACCATAAGAAAAGTTTCTAGTACTTTTCTCAAGTTGAAATGGGAAAGAGTTGACGTTTATTTTCCTCATAAAGCCAGTCTGGTGCTTCTTTTGCCTTAGTCATTTTGAAACTAGCATTTCTAATCTGTCCTATTCGTGATGGAGAAATTTATCTATTTCTCCAAAAGAGCATTTGAAATCTCTTGATGGTTTGTTTGGAAATGTCATTTCTGTAGCTTGTCACAGTAGATTGGGAAACACTTTTGTTTTCCAGGTGTATTACTTCACTATTTTTAAATAGATGCTGATAACCTGTGCATACAGATGTCACAGCTGAGCAGGTTCAGTCAAGAGAGAGTTGAATAATGCTTTCTGAGGGCAGGATGGTGTGTTTTCAGACAAATTTATGTTGTTTAGCTTGTGTTATGAACCAGTTTATTCTAACAAAAGCAAGGCTAGTACACTTGCCTTATATGCAACGTCTCTTGAGACATGACTGGGATAATGTGTTGTAAAAAAAACCAGCCAAGCAATAATCCTAAATTGTAAGAAGTAATTTTAAACTGAAATACAGAAGCAAAGAGAGGTCTTGTATGAGATGACTTTCATTTTTCCTGTCTGAAATTGCTAAGCGTCTGCAATGAGAGCAATAGGAGAGAATTTCTAAGCAGGTTAGCTTAGCTCCTTTTTCAAACACAGCCTCAGTCCAAGAGAGAAATCTCAGCTGAAGGTTTTTTTGTCTTCCTTTTTTGCTGTTGTTGCTGTTGTTTCTAAGAAATCTTTATTTTCATCTTTGTTTGTCACTATTCTGTGACCCTCATGCGTACAGACATATTTCTGGAGTGAATGATAATGCACTTGGGAAAATAAGACCCTCAAGGAAAAATTAAGGCAATTATTCATGGTCAGGGTGGAATAAGGTGATAGAAAAGATATAACTGTCTTCAGGAACCTCCAGGCATGATGTAAAAATTACTTTATTCGCTTCTCGTAGTCAACAAGGACAAAACAAATAATGGATTTACAACACAAAAGAGACAATATATCTCAAATAACAATGACAACAACAAAGCTGGAGACTAGATAAGTAACAGAACAAGCTACAAGGGAATATTGTGCAATTATTAACACCGGAGATAGAACACCATTATATTTTAGACCAAATTTCCTCCTCATTTTCCTGATCCTGATAGTTTACAAAGAATGTGACCTCAGCAAACCATTATATAATTCTATCCTAGGGCATTTGCACTCTATATTAACAAACATAATTCATTATAACCCCAAAGCTTTTAGTTTATAAAGAAGCTTAGAGAATCACCTGGTTCAGGGATAAGTGAAGTAGTGCAGGTTCTCTCCTCGTGATGCTTGGTGTAAAAAGCCTCTGAGTGAACATGTGGGAGACTGGGAGAGGAAAGCGAAAAGCTTCTCTAGAGTAGCTTATGAGCAGAATGTGTCACTTGGAAACATGTGGTTTAAATAGCTTCTCATATTAAGCCCGTGGTCTAATTAACTGGATTTTCTGCTTGCCTGATATAGGTTAAATCTGAAGGGTTAATGTTAACTAATGTTCCTCTAGAGATTGATGAATGTTCACAAAGCCATTTGAAGCTGCTTGACGCTTAGGAGTGCATTATGGTGATGATCTCAGATGAATACACTAACAAGCACCGAGGTTCAGTGTCTCCTGAGCGGCTTGCACACAACCACATCACATTGTTTTGAGAGTAGCAATTACTCAGTTTGGTCTGTGTTGAAAGAGTCTGCTTCAGCAGCTTTATTTTTGTTCTGCCAGTCTGACTTTGGGACTCCGGCCCAGATAGTTAAAAACATAATTTACAGATTAAGACAATTTGTAAGGGGAGAAAACAGCGGAAGCGGTTGTGGTTAGATAACTAGGATGCAGTTTTCACAGTGAGTTAATGACCTTTGCCTCAGCAAGTCCGACTGGGTTCCAGTCGTTATCGACTTCAGGAGAGGGAAGATTTGTGCTTTCCCACAGATCACTGGTTGTCGCTGCCTCGCTTGGCACCGCTGGTTCTCCCCAGCAGACCAAGAACGGAATAGCCGGTGGGCTGTAGACCTGATAGCATGTTCCCATCATCCTGTGTCCGTGGCACAGGATTTTGCCCATGCAGACTTGTATCCAGTGGCTGGTTTCTTCTTTCTCACATTATACTTTCACAAAGGGGGATGGGGGAAGTTATTTGGCACATATATGTATAAGTGTGTATATTTTAAACGAGGTACACAGTCGGGATGCAGAAGAGGATGGAGGAGAGGTGTGTTGCTAAGGTGGATTGTCCTAAATGGAGGTGTAGTAGTGGTGGGACTGCACCTATTTTCAAAGTCAAGGAGAGCCAGTAGGTGTGGATAGTTAGTTCTTGGGCAAGCAAGGTAGTTTCAGCACAGTTGAGAACCAGATCTGACATGATAGATGAGCTGCCATCGCTCCAGGCTGCGTGATACAGTGAATTCCCTCAGCTTAATCACAGGCAATCATTTTTTTAATTGCTATTGATGTAATCTTTCCCTGTGTCTCAGTCTGGTTTTGGCATCTTTAGTATACCAGCGATTGAGTCAAAGGAAATAGTTGCATTTAGAGTGCTTTTGTGCTGTTCCTTTTCCTGTGATGGCAGAGGAGCTGGCATAAGTTGAGCTGTGTTACTTTAGAAATACCTGCTCACTTGTCCTCCCAGCTCTTGCACTTCAGGAGCTAGCCTGACCGATGAGGCAGAAGTATCACGCAGCAGCCTGCTTCATACCCCACCATGGGGGCACCAAAGGTAGCCTAACAGCCTGTCCAAAAGTGCACCAAAGGAGGCATCTCACATATGGATGCCTCTAATGGTAAGCATGGAGGGTTTATGGCTGATCTCTGCATGGGTAATTCAGTTGTAACCAGTTTTTGTAACAGAGGAATGACTTGGTACCAGTTATTCTTTTCCTTCCTGGCTTGACTGCTGGTTTGTTGGCTTCTCCATCTGCTCATTTGTTTTTCTTCCTTGCAGTTCTCCTGCTGTTGCTCACTTGTGAGATCATATACCACAGACTGGTTCTCTTGCTCAGTGGCCACACCATTTCTTTGCACTCTAATTTTAAGCATTTGATCTTAATGGGGAGGGTCCATGTGAGAAAAGGGAGAATGAGAGCCCCTTGGGTACCAAGGGGGAACCTAAAAATTCTGTAGACTTCCCAGGTTACTGTATGCAGTGTTTTTCCTGCAGGTTTTCATAGGCTCCTTAAATTTTGCTTACAGATGGAGCCCCAGCCAGCCTATTTAAAGCAGAATTAATTTCCAGTGACAGCTCTTCTCTGGTGAATCGAAACAGCATGGTCTGTATTTCAAATGGTAACCAGAGTATATTCTTGATGAAGTATCTCATAGAAGGTCTTTGGAGAGGCACGAGCTATAACCTGTAAGGCAGTCTGTGTAACTTCCTAATAAAGAAAATGGGTAATTAGAGGTAAGAGTGTGCTTTTTTAAGCAAGAACCCCTTCAGGAGGAGAAGCAATAAGCTGGTGCTTTCTAGAACAGAGTAGAAGTGAAAAGTCAGCAATCCTGCCATGAAAGGCAGTTTCTTGCTGCACTGCTCATGTGAGGGGACATCAAGGGGATATACAGGCAAAGACAGAGTGAGTGCCCACTTCTCCTGCACCCGGGAACATCAGACTCCTGCCCTCAGTGATGTGGGTCTGCGGTGCTGCAAGTTGATAGTAAATGTGCCAGAGTACAGCATTTAGCAGTAAACTTTGCCAATGGGTGTTGCAGGGCTAAAAAGAGTGGTTACACAGTGTGAGTGACTGCCTTTATGCTGCTAAGTGCTGAGAATATCTACCTCCCCCATTGCTACTGTCATTCTTCCTGATGTGTCTGGAGATACGGTTAAGGCTAGTTCCTCTGAGGGCTTAGGAGAGAAAGGATGCAACAGGGAAGGGACTAGGGTATCAACCTGTAGCAGATGTGATAAGGTGTTTCCCGTGATAATCTGAGCTTAGCTGGCCTAGTGTCAGTGCCGCTGTGTGTCAGTGGGACTTCAAGTACACAGTCTGCGGGCAGAGAAATTGTCAGAAATGCTTTTTTACACCGTTTGGGGTTTTTCTTATGCTTTCACGTAGCCGTCATTGCCTCCTGTGCTTTGTCAGGAACCTGACAGGGCAGCAGTTGTTATCTTTTGTGAGAAGGTTTTGTGTAGTATGTTTACTTGTTAAGCAAGCTTCTCCACAGTCTGCTTTATAGCTGCAATTCCTTGTTATTCTATATGTTTACTAGAAGTGACCATAAGGACTTCATAGTCTCTAAGCAAATCTGTCATGTTAATTGATTAATGTTCTTATGATCTTAAAGGTATTTTCCAGTTTAAATGATTCTATGATCCTATATTGTTATTCAGGGATATTGTAAGTATGCTGGAGCATAATTGCGTGTCTGTGCTTGCAGATCTATGTCGTTTGTTTTGCAAAAGACATTCCCTTTGATATGACAAATCCAAGCCCTTATTTTTTCGTACCATTTCCACTCTAAAGGAGTTTTCTCCTAGAAGTGCATGACTGATTGGAACAAAGTTCTCCCTCACCTCCAAAAATGATACTCCGATTTATCCATCAGCCTTTAAAACTGCATTTTCTTCTTCTTACTGCCTTTTTTTATACTGGGAGTAGTGGAGGAGTGAGGGAAGCAGAGTATATTCCTGTTTGCCCAACAGTGTGCAGAGTTATTCATATCTGGCATCTGTTTTATCACAAATAAAAATAGGCTGCTTTTGAAAGAGCTGGGGAACCCTTATCAGCACGATGCTGACTCCTTGTAATCTTTTTTGTTTCCTTGTTGCTTATAAGAGCCTTTTTAGTAACTCTCCCCTCTTTGCACTCTGTCTTTCTGTTTGCACTTCCAAACCACAGTGTTCAGTCCTCAGGTCTGTTCTAGTAGGAGAGGTGCAGTGAGGTGTCTGTACTTACTGAGAATTGCAAAAGGAGTTATCTTCACCAAGTCAGCCTACTTGTGTGGACATTACTGGCTTCAGTGATGTCTTTCAGTTCACCATCAGCTTTGGATGCTGATGATGGTGAGCAATATCTCCCCAGATACTGTTCTTCAGCCGCTTCATTACGGACGTACAGAGGTGCAACTCTGAACTACTGGATCTGTTGGTAGTAATGGTGCAGGGCTTTATTGACTTGTGCTGCAATAGTCAGGGTTCTTCTCCCACTACCTTTATTTGGGACAATGAGAGAGGCAGATTTTTAATCTGATTTTTAATTCTTAATCTGATTTTAAATAGTGACTTCTTTATCTAATGATACTTTCAGGAGGAGAGGTGTGTTTCTGAAGGTGTGTTACTTTCAAAGCGAATCTGCCTAAGTTAGTGAAGAGCGTGGGGTTGCATGTGCCATAAGCATCCTAGTCCTGCCAGTCTTGTCAGGCTTGAGGCTTCGTGGAATCCTTGTTTTTCATGCATAGTGAAATTTATTCTCAGCCTTGAAAACAGAAAGCTTACAGACTGTAGGAAGCCTTTTATGTGTACTTTCCTTCCAGTTTCCCTCTATAGCTCCTCTAATGAGAAGTCTCATCAGTTCAGAGAAATGCTGTTGCCTTATGTCTTTATGAAGAATTTGAGTTGGTAGTTTTGCTGCATGTTTAGCCATTTCATGTTATTTCTATTCCAACTAAATATTTGACCAGGTAAGGTAAGTTGTTGAAGGTCTCTTGTAGCCGTGTATTGTTGGGTGCTTTTGGTGCTCTGGAAATGCTGTATCCCGTGTTAAAAAAAGGGGGATTTTTCCCCTACTTCACATGAACAGCTCATGGCTTTCCTGAGTAATTATGTGTATGCTACTTCAGTGCAGAAATTTTGGATTTGGATTCAGTCCTGATATCCCTGTCTGAGGGGCTTTTGTTGTAATACCTTTGAACCTTCTAAACAGCACTGTTCCTTAGGAAAGAAAATTACACAACTGGCAGCAATATCACTGTTTCATTACTGCGCTGCCATTGCTAGTGACCTTCCTTGCCTTAAATTACACTGTTTCCCTATCATGTGCCAGAAAGCTAGCCAAAGGTTTTTTCTGACATTATTGCCAGCAGACTACAGGGATCAGTGGTATAGATAACTTGGCAATCGCTGTATTTCTGCAGTATTAGGTGTGCTTTTTCTTGCGTACTCCGTTACTCAGAGAATTTTTGATTGTGTATGTAAAAATGGTCCTGGCAGTAGTTATTTTTACTGTACTGCATGTTTAGGGAGAAACAGAAATTACAGTGCTGCTTCTCCTGAGAGCTCGTGAGAATTAGTTGCTCTTTGGTTGCCTTCTGTTATTGGCAGATAATAGTCTCAGAGGAGGCCGTGCCAAATGGAGATGGTATTTCCAAGGTGCGTATTGCACCCTTCTTTCGTGGATCTTGCTGCTCTTCAGAAAGTGCAATGGATCTTTCCACCCGCCTCCTCTCTGATCAAATATTATCATCTTCCTTCTGTGAAATTGGGGAAGACAACAGAGGGGATAAATGACTCACCCAGAATTAAGCAGGAGCTTGGTAACAGCAAACACAGATCTCTGCAGATTGGGTTGCCTGGATCCCAGGGACCTTTCAGCCAGGGAGGTGCTTTCAAATCCCTCTGTCCCTGGGAGTTGGCAAACCAGCTCCCCAGAGCTCTGCATCGCTGCTTCCCTCATCTCCCAGTGGTGCTGATGCAATTCCAGAGTGCTTTTCTTGATGAATTTGAGGATCTGTTAATACCACCCCCAGCACAGAGGCTTAACTCCTCACCACAGGTCTCTCCCTTTATGTGTGACAGCATTAATGCCAGGTGACTGTATTTATACAGCTTACTAAATAAATTGGTTGATTGAAGCTCTCTGCCTGCTTTTGAGATATCTAGAATACACAGCAACAGTATAACTTTTATTTATTATTTGCTTAAGCAAATCTATTCTAGTTGTATTTTGTAGACCAGTTGTATATGGCTGACATCCATGAAAAAGGTGGCTCATTTGTGATTAGTAGATTGTTTTTCATGTGCATTCCCAATGTGATGGGACCAAGCCTTAAATTTACAGAAGAAATGACTATTTAAATCACCTCAACTCATCCCCCAACCCTTGTAGCACCATCTTTGGATTTTGAACATAATGGGTTCAGCAGTTCTTAATTTCAAACCTTCCTCTTCATGACAGATATGGCCATTTATTATTCTGCTTTCACACCAGTACAACCTTTTTCATTTCTTGAATCCAAGAACTTCACAAGGGAGGTCAGAACAACCCTGTGTTATTTTAAAGATATGGTGGGGGATGAGTATCTAGTATCAACACAGCAGTTTAGCAGTCAGGAGGAAAGGAGAGGTTTCTTTAAACCAAGGGCAATACCTTGCCTAGAGAGGTGTGTTTCTGTTGGTGTAGCTTTTGGAGGAGGTTATCTCTGTGTTACTTCCAAGTATTGCACAAAATAAATCCTAAGGTAAAAAAATTGTATTCTTTTTTATCATTATTTTTCTCTATCCAAGTGGAAAGTAGTTGGGCGGACACTGAAAATACACTCTGAAGGAACCACATAAACTCAGAGGCTGAAATTAGCTCTTTTTTTTTTTTAGCCAATGCAATTTATGTTGAGAAATGAACTAAGCTTCTCCCTCAAAGTCCCAGCTATAGATCAGCCAGCAGCTTGAAGGACTAGCTTGAATCCTGAAAGGTGGCACATTGATCTACAGCTCCGAGAATTGTGCCGGGAAAGGAAAATCAGCAAGATCTTCACTTGATTTATGTAGGCCAGACATCTGTGACTTGCCTTTCAAAGGTGATCTCACAGAGACGTAATTAAAACTTGATGATGTTATTAAATAATCATGATGATTTGTGTCCCTGCGTTGCAGCCGAGTAGGTGTTTTTGTGTGGTTATAAACATGGTTAGTCCCTGCTCATGAAACTGAAGGTTAGAGAGTGCTGGGCTTAAGGGCAGGAATTTTGCATGCAGCTCTTATATAGAAGGTTTCCAAATTATTCTAGTGCTGGACCACTGTTTCGGTTTAGAAGTAGTAAAATTGCAAGCTAGTGGAAGAATAAATCCAAGATTTTAATTAGTAAAACTGAACAGCTCTAAATGTGCCCACGCTGCAAAGGCAGGCAGTGCTCTGATACTGGAAGTGCTGACTTAGGGCTGGAGAGAGTAGGCAAAGACCACAGGTTGTGGCTCGGTTGTACTCTGGTCTGGAAACCACTAGTAACACAGTATTTGCCTTTTCCTTCATCCTCATCTCGCCTGTCTTAAGGAGAAAGAAAATACTGGGACAAGGGTTGTCATTTATTAGATACTTAAACACAAAACATAGGTGTGACCTGAGCTGCAGCCTGTAGGTATGTTACAGCATAAACTCCACCCATGCGCTTCGTTTGGGGTTTTGGTGTTATTTTCTTGTATTTGGGATAATTGTATTGTTTTGGATCGAATTTTGGAGACATGCAAGTTGATACCTTTAAAGTAGAAGATGGGGTATTTTTCTTTTCTCTACTGTCTGGATGCTGGTGGGAATTTTGAGGAAGCTGTTTATCATTGGTCTTGAATTTTTCTTTGGATTTGTTTTTGCTTTAAGACATTGATCCCACTTTCTAACAGGCCCAACTTTCTTCATTATATCAATAACAGTGAGTTTTACTCTTTTATTTTCAGACTGAAAAGCCATAAAACACAGTATGTTGCCTACTTATAAAAGAAAATAAAAGGGCGGGGGGAGTCAGAGGCACCTCTGATTCTGCATGCAGAACAGTCAATGTAGTCGATATAGTTTGGGGCTGATTATCATAAGGAGCATGAGTTAGAACTGATGATCAAGTTTCTGAGAATCCCTAGCCTTGCCATTAATTTTGATTTATTGGTTTTTATGAGCAGGAGCAGTGAGAAGCTCAGGCTCTGAGGAGGATGAGAAAGGCCAGTGCGTGTCGAGGGTTATTGCCTTGTTGCGTGCTGTGATTTATACAGCGAAGGTACTGGCTGCATTCTTATGCTTGGTGTTATTTTATTTCTTCTCATTATAATAGTATTTCATGACTTAAAGACAAGTGCCCTCTGAGAATCTGTTCTGTTGTGTCTCTGACATTATTACAGGCTGAAGGTTTGATTATTGGAAGTGCTGAGCCCTTACAGCTCCAGTGGAATTGACAGGAGCTGAAGGTGCTCTGAAAATCATGCCTGAGACATTTTATTCTTTCAAAGGGATTGAGTTGTGCCTCATAAATATAGGTCTTTGCTGTGACTAATTCCTCCTTCACTGCACACCTTTTGAAGTAAATGGAGTTTACTTGATTAGAATTAAACCTGTGCTCCAAAATTAACACTCATCCTCGCTACGTAGCTGAGGAACTGATTAGATCTTAGTAAATCTGATGTTAAAATGAAGCTGCAAATTTACAATTAAGCTTCAGAGTTTTGCTTTATAATTGGAATACTGCATGTTGTGAAGGAGCAGAAACCCTTATGCTTTGAGGGTTCAGGTGATTCTAAGTACAACTCATGTTCCTATAGCAGAGCTACAGGTGAACAGAGGTAACTAAACACGCTGAAAGGGCGGTTTTGTGGCTACAAGAGGTACGAAGGCCAAGTGTCTGCAGCTGATGGAGTTAGCCTGCCCGAGCCATTCACATTCTCGTGCAAAGAGTCTTAATTCTCCAGTTCCGCTGAGAGAAAGCAAATGTCAGGCAGTGATCCAGCCTCAGGAAAAGGGTGATTTATCCCAATGCTTGATAATTCCACTGTTCTTGAAGAGGAGGAAGCTTGTCTAAGCAGTGGCTGCTTGATCCTGAAGTAAGGGAAGATGCTGCTGTATAAGCATGTGAGTGACTGCTGGAAAAGTCCAGAGGAACACTCACGCAGAGGTGAAAGCTGAAGAGATTTGGGGACTGAGTATATGAAGAAAGGCTTAGTCAACTTGCCTTTTGTGTTAGTTTGTTAAGAGCATAAATATGCACCTTACTGAGGTGGCTCTGCACATCATGGCTGGGCTTAAGGATCCTTTTCAGCCCTTGCCTGAAGCCTGTTCTGTTCCAGGTTGCTCAGATGTGCATTGCTTGAAGCCCTTACCTTTTAAAAATCCGTTCTTGGCTCAAGGAGGTTCACAGCAGTCTCGCCAAACGGTACTTTGCCTTTTGGAGATGATTATCGTAGTAATCTTTCATTTTTCCTTTGTTAAAGCCAGTATTAGATTAAAAAAGGGTAGTTCGGGTTTATTGGGGGTTTTCGGAGGGGGCAGGGGTGTCCTTCTGTCTCAAATGAGGGGCAGATGACAGAAGATCCATTTCTTTTGTTTTCAGTTGTTTTCAAAGAACAAATTTAATCGGTTACATTCTTGCCTGTACATTTATCTAAATTTCTCTGGTTACCTCTCTGGTATATCCATGTACAATATGGTTGATCATCTGCAGTGTCAGCAGAGCTTCACATTTCAGTATGTACATAGATCTAATACTGGTTTGTGACTGATGGGGTTTGGTGTTTGGTTCTCAGCAGGCAATGTGGTACATGCTGCTAGCAGCAGAATGAGAGCTGTCGTTTTGATGAGGAGGCTTGTGCTTCTTCCCCTTGTCTCTCTGTCCCAACCTGAACAACAAAATATGGCATAAACAGAACACCCATTGACAGAATATTCAGCAAACAGGCAGTTGCTTCCTCTTATTCTTGCTGTTGGTCTCCTACAGACAGGCTCAATACTGCGTTTCATTGTCTTTAAGACTGTAGACCAAAGCTGGTTTGCTTTTTGGGATGTTGTGACATGCTTTGCTACTAGACCTGGGATTCCTCTCAATTACAGTGTTTTCTGAATGTTGTGGCTATTTAAGTTCATTTTCGAAGCTCCTGCCTGTACATGTTTTATTCCACCGCCCTTGTTTTTCTGTTTCTAGCCAGTGAGACCTGCAACGATTTCCATCCCATGTTCTTCACCCATGACAGATCGTTCGAGGAGTTCTTCTGTATCTGCATTCAGCTCTTGAACAAGACATGGAAGGAAATGAGGGCAACTTCAGAGGACTTTAACAAGGCAAGAGGAAGGGTGGGCTGGGAATAACTGGGCAGGATGGTGGAACAAGGACATGTGTTCTTCCCTAAAGACACAGGAATTTACTAATCCCCATTCTGCCAAATGCTGGGGAGTTTTACCTGTTCGGATTCTTTGCATGTCAGAGCACCAGCATTTAGGAAGACGGGGTAAGGGATGAGAGGTGAGAGGGAGGTTCCTGGACCTGTTTCAGTCATGTTGCACTGCAGTCTGTGAAACCAAAACCCTGGCTTGAGGGGAAATTCTGGGGTTTTTTTATGTTGACAATATTCTGCTGAAGTGCTGCAGCCTCCAAGGTTGTAAATAATGCAAAGAGAGTACTGCAGTGATAATTCTGTGCATCCCTTTCATTTCATGTGAGCACTAAAGTGATAAAATATTCAAGAGTGGACACAAGCCTGGCAAAGTGCTGTGCAGTTTAGCCTACTAAAACAAAGCCAACCAAACAAAACTCCAAGCAGAAACTCCTCAGTATTGCACCCTTTTTGTTGTAAGAGAGAATTCTGGAAGTTTCAGCCAATCTCCTGGCCCTCAGCAAGGCTATGTAGAACAGGACTCTCTGTTTTAAGAGTCCCTAGACATCGTGGTGTAACTGTCTAATGTATCACGAGGCATAATGGTTTCTTTGGCATTTCGTAAGGATGACAAACTCATGCTCTTGTGGACAGCTGGCATCCTTGTCTTTGTTGGGATCCTTTGACTGGATCTTGGCAACATCTGTCTCTGGGATATGCTGATTATAGAGCTGCTGGTTGGAAATGACAAGTGAGGCTGCTTCGCTGTGTCAGTATGTGCCCTGTGAGTGCTCTGAAGCCACCAGACTCAAATGTTATGTGAGCGCTAGTAAGAGTGATCATGCCTAACTTCTTATTGGAACCATCTATTACTGAAGTGGTCTAAATGTCCATTTTCTACTGCTGAGTGAAGGTAAATGCTTAGTACACAGTGTTGAATAACCTTTGTTGAGTTCTTTCAGGTAAAGCAGTGCCAGAGCTCTGGCAAAAGAGAGACGGCAAGACCAAAGTGCATGCTGTTGTAGCTAGGTGACCTAGAGGCTTGTTCCTGCATGGAATTTCTGACATGATTCTCTTACCTAATGGTCCAGGAGCACAGAAGGAGCAATAGCAAGATAACTCACTGAACAATATAGAAACCAAAAATCAAGAGCTTAAAAAAGCAACAGCTCTTTTAATACTTCGTAATATATGGTTGTTTTAAATAAACGTACTAACAGCTGCCTATTACTTACAGACCTTCTGTCTCAGTGGAAGAAGGATTTGTGTACATAATTTCCCACAATTTGAGTTGGAATATTATTAGTAGTCCTCGGGAATTCAGGAGAAGAATGAACCCAGGATCTCTGCCTGCGAAAATCACTCTTGATATTGTAACTGGTTTCCTGAAGGGGAGGGAATGCTAAACTCTTGCAACTCATTTCTAACAGTTCTGTAATTACTTTCTGCTTATCTAAATCCTCTCTTTTAGTCATAAGGAGATTTTTGTGCTCTCATCCACTTCAAATGACATGTGGTGGTGATGTGCATTACTCAGCTGATAAATGTCCAAAGGGATCTGTGAGTGAAGCAAACCGTGGTGTTGTGTTGGCTTGTGAAGCACTTCTGGATTTGTGGGGGATGATGTTGTATGGTGGTACCCAAGGTTTGCCCATCTGGTTAGTGGGTGACAGCTGCCAGTGCTGGTGGCTCTACCAAACTGAACACCACCACTGTTAATCCTTATCTGGCAAGAGGCTTTGGTGATCATGGCAGGTCTATATTCTTTCTGCATCTTTCCTGTGTGCTAAGGGTACCCGTTCCTACACGGTCACTGTTGAAAACTTGGCAGGCACAGGCCATGTGGACGCAGAGGACATTCAGCCCATGCTTTTGGGAGTGAACAGGAAGAATGCAGAAGATGCACTACAAGATACAGTGGCTTAGTTGATGCTATGTTTTAATACCTACCTGGCTGATAGGATCATTCACTTGCTTTCTTTTTCTCTTCCTCCCCCAAAATCTCCAGAACAAATTTGGACAATGTCAGTATATCGGGTGGTAACTCTTGAGACCTGGAGATGCTTCTAAAAAGCTAATCCATTTGCTTTGATCTTTCATCATCATTGAAGAAAATGAGCTCTTTTATTTGTTAATTTTTAACTTTTGATTAATCACAGTAGCTTGTATGTTGAGGGGCTGTTGGAAGTCTGTGTGCACATACAGAGATTTATTTCTTCCCCTCTTGCATGGGACAATAATAGGTGCTAAAAGAAGTGAGGTGATTGAATACTTCCCTTCAGGTTTCAGTGCCTGTTCTCAATGGGGTTTTAAGCTACAGAGTAAGACCTTCTTTTGATGACACAATGGCCTACTGTGCCATCGTAGTTCCTCAATTCATGTTGTGGAGATTTTATATAGGGCTTTTTTCATTTTTGAAGCTTAAAAAAAGATAATAATTAAAATAGCACTTTGCTTATAGTTGGAAGAATTCTATGGTATTTTAGTGAAATGGTTATGGTCTCGTGCTTAGTCTCTCCAATTCTCATTTAGTAAAAGAGACACCTTTTGTGAACTTTTGCATTAGGAAAACTCCTTGTATCTCTATGGTGATAGCATGATACTGTCAGACCCAAAGCCTTTTTTACAGTCTCTCAATATACTGGTAGATGTCTGAATAGAATAATTCAGTCAGGCAGCTAAGCTTATATTACGCCTTTATAACATTTTAAGACATACATAATTCAGTCTGGTGAGTCTTCTAGAGAAATGAAGATGCAGCTGGTTAGACAGACATGCAAGTGGCAGCAATTCCATTTGAAACTCTTTGTTTTCCTTTGAGCCTACAGATGATCAAAAGACACTTTACAAGCTCTGTCCTCTACAGTCATTTGTGAGCAGACAGTATGGTTTATGGCTTCGAAAATATAATCTTCTCTCCAAGCTTTACATAATTCTACATGTTTTATTGCAGCAGAAGAAAGGATTGTGTATTGATTTTTGGAGTCAATGCTGGCTGTAAGAAGGCTGGACTGAGTTATCTTGCACTCCAGCACCTAGAAACCTTCATCACCAGCCTGCCCATTTAATTAGGTGCCCATCAGTCAGTTTCCCTCATGAAGGAACCACCTACACTCTGCTCATGGTAATCAGGCCCTACTGCCATGCAGACTAAGATGTACTTAAATTGGTTGCTGGTGTTGTTTAACATAATAGTGGGTGGAATTCAAGGTAATGGCCCCATTGTAAAATTCCAAAGCATACTCCCAATGGAATTTTTTTTGTTGATACCCACTAGTTGTACTCAGGTAGATGCGCTTGTGTTGCCCTAATGAGGATCTACATTGAGATGACTATCTTGTTAGTGATCTTCTTGTAAAATACGCATCCTGTTTTTCCTGAGACAGGGATACCACAGATAGAGCATTGTGTAGGACAAGATTATCCTCTTACCTCTGGTCTCCAGAGATTTCAGTCTCCTGCTTTTTGTAAGTTTGAAGTTCACATGCTAATAGGAGGAAGAGTGAGCAAATGTATTATTTTAGCTGCAAGCCCAGCCACAGCTTGTCTTGTTAGACCTGCAGAACAACATGAACCGTTTGCTAATACTGTGCCTAGCGTAGTGCTATCTTAAAAAACCCATTAAGAATAAAAATTACTGCTTCCAGTCCCTGGATGGAAGGAAAAAGGTGAAGTTAATTCACCTACTAGGGTTTTGAGGCTGCTTTGTAGAGCATGGGCACAATGATAGCTGCTTTTATTAGTGTGTTAGCATAGTTATAAGGTTTTAGATAGCCAAAAGTGGCTACTCATAACAAGACACAGATTATCCTTTTAACGTGGCTAAAGTTAAGAAGGGGATGCCAAGACTGAAAAACTTCAAAAGTCCTGTGGTGTGTGGTGCTTGAAATCAAAATCTTCTGCATTTGCTGAAACTAGAGGTTTAAGGAATAGGAAGGTGGGATGAGGTTGGCTAATGATGCTATGGATGCATCTTTCTTATTACTGAGAACTCTAGGTAATTTATTTTGCCCTCTGGCCATGTGTTTGAGGTCATCACGGTATAAACCACCAGCTTTTAAAGAGTTCTATGAGCATTTATTTTATGCTCAGAAGAACATTCTCAGAAGACCCCAAAACGTCTGGTTTCAGCATTTTGGCAAAGCTAGCGTTCATTTCACAGTGGGAGACCTGGGTACCTTGAGCAAATGCATTTGTGTCTGGCTATTTCGGTAACACAGAATGCTGCAGCACTGAATCCCCATGCAGGAGTGGCATCTGCTCAGCGAGATGATAATATACGCCACTGACAGGTATACCCATAACGAACTGCCTTGTGTGGTAATCAACAGAGTAGACATTGTTCACAGTGGCAGCAGATGCAAACAATAAATGCCCTACGTGAGTCCTGTAATTAAACACCAAAGCAAACACTGAGGCATTTGATAAGCACAAAAGATGTTTATTGCTCATGCTCAGACCCTGTGAACATTTTTTCTTGCTCGCTGACAAGATAACAAAAAAGGTAACCAAGCATAACATAAAAATGAAAAATACCTTTTCCTTGCTTGCTGACGGTTTGGAAATGCCGTGCCACAGGTGTCTCAGCTGCTCTAGTATTGTCACACTGTTGGAAGCTGTAGGCTGGATAACTGTGTAAAGCTGGGTTCAAAATATGACTAAGTGTTCAAGGGCAGGCTTTTAAGGACCGTACTTGTTTCAGTGGTGTTTTGTGTGGAAATGTGTTGTGGGTCAACACCGCCATCAGGTAACGCGAGTTACGCATAAGGAAGCAGAAGTATGGAGTGTCATTTGGAAAGGGTCAGAGCAGCAATGGGACAGAGGAGCTGACACCAGCTTTTCTGGATTATAAAGTCCCAGCCTGGTTTGGGTTGAAGGGACCTTAAAGCTTATCCAGCTCCAACCCCCTGCCACGGGCAGGGACACCTTCCACTAGAGCAGGTTGCTCCAAGCCCCTGTGTCCAACCTGGCCTTGAACACTGCCAGGGATGGGGCAGCCACAGCTTCTCTGGGCACCCTGTGCCAGCGCCTCAGCACCCTCACAGGGAAGAACATCTTTCTACTATCTAATGTCAAACTACCCTCTGTCACTTAAATCCTGTTAAAGGTAACTGGTTTTAACATCATAAGCAAGAAACTCAGATCTCTGGAGTCATGAAGGGATGACTCGGTAATGCTCTGCAAACTGGGGCGATTCCAGACTGCGCAGATCCTGTCTGAAATTCCCCCTGCGATGCAACCTTGTCCTGGTGCTGGTCCTTGCCATGGCAGCTCTATGCCTGACATGGAGCAGGAGCAGGTCTCCTGCCATGCTCAAGTGATCCCCTCTAGTGGCACTAACAATATTCTGCACTTTGCTGCTGCTTGCAGAGTTGGCTGAATCTTGATAAACCCTGTTTTTGCAGGAAGGAGGCAAAGGCACCAGAGCTCAAGTGGCTTGGCAGCGTAGCAGCGTCAGGGGCAAGAGCAGAAACGGGATGCCTGGCCATTTTCTCCAGCCTCCTCCATTACTCAGCTCCAGGCTGCAGCAGCAGCTCCAGGCTGCAGCAGCAGCTCCAGCCCCAGAGGTGCTGCTTTCCCCTGTGTTTCTGCCCCTCTTTCCCAGCCACTCATAGGGATGCTTGGAGGACAATGGCAAATGGTGCTTCAGGAGCATGAAAGAACCAGTCCCTCAAACAGGAGAAAAATTAATTCAAACAAACTTGAAAGTAAAATCCTTTGGTCAGTCTGTAAATTTGTCTGTCGCTTCGTTTTCCTTTCAATGGTAAGAGGTAAAAGGAATGATAAATAGCTCTTCACAGATGCTCTCCAAAGCATTTATTGTTTTCTTATGGCTGGTTTTTCACTGGTCTGAAGCAGGTAAATTTAGCTTCTTTTGAGAGAAGCTTTGAAAGGGTGTTCTGTTTGCATTTCCCAATGTGGGAAATGTGGAATGATGGCACATGTTAGCTTTATTGCACCTTCCCTTGGCAATACTTTGTTTATATCAGTCAGAGGTACGGCAAATAAATTATTCTCACATGGAGTGAATTGAGTATTCCCCAGGCTTAGGCAGATGAGTACAAATTAAAGTCCACATTTTCACAGCTGAGGCCATTAGCACTTTATTAACTTTTATTGGAAATGGATAATTGCTATAGATACATCGTGTGATTCATTGTGTAATGCATGTGTTTATTTTAAACATGTATAGCAAATAGCATTTTGCAGGTCTGCTGCATAGCTTGTACAGAAATAGTGACTTTTTAATTGAATTAAAACCCCCACCCTCCAAATGGCAATATCCTGGAAGAGCATGATTTGGGTGCAGGAAGGTTGTCAGGTCTATTCCATTAGCAACCACTTCCTTTAGAATGGTCTGTTTTAAGTAGTGCAATTTAATGTGATATAGGGAAAACCTGTTAAATATTTTTCCCTAGTATTCTGTCAGCATTCTGTGCTTTTTGTGGCCTGGATATTGCAGGTTTATCCCTTCATCAGCTGCTCATTTAGGAATGGAATGGCTCTGTTTAGTCCTCTCGGTGCATTTATCTATACCTGTCAGATCCCCAGATGTGTCCCACTGCATTTGTCAAAGCCAGTTTATTACTCATCTGCTGCTTCTGGCTGCAGGAACCAGAGAAGGGGTGTTTAAGACAATGAAGATGTGATCTTCCACTTTACTGAGTCATCCGTCCGTAAAATCAGATTTAAATATTCATGGAATCCCAGACTGGTTTGGGTTGAAGGGACCTTAAAGCTCATCCAGTTCCAACCCCCTGCCATGGGCAGGGACACCTTCCACTAGAGCAGGTTGCTCCAAGCCCCGTCCAGCCTGGCCTGTTCATACCCCAAAGGTTCAGACCGTCAAGCTCAATGGGACTGAACAAGAGTGTTGCATTTGCAAATGTAGTTGGTTGCTTCCTTTAGAAAATCCATCAGTGTTAATGAGCACTGTCAGGAATGCAGATACACTGAGAAAAATTAGTGTGTGACATGTAGGTACTTAGCCTGGATAATGAAGCAGTAGGAGCAACACTTGCCCTTTCTCTGCTCTTTGTAGCTTATGAACTGTTTTTCTAGTTCAAAGATCTTTTTTTTTCATTAAAAAAAAGAAAGTATCTTTACTATTTTCTGTGTTTGCCAGGAGGTTTCAAAGGTCTTTAGTAGGAGGGTCACATCTAGTTAGTATCCTAGCTGAACCATCCTTCTCTGGTGATCACATATGCAATGATTTCATGGCAGGCATAGGCTTAAAAGGAGAAGCATTTGAAAGCTGAAAATCTGCCTATTTATATGCCAAGATGGGTACATTTAGAAAGATGGATTCTTCAAGCAAAAAGTAAGGTAAGGAAGGGGTATCTCAACAAAATATTGGTTATTATAGCAAAAAAGGAAAAAAGAGTATTTTAGTACAATCCATTCTTTGGTCAGAAACTTGTTTGTCTGATCGTTATCCCAGTGATGAAAGTTGTTGTTGGTTTCAGCAGTGAAATTCCTTATTTGTGGAAAGCCTAGCAGAGTGGGTTTTACCCCCCAGCTTTCTAATGAAGCCTATGTGTGACTGTGGGATGCATACGAGGCTGTTTACACCCTGGAGATGGCAATTTTGGAAGCCGTTGGTACTGTGTATTTTCAAAGCGCTCTCCATTTTCATCTCTGTGGGTGCTGATCAAACCAATAAACACCTCAGCCTTCAAAAAGATGGTTGAGTGGAAAGCCTGATAACCAGAGGAGAAGCACTGAGTGCAGGTTATCTGTGCTAACCTCTTTGTTTTATGCTACGTGGAACCCTTTTGCACTGGGAAAGAATTCCTTCCTTGCATGTAGAGTGTGTTAGTCACTAAGGGAAATGAGAAAACCTAACTGGAAGTGTCAGCAAAATAGCCTATTTTGTGCTATTGCCCCTGTCATTCCTGTCTTTAAGCGTGGATAATAATCAGATCCTGGGAACTGCTCTTGTCTCTGTATTTTTATTTCTTCTTTCTAGGATATGGTTTGTAGTACAGTTAAATCAGAGGTGCATGGCATATGGCTTTTTGCTGCATGAATTGCTGCTGATGTGAATGTCAGTGGGCATATAATACCAGATTTTCATTTTGTGAATCACAATGCATGGAATTCAGCCCGAGAGCTCCCCAGACTATAGGCTTTATTTTATAGGCAAATAAAAAAGGGAAGGAAGTGGGGGGAAGTGATGTCTTGGAGATCTTGTTTCAGTTGAAATGAGGTGATGGTGATGAATGATGCAGCTGACAATGAGATTTTTATAGCCTGTCTTCGAGTAGCAGAATCATTTGTATTATTGTTGCTTCTCTTTAAGTAATTGTGCTCTAAATAGGATCATGGTTGAAAAGAGCAGCAGAAACCTTTTATACGTGTCTCCTGAGCAAAGCCAGGGAGCTTTGTTGTTGTCACCTCATTTGTCCGTATACACATGTCCTTCGTTGCTTGCAGTTTACATCTCACGCATTGTCGTGACTGAGCACCCCAGTCACCGTTAAAAAGGCGTTTTCCAGTCAGTTGCTGCTGCTGCGTGCCTCTATTTTTAGCACATGAGGTAAGTGGTCAGCGTCTGACACAGTGATCCTGCTACCCAAGTACCAGTGTAGATGGAGAGCGGCTGCCATGGAGCCATGTGGGAGGGGAGGGCTGCTGGGAGCTGGAGTGAGAGGAAGAGAGAGCAGTGTGCCCAGGCAGCCAAGAAGCCACCAGCATCCTGGCCTGGCTCAGCACCAGTGTGGCAGCAGGGCCAGGGCAGTGACTGTCCCCCTGCACTGGGCACTGGTGAGGCTGCACCTCAAATCCTGTGTCAGTTCTGGGCCCCTCACTGCAAGAGAGACATTGAGGTGCTGGAGCGGGGCCACAGAAGGGCACCGGAGCTGGTGCAGGGCCTGGAGCACAAGTGTGATGAGGAACGGCTGAGGGACCTGGGGGGTTTAGTCTGGAGAGGAGAAGGCTCAGGGGGGACCTGATCGCTCTCTGCAACTGCCTGACAGGAGGATGGAGCCAGGAGGGGGCTGGTCTCTGCTCCCAAGGAGCAAGGGACGGGACAAGAGGAAACGGCCTCAAGCTGCACCAGGGGAGGTTTAGATGGAGCTGAGGAACAATTCCTTCCCCAAAGGGTGCTCAGGCGTTGGAACAGGCTGCCCAGGGCAGTGCTGGAGTCACTTTTCAACTGATCAGTCCTTGATGGTGAAAAATAACATCTCAAAAGTCATCAAGCAGGAAAACGGCACATCCTTATTTCAGTAAAATCAGATGTGTGAGCTGAAGGATGTAATCTCATAGCTGTCAAGATTTTCAGATTCCTTCCAATAACTCTTTTCTATGTAATACAGAGATTTGGAAGTTGTTAAAGGGCTTTTTTCTTTCTGGTAATTTTAAACCTGAATTGATCTGATTGTCATATAACTGATACACATTCTGTGAAGCTTCTTTTAGCCTCTCTCCCTGACCTCTTCAATTCTCTGACCTCCAGAGATTTATTCACCCAGTGTTTTTTCCTGCCTCTTCCCTTTCCTTGGAGCAATGGCATGGCTCATAAAGCACTTCCACCTGTCCCAGTGAGGGTGTTAATGACTTTTGTCACTTGCTGTACATAGGATACCTGCTGACTGCTTTGCACATCCACATCTCCTGTCAAGAGATCAGAAAAGACCCTTTCAGGTCATAGGATATTGGAAGCCAGTTCATGAAGATATTCTGGTTATTCTTCTATGTAGCCTAATTCCGCATATAGTGGGCTGTAAAGTTTAATTTACTTAGAGAAAAGAACTATCACCACCAATCTGGGAGATAAACCTCAGGTAGAAGGTATTGTATGTGTGCAGCTTGCAGATGGCTTCAGTTATACACATGGCCTCAATGGCCCTCCGCTGTGTAAAATCTTTCCAGCTAAAGTAAAATCTTCAAACTGGTGGTTCTATTTGGGGAGAAAAGACAGAAAATCCCTCCATAAAACTTATTTGGCTTTGCATGGGTTAGAGGTTTTTTATTACCTTTTAAGCACCAGAGAACAGGATGTTTCATAGCTCCTCAATTTGCTTTAGTTATTATCATTTGAAAGGGTTTGATGATACTAATTTCCTTCTCTACACTTCTTGATTTTAGTACTTGAGTAACACTTCAGTACCTAGTATTGATTTTGGTGATGGCCAGGGCTTTGATATCAATTTCTGCACCACAGCAAGCTGAGGGTGGGTGATTGCCAATGCAGACTGAGGACTCAGAAAGACCAGTCTCGTGTTGTATAATTGTAGGTGGTTCCTTGTAGGATGGTCGCTGTGTTGATGAGTACCATGAATCAGCAGTGCACCCTTGTGTGATGTGGGCTAACTGCATGCTGGGTTGTGTTAGCTGGGGCATAGCTAGCAGGTCAAAGGAAGGGATTATTCCCCACGATGTGGCACTTGGGAGGCAGCGGCTGGAAGATTGTGTCCAGTTTTGTACCCCAGTAATGAGGAGAGATTGGTGAAGTGGAGCTAGGCCAGCAAAGGGCCACCAAGACGGTCAAGAGGGATGGAGTACGTGGTGTTCAAGGGAAATGTGAAGGAACTGGATTTGTTCATCCTGGAAAAGGCAGGGAGGAGGAGAGCGGGTCCAGCTGTGTTTTCTTCCACTGAACAAGAAGGTGTAGGGAAGATGCATACCCCTCCCAGAACACAGTGAAGGAAGACAAGTTGCAGTGAAGGAAACTGGTAGGACATAAAGATAAAATACTACCAACTACTGATAGTGGTGCAGCACTGGAACAGGTTGCACAGAGAGATAATGGAATCTTCATCCTTGGAGAAACTCAAAACTTGCCCAGACAAGGCCCTGCTCACCCTGACTTAAGCTTGAGGTTATCTTTGCTTTGTCTGCAGGACCTGATGATGACCAGAGCTTTCTGGCAACCTGAATTGCTCTGTAGCTTTATGTGTAAAAACTGCTTTCTTACCCAGTAGGAAACAGGGAGAAATAGTCATTCGTATCATTAATCATCACTGAAACACACAGATGCAGCATCAACCAGTCTCGTGATCTTTTTCTAATGTTAAAGAAAGTGCAAAAGATCCTTGTGATGGATGCAGGAACCACTTTGAAGAAGTCAGGCTTTCCCCATTAACTGGAGTGACCCCTTTAAAGCAGTTTCAACTTGTCTTCACTCTGACAGCTGAATTGTTATTACTCAGGGGCATTCAAGCTCCCTCAGAAATGTGAGGTCAAAAGCATTTCCTCAAAGCTCTTCTTGCTAGCATTTAGGTAAGTTTGTTTCACTAAATATTTACTAAATATTTAAACATTTCACTAAATATTTTATGTAGTTAGTTTCACTAAATATTCACAGAATATTTACATATCAATATTTAGCTTTTTTATGTAGCTCAGCTGACATGGCATCTTGTCTAAGCACAAGAACTCCTAGTTGAGCCCTAATGCTTAAAGCAGGCAATGCGTAGGAATTGCAGAGCGATGTTTGGCTACTAGTGGATTGGTTTAAGGGATGTTTGTTGTTTCGTGGTTGGTTTTGGTTTGTTTTCTTTCTTTCTAAGTGCTTGTCTTGTACACAAGCCTCTGCCTTAGCTAAAGCTCCATTGCTTACAGGTTCTAGCTCCATGTGCAAGCTCTCACTCCGCTATTGTGGGAAGTTGTAGGTATTTGTTTTAAGCATAGGTTTCTGGCCAAAGGAAACCACCATTTAAATAGACAGAATGTACAAAGGGTAAAAAAGGAGAAAGGAAAGGTGAGATTAAGTAGTTTTTAGTTGGATCACAACAGTACATGAAGGATGTCTTGCTGCATGTTGCCTGGAAAACTAGTGGTAGAGGTAGGAACTTAGCCCTTAGTTAAATTGTCAGTGCTTTAACGACAGGACAGTCCTCTCTTGGTTTATTTCTCGTGTCCTGATTCTGTTAGCAAGTAGACATTTGTTTGTTGGGTTTGTTTTTTTTTGTGGTGGAAGCACCTTCCACAACTAAGCAAAATATTTTTCCCCTTGTTTACATCCTTTAAAGGTTAAAGTAATGAAGTGGTTAGATGCAGTGTTGATGTAAATGGCTGAAATGAAAATGTGTTGCAGTTTGGGACAGCAATGAGAATGATAAGGGACATAATGAAGAGGTGGCATTCACACTGTCTTTCTGCACACAGTGTCTCATGCACAGCATGTTAGTAAGCAGTGGAAATTAGAGAGCAATGACAAGAGAACCAGAGCTGTCAGAGACTAATTCTTTTTCCTCTCTCTCTTTTCAAATGACCCCGAAGACTGTAGTCATAAATGCCAAATTTAGTACTGAACTGGTATTTGTCTGTATGTGTGTACATGAGCACAGCATAGGCGATGCTCGCCGTGTGACCAAGGCAAACCAGGACAAGCTGTGCTCACAGCAAGCCCAGCACTGCAGCTGGCCTTGGGTGGGTGAGTGGCTTCTGTGGCTGCCACAGATGTTACAGGTGCTCTGTGTTGGCCAGAAGATCCCTATGTGAGACCAGGACCTTGAATGTAGAAACCTACATTCACGTTGCTTGGCTTCGGTACAAGCAGCTGTGCTGTTACTGCCAAGGAGAGACTATGCCTCAGCCTGCACTGAAAAAACTTCCCTGCTGTCCAGATGTGAAAATTACTTTCAGGCTAACACAAAAATATTGAGCAGCACTCAAACAAAGAGTGATACTGGAAGCTTTGCGTTCTACAAAGCAAAGCTATCATGATTAAACTGAAAATTGTAAAAGAAAAAGGCTGCAGAGGAACCAAGACAACCAGCAAATCACTTCTTTCTATTTTTCCAAATAGTACAAAGTGTTATTTAAAGAAAAAAAAAAAAAGGTGTTTAAAAATATATGCAGGAATCAAAGGAAGAAAAGCAGGCACCAGAATTGTGCAAGCATCATTAAGCTGCAGAAATTTTCCTTGGACATGTTGCAGTACCTTTTCAAAGCAGCATATGGGGTTTATTCTGGTGACTCTAATTTTAACATGAATGGGAGTCACGTGGAATACTCCTGGCATACTGCTTTGAAAATAGATCCCTGCATGCTTAAGGAAGACTGAAATCTTTTTAAACCTCAATCTTTTTAATATTTTTTTTAACCAATTCTGAAATGTGTTTAGAGGAAAGCATTAATGGAATTTAAATGGTCCAACCCCGAATAAAGGGTAATGTAACAGGTAGAAATACTACTGGCTTAGCACTATACGTATGTTTGTGCTTCAGAGGCTGGGGAATGAAAGGAGAAGAAAACTTGTACCCACTGTTGTAGCTACCTCTGCATCACTTGGCCTTTATAAATTTGTCTCTTCCCTTGGAAGAGGAATAAATCATTCCACCTACCATGTGCAAAGAGCAGAGAGCTCAATGAAGAGAGGAAGTGCAAGGCACGATTTGCCTCTGAGACGGCAAGCGTGGCCATGCTGCAGTATTGGTAGCATCTTTAGCTCATGGGTGATTCGGTCTGAAGAAATATGTCCTCTGAAGATTGATTAGGGAGAGACTCATTAGTGAGAAGGAAGCTCTGAGCAGATGCAACAGCCCTGACAAAATGAGCCAGAACACTGATAGAGCTGGGCCTGGTGTGTGGGCTGAACGTGAAGTAGGGTTGCTAGAGCGAGGTTCAGAGAGTCCTTTCTGACAGCCGGTCCTTCCTACTCGTCTTCAGAGAAAACAATCTTCACAGCTTCTTGAAGTGTTTTGAAAAGGGTAAGACACAAAACGTCCGTAAAACCATATTGCTGAATACAGACATGGGCAGAGTGACAAGTATGGACGGTCATCTGGTGTCCTTCCAAAGATGCAGGGGAAGAAGGGAAAGTTACTTTTCCTTTTCTAATACTTTTTTCTTTCTTTTTCTTTTTCCAACAGACAATATAAGGTTTCTTTTTATACCTTTAGTTTCTGGGGGTTGCTGCTTTAGTGCTTGAGGATCTTCTCTGATGGTTTGCAACTCCTTATTTGCCTGTCTTACTAATATTTATCTTGTTATCAGATAAATAAATATTAGTAACACTCACAGAAAAAAGTTGCCTGCCTTTCCTCCTCTTCACAGAATCTTCACTAGTGATATGTTACATCAGGATGCTGAGCTCTCCTGCCCTTCCTATCTGTTGACTCTGAGTAGGGTATTAATAAGCTTTGATGGGGCTTCTCCAGTCACTCCAACGTGATTGCCTCTTTCCAGACTTGCACGTGAGATGCAACAGGAGCAAAAAAGAGAGTATTTATGTCGGCCTTATTTAAGCAAGAGACTTTATTTAAGCAAGCCTATTTATATAGGTTATTTATACTGCGTTTGGCTGTGAGTGGGGGTGTGTGGGCATGCGTCTGTTGTGCATGAGACACGTGTTTGGGGTATGTATATTTGGCTGCACGTTTCCATGTACATGGATTGATAAAGTGGCTGTTAATGTCTTTGAGAAGGGAATGTTTGCAAAGCCCAGCTTAACCTAGGGAGGCTCTGAAGCCCATGGGAACAGACACATACTGCCGGAGACTGACACAGAATAGGAGTGTCAGTAGCTCATTGAGTTGCCCTATAAGGGTATGGAGGGTATTGCCCTTTCTAGCTAAAGTGAAGTGTCTACTCAGTGAATTGTTCCTTTTAGACTGGTCTTGCAAAGAAATAACTACGTGGTAAACAGCTCTAACTGTTCATTCATCTGATATGAGCATCGGTTTGACTTCTATGCCTGCGTGAGGTGGAAGCAGACAGAGCTTGTTCTTCTCAAGAAAGCTTGCTGTGCACTTGCTGGACCTGGAAGCCAGGCTCGTGTTTTCTGTTCCTCTCATTAACTGTAGTCTTGGCACACCCTTTCTGCACCTCCAGAGTCTTCTGACACTTATCCTTAGCCGCGAGCCCATGTTGTGGAAGTAGTGTGAAATGAATGTGATAAATGGAGGAGAGGCCCTCACCATCAGCTTACTAAAATAATGATCTGGAGGTCTTCCAACAGCAGCTGGGAAGGTGAACCAAGGCAAAGCTAACTCTGTAACTGAGCTGCTCTCAGTACACTCTTTCTAAACATCAACCACCATTGTCATTCTGGTCTTAAAGTGCATAATCGCACTAATGCAGTTCCTCTAAAGGCTGCTGGGTGTCTGAGTGTTACTCTTAAATAACACAGAGCAGAAGCTTTTGAAATTAAAACAGACACGTAGAAAACTCTCCTGAATAAAAGCCCCATTTCTTTTTCCAGAACGAGGAGGCAAGTTTGTACAGGGTTTTTAGAAATCCAGAGGCGTTTGCTGACATTATCCATTGTGCCAGTCTTAAGGGCCTGTTGGATAAAACCCAGAGCCCCTGCTTCAGGTCTCACACTACTAACCTCTTCCCCATTAGCAACAGAGAGTATGAATTTTGTGTGAACAGATTTAATATCCCTGTGCAGCAGATGTGCTGACACATGGGCTTCTGCAGTCAATGGGGTAAATAATCTCCTGTTTAAGTAGTTCCTAAGTACCTATTTATGTAATGAACATATTAAAGAAAACACATCTCATTATTTAAATGGTGAACCATGACACATCCGAGGAAGTTCAGATACCTGAGACAGATGAGTTTTCCTTTTATTTTGTCTCTCCTATTGCTCTTAGGTTTTGTTAAAAGCAGAAAAGTAAAATAAATCATTCTGTTGCCATTGCATATGATCAAGGAGAGATTTAATCTGCATCTTCTAGAAGAAGAAAACCATAATGCACTAATGAATAAGATGGAGGTGAGCATGCATGCATGTAGGAGAGGCAAGACCGAATACATCAATGGCATAATCTGTTTCAACAGTGTTAGTAGTACGGCGTACGTTTCTCAGTTCCCATCCTATGGAGGCAGAAGCATTAAAGGGAAGTCTCAGACTGATGGATTGCAGATAAATCCAGCTTGTGTTGCTTGCTTGGCAGTCTGTGCAAAGCATGAGCTGGAGAAGTAGCTAAAGGTAGAAGAATATTGCAGGTAAAATGCTGCAGTGAAGTGCAATTGTTCTCTCCTGTGGCCACATGTGCTCCAAACCACGGGAGTGAGAGAACTGAGATTTAGATGACATGACTGAAAATCCTCTCAGCATGTCGCAAAGGGGTTTTGGTAGAAAACTATGAGATGCATTTGGACAAAGTGGGCAAAGGAGGGAGCAGGGAAATCCTAATCCCAGCTGTGGATGATGGGTGCGTGACAGATTTGGCAGGCAGCACTCATAGGCTGAATGTACTAGTAAAACACACAAGGTGATGCCTGTGGCCCTTGCAGTTGTACACCTCAGAGTGCTATGCAGGGATTCTGCAAATCGGTGATGTGTGCTGTGGAACCTTTTTCTGTGCACTGTCTGGATTTGTTATAATTGATTTGAAATTCTTCAGTGCCCTCTCATGCTATATGGCTGCTGTGTATGAAATGGCAGGACTTAAAGGTTGCAGACAGCTGCGGGAGCCTGTGTATTTTAAGTTGTTTATTTTTATATGATAGCTGTACAAAGACAAACCATGATTGTATATGACGCTGCCTCCAAACCTAAACATCACTTGAGGTTGTTTGTCACATAGGTCTCTGCTGTTCCCAGTGTCAAGGTTAGAAATAATGTTCTTTTTGTGTGTGTGTGTGTATCAGAATCTATCCAACATCAGATCTATTCACTGTGACAAAATAGTCCTCCTCTAAGCAACCCAGTTTCTCTTTCTTCCTTTTATTTACACCAGGTTTCTCGTGTGTGGTTGTGGTGGCTTTCTTCTTTTTGTTTATTTTTTGGTTTTGTTTTTTTTTAAGATTGGGATATTTTAGTTCTGCATTAAACACGAGGCGTTTTAGAACTTCTTGGAGTTAACATTGGAGGTGGAAATGGAGCCTACAGCCGTGCTGTCTAGACTAGGAAGTCTCCTTTCACCACCCAGACTCCGTGTAATCGTTTAGCAATAGGAAAACTGAGAAATATTCATGTCAGTTCCTGTAGCCAATTTCAGGATTGTTTGTAGGCTGTCTTTGGCTTAGCTGAAGAACTTCAGTTGTCAGAGAAGATGAAGTATTGCAAATTCAACACCCCTAGACAGTCATCATCCAGACTGCTGTTGTCTGTGTCCAAGACTGTTGTGTGAAACTCTATAAAGCTCTTATTTTCATAGAATCAGAATCCCAGAATGGTTTGTGTTGGAAGGGACCTCAAAGCTCATCCAGTTCCAACCCCTTGCCATGGGCAGGGACACCTTCCACTAGAGCAGCTCCACATCCCTCTTGTGGTGTTGTCCCAGAGCTGGACACAGGACTGCAAGGGGGGGTCTCCCTGCATCTCAAAGGCTTTTAACATACGTATGCATCCTCGGAAGGAGGGCGACTTGGCTGGTGGTGCCAGAAGAGACTTGAATGCTCCCTGTGCTCAGAGTACAGGAGAAGGTAGTGAATATTGAAAGTGCTCATTGGTGCTTGGATGGTGGAAGTACAATGTGCCCATGCTTTGCAGGATGAAAGGTTCTGTGATTTTGTAATTCATACAGACCTTCCTGGGTGCTGTGGTGGCAGATCACCTCTGAAGGTCGCATCTACGCTGATTTGCAAAGCTGTGTCCCTGACACTGTTTTCAGCAGCTTATCTATCACCCGGTGTTCCTAGTCAGATAAGCTTTGTGGTTTGTAGTAAGGCTGTCTTAAGTGGCAGAAAGGATAGATACCTCTTTATGCTGTGGCCCAGCATTTTCATCTTAATTTGTGCTTATGTGCTGCTATCCAAAAACTGCTTTCTGATGCAGTAGCATTAGGAGAAAACAAACAAAAAAAGCCCAAACCTGCTTGTTGAAATAAAGCATAGAGGGCTTCTGCTAAAGGAGGCATAAGGTTTTCTGATACTGGGATTTGGGGAAAACCAAACTAAATGTGAAATGTGGCCTTGAAAGTCTCTGAAATACCTGTGTGTATTATCTACAGCCTGATTGCCGCTTCAAAAATACAGATGCAGAAGGGAAATCTGTTGGTGTTCCTGGAATAGCTGAATAGGGGCAAATTTCCTGGGGCAAATCAGTTGCTGCTACAAATGGATTTTAAAGGACTGGAAAGTTAACTGGGAATTGGCAGGTAATTTATGGCACTGGAAGAGGAGCCACTGGGAACCAACCAGTGAGCCTGTGACTTGGGAAGTGTTAGTAGGTTAACCATCTTCCTCCTGTAGGCATCTGGGCTAAAAAAAGCAAACCCCACGATCTAGAAGGATGAGTAAGCATTATATCACTGTTGATTGTTCCTCAGCTCTCCCACACAAACAGGTCTTAGCCCATGGCAGCATACTGCTGAGAGCTGCTGTCAGATTGGCAAGCAGCAGCTTTGGTGTGAAGCCTTCCTGGAAATCTTTGATCCTCTTGGTTAAACAACATCATTTCATCCCACTGTCTTAGGAGATTGTTCACAAATGTCATTTATGAAGTTGCTTTGAAATTGCCTGGATTTTTCTAGCCTTGAATATTTGATCTCCCTTAAAAGCTTTCTTAGGTAATTGTGCCCTGGCCTGCTTTGGAGTGCAATGAAACTTTTAGTCTGTTTATTCTCACACCACAGCCTTGGGAGGAAAAGAAATGCCATTTGCAGGGGAGATTACTAAGAAAAGAAGGTGACAAAGGGTGAGGCTTCTTGTAGTTAAAACTAACAGCTTGCTGCCATCAGAAACAGCGATCTCTGTCACTTCTGTTCCATTCTTACAGCAGGAAAACACCTGAAAAATGGTGTTATAAGTTCATGACTGGTTGCCCTAATCTGGGACACAGTCTTTTCCCTGTCAGTGGGTGAAATGCAGATGAAGAGGTTTGTAAACTGGGCCGAGGTAATGTTTCTCCAGCCACTTCAAAGTTGCTCTGATAATCATTATGTTTGCTTGCAGCAGAGCTTTGTTTAACAAGGCACAGCCTAATGGACAGTTTTGAACTCTGTGTATCGTGCAACAGAAAGGAACAATTTATTTGATTAGGAAGCTCTCCAATTGAATATTGGCTTAAAAAAAATAAGCAGTAGAAAGACCCAGTGGGAATGTGACAGTTGGTTTTCGTTGTCCAGTAGCATTTTATATATGTATTTATGGTTTGCATGACTATTTTAAGCCCTGTGTATTAACTACAGTTCCAGTCTAAAAGACAGGACAATAACAGCTAGCAAATGGAACTGCTGAACTGCTTCATCCTTCACACACAAATGATGGGGTATGGACCATACCCTCAAACCACCCTCTCCCCTGCGTGATGTAGGTGTCAGGAGTGGTGGGAGAGTGATGGAAGTGGATAGATTGCCTTTTTCCAAGAAAGTCCTGTCAGCAAATTTAGGCTTTTTAATTAGCCCCCCCTTCCCCTAAGGTGCACATTGCACATCTCTCCACAGTTTCAGTTTCAAAACTGAAAGAGTGACCACAAAAGCCTACAAGCTCAGGGTAATTGTTATAGCAGTAGTGCTGCGGGAAGTAGGAGGGGGTGCTGCTCTAAAAGAAAATGAAAAACCAGAAGTACAAGTGAATCCTTACAGCAGTCCGAGCCCTTAAAACATCACAGTTCTCTTAAAAGCTAATTCCTCTGTTAGAAATAATTGAGTGGCAAATGCCCTGAAAAGCCAGATCTCCTGGTGTATTTCTCTTGGCTTTGCTCATGAGCACTAGACCAACAGGCTGCAAAGACCTTCCTGGACTCTGGATTAGACCCAGGTAGAAAACATTTAACAAGGAGTGGCCTTTGTTATACAGGGTGATCTGGGAATCTATCTGCAAGGCTCTGTCACGATGCGTTCTCAAAGGCTGCTGTTTTGCATGGCTAATGCAGTGGATTTCTGTTATTAGAGCAATACAGGAATGTTGAGGTTTGGGTTTTTTCTTCAGAAGGTCCTTCAATTTTTATTCCTCTTTTAGTTAAATAAATGAAGGTGATTATGAAAAAGGAATCTATCTTCTTCTTGTCCATTCTTCTCTAACACCATTATAATAGTACGTCAGTGTCTCATAGTCTCTCTGGGCTTATCTTTGTAATATAAATGGATGCATTTAGGTATTCTCCCCATTTTGCAGTTTCAGTAACAGAAGTATGGAGAGAATGAAAGATGTTTTTAGGTCTCCCAGTGAAAGTCTGAGGAGCAGCCAGAAATTGCCCCCAACTACCAAGTCCCTTTGCTGGCTTCGTTGTTGGCCCATGAATCTTTCCTCTCTCTCAAATATTGCTTCCTTTTCTCTCCTGACCTACTCATCATTCCTGTCTTGTATCATCAGAAGGTAGGACAGAGATTTATATCTATGGGTAACAACCCTTTTGTGTGTGAAGTTTTCCTGGTGGCATGTTTCATCAGGCCCTGGGCAGAATAGGGAACATCCAGTGTAGAGTTAGTTGTCTGAAGACTCAGGTCACCGTGCGTGTGTGCCAGATCTAATTTTGGAAGCCTGCTAGCAAAACAGATTGCTGAGGAAGTTGCATAATAGTCATGTCAGATTTTGACCCCAGTTTGGACAGATGCAATTTATGGAGCTGGAAAGCAAAATGAAGTGTTTTGACAGCCCATACAGCAGTTTTGCCTTCTGCCGGTCTGTTACATTACAGTGTGCACCTGCAGCCCAGAAACCACCCGTGTGCTGGGCTGCATCACCGGCATCATGACCAGCAGGTCAAGGGAGGGGATTCTCTGCTCTGGGGAGGCCCCCCCCTGCAGTCCTGATCCAGCTCTGGGGCAACAGCACAAGAGGGACGTGGAGCTGCTGGAGCGAGGCCAGAGGAGGCCCCAGAGCTGCTGCGAGGGCTGGAGCAGCTCTGCTCTGGAGCCAGGCTGAGAGAGCTGGGCTGGGGCAGCCTGGAGAAGAGAAGGCTCCTGAAGGGGAGACCTTAGAGCAGCTCCAGTGCCTAAAGGGGCTCCAGGAAACCTGGAGAGGGGCTTTGGACAAGGGCCTGTAGGGACAGGCCGAGGGGAATGGCTTTAACCTGCCCGAGGGGAGATTGAGATGAGCTCTGAGGCAGAAGCTCTTCCCTGTGAGGGTGCTGAGGCGCTGGCACAGACTTTTCCCAGAGAAGCTGTGGCTGCCCCATCCCTGGCAGTGTTCAAGGCCAGGTTGGACACAGGGGCTTGGAGCAACCTGCTCTAGTGGAAGGTGTCCCTGCCCGTGGCAGGGGCTGGAACTGGATGAGCTTTAAGCTCCCTTCCAACCCAAACCAGTCTATGATTACTCGAACTCAGAATATGACTAAGGTGTATTATTTGGGTACACAGGGTGTGTACCTCCTAGCATGCATACGAGTGGATGCTCCTGGTGTTCATATGTGCATCTACATTTGTGTGTCGTGGTGTGTTTGCACGGGGAGAAAGTCAATGTGTGCACAGCTCTGTCTGCGTGTACTTTCCCAGCGCCTACGAACAGAGAAAGCAAACTCACAATCAAATAAGCAGCGAGAGCAGGGGAAGGAGAGGGGGGGAGAGATGAGATTGCAGTTGATTACGAGCCTGGCAGCAGATGTGCTACACAAATCCAGCCCGCTGCATCCAGGCTGTTTCCATGGAGATGGAACGAGTCATTGTGAAGCTCCGGCACGCTCCCCCGTGGCCCCGGGTCCCCACTGGCGGAGAGGGGGAGACCCAGTGATGGGGAGCTCTGATTTATTTATCCCCCCCCCCCCGTCTGATGGTAGGATGCTCGGGGAGCAGCACTCACTCTTCCTCAGGAATATGGTTTCCCAAGATGCTAAATAAATGGGCAGGAGTTTCCCTGGATCGGGATGCGATTGGTTGCCGCCGCCCGGCCGTGCCAATGGGAGCCCGAGTGGCCCTCGGGTACCCGCAACATAAGCAAAGCTGGATGCTCGCCCCAGCGGCGTGGGGACGGGAGAGCGGGCAAAGGTGTGCGAAGGAGGGGGTCTGCTCCTCTCCCATGGCTATGCCGAGGACGGATCTCCATAGAGAGCTTCACCGGAGACCATCTGCCGCTCGCGCGCGCTGTGCCTCCCGCAGAAAGCAGCATTAAGTCATCCGCTCGCTGTTGTGTGGGAGGTGAATTTGTCGTCGGGAACGATGGAGCTAGGGGATCTCTGTAAGTAAATCCGTGTACTTTATCCTGCTGTTTCAGCCCGGGGAACAGATCGGTGGGTGATGCCGAGGTAATGGCAAAAGCAAGAAGCAGTAACAACTGCAAATAGCATGAAGGATTTCTCGGGTTTGTTTCGCGGGTAGCAAGATGTGTTCTCCCTAATGGTTTCAGGCATTGGACAAACTAGTTAGCCGTGTGCTTTGCCTCGGGTGGTTGTTTAGCTTAATTAAGATTAGTCTGTGAAGGATGCTGTATTCTCCCGAGGCATTTCAGAATGCCTCTGTGTTTGAATAGGAAAGCAAACCACACGGAGCGGAATATTGCAAGTCTGAGGTGCCCATATGTAGTCGCGGTGTCGGTGTAATAATAACAGACACGTTATTACTGTGGTTTGTCAAACACTAGTTTAAACCCTGAGCCAAGAAAACATGAGTTGCTCATCGTTCCTCACTGTGTTCAGCACAGGGAATCATTGCTTTTCCTACCTTTTATCTTAGTTTGTTGGGAATTTTCAAATTCATTTGTTCTTTGGAGAAGGGTTTTAAAACCCAGATGAAATTCAAAAGCTTTCCTGCTTGTTGATGAAACAGGTGAGTACATGTAAAGTGTGGAGTTTCCTTTTGCACCATTGCGGGGCATGAGTTAGAAGTTGATTCCTTTGCCTGTTGGGACTCTGCTTTTGATTCTGTAAAGCAGAAATGGTATATTTAGAAGGGGGAGGGTGTGTGTGTGTGCAAATCTGTCCCCCTGTAGCCCTCTGGGGTTACTTGAATTACACCAGCCATGAATTCAGCTCAGCATTGTTCATGTTTTATCAGGTATTTGCCGTTAGACTGGGAGCTTTGCTGGATGACTCTCTGCTTTAACCCTCTCAGAGGCTGTAGTCATCTGGCTTGTGAAAATACATGGGAGAAAGGGCAGAAATAGGAACAAAAATATTTAGGAACAAACTTCCTGTATTTTCACTCTGTGCCTGAGCTAGTCATGTGTATCAGGAATTTTACAGCAACCAAACTAGGTGCAAACATCAGGTGAAGCTTGCTGCTTTTTAGGGATCCATTTTTGGTGTCTTTGTGGTCATTTTAGAACTAGACACACAGCTGCTTTTCTCCCAGTGTTGGGAGCTGCTGGGAAGTTACATTGCTGCCTGGGAATCTCAGGCTGAGGGGGTGATAATTTTATTCCAATATGGTTTAACTGGTCAGCTTTGCTTTGGACGTACTGCTTTGCAAGTTGTGGCAGGAAGGTGTGTTTGTGGAGCTTGTCCCTTCAGCTAAAGGAAGCGGCATCGCCCCAGAGTTGATGCCAAAAGGAGTTGTCAGTGTTTTCAGGAACTGTTTGATCAAAATAGATCAGAAAATACAGAACATAGAATTCAGTGCACCAATACAGTGAGAGTGTCTGTTGGTGAAGGCTATATTAAGCTCCTCTCTGTGTACTTTTGAGTGTTTAACCCAATGTATCACAAATGCAGGAAGACCCCACATTAAGCTTGAATTGTTGCCTTTTCTGAAGACATAGATGTAAGTTGCTTTTCCCTGTGTTTCCCAGGGGTGTTTGGGCCACCCCTTACTGAAATGATGGCCCCAGGCATCCTGTGGCACTGAGCTTAAAACCAATGTCATTTCCCTAATCTGTGCAAAAAAAGAGAGAACTGTGAGCTCTTAGTGCAATACTTGGTTGTGTTTAGCAGTGCTGCAAATGCCAAGAATGAAATTTCTGTAATGAAGCAGATATTTAGTTGCTATGTCACCTTCCCCAGGGGCTCGTATCATTCATTTGTGTTTACTTAGAACCACGGGAGCTGAAAACCCCATCACGTACAGCAGTCTAGGCAAAGAGGTGTGCCCACTCCCCATCTTGGAGGTGAATGCTTTGATCTAGGCTGAGATACTCTGTAAAAAGCTGAGTGAGAGCCTGGACTCTCGTACAACTGGGCATGGTTGGTTCTGACTTAAGGCTGGTTATTTTGAACACCTTTGGGATGCATCAAAACGATGCTCCATTGCACTGTTGGGTGTTTTTAGTTCTATACCTACTACCTTCTGCTTGATTTTCTGATAGATAATGCGAAAGCCTAGGAGAACATTGCCTTCTAAGGTCACCACAATTCTAAAGATGATATTCCAGGTCTTGTTAGCACTCCAGGGATCTAGTTCAAACAACATAAACCTCTCAAGTTTAGTCACTAGCATTAGGCAAATACTGTGTGACTGATAGATTTCCTGTATCTCCCATAACCTTGTTTGAAGGGATTTGTTCGCTTGTCTATCCCTGTGCATTAGCAGATAAAGGGAGGGGGGACGGGGAGGGAGAGAGACAGCCTGTAACTGCTGAGCTTTGGATAGTGCATCGGATCAGTCTGTCTGAGGGCTTCAACCCACAGTGGTGCCTGAGGTAGGAAAACTCGTGTTGCAGTCAAAGCCATGCTTGCATTAGATTTTTGACCTGATGGCGCAGAGAACAGTTGCTTGTCATTACTGCTTGGGGATGATCTATGTGGGAGAGGCATTACAGATTCCCAGGCTATAAGAGTTCCAGCAACAGAGGAGTGAGTAGGCTTCAGTGAGAGCTGTGGCATGCTGGCAGCAGTTGGGAGGATGCAGAAGCTGAAAAATGCTGTCTTGGAGTAGCTTTAATTGGTTGCATTGGAAAACACTTGGTTCAGTGGACTCATATGTCTTCTAAAATGCTTGGTGCCAGACCAGATTGGCATACCTCCATTGACTTACATGAGAAGCCACCAGACCTTGATCCCATCTTCAGTTTTATGCTTACATTTTTCTTGGAAGAGCAAGGTTTTTACAAAGGCAGCAGGTTGTTTTTCCTCTCTGTTTCCCTCAGCAACAGTCATGTTAAAAACCTGGGTGGGATGGGCATTGCACGGGTTTTTACTTGTTTCCATGGGCTTTCACCTTAATGGGTTATCCTTCATCTGCTCGCAGAGCTCATTCATTGCCAGGTTGGACAGGACTTGGAGCAACCTAGTGGAAGGTGTCCCTGTCCGTGGCAGGGGCTTGGAACTAGATGACCTTTAAGCTCTCTTCCAACCCAAAGCAGTCTGTGATATTTTAGTCTATGCTGGAAGCGTAGAGCAGAAATCCAGAAGAGAGGCTTTATGTGTGTCCAGAGGTACTGAATTTGAGTATTTCATTCTTTCCCTGGACCTTAACCCTTCTTCAGTCTCAGTAAAAACGTTGTGGTCATTCATGTACTGGGTAAACAGATTCTAGAGCCACCAGTCTTCTGTTTTGCCTCAGTTGTATTTTTGTTTTCACCCCTTTATTCAAGTGAACTACAATTCAAGTGAGCTACAACTTTTACACAAGCTGCAAACCAAATACTCTTCTTGAGTTGGCTCAATGTGTTTACATCCGAATGAATTGCAGACAGTCATAACTCCAGATCAGACTAACTCTGCTTGAATGAGACCAGTTCATTATTTTTGTGTCTGGAAAAAAACATTTTCAGGCAGAGTTACTCCATTCTAGGACTTGGCTTACGTAGAGCATCATGCCAAGTCACAGGAAGCTCTCACTCCTCATTCAGTCCATGCACCCTCGCATCACACATGGCAAGCGCACACAACAAAGCAACACCAAGCACAGAACAAAAATGGAACAGCAGTAAAACAAAGAGGAGTGACTCGTGAAAAGCCCATTGATTTGCTTGACGCCCATTTTGTTCGACATTGTGCAGCGCTGCTCTGAAAATTCCTGTGCGTCACCAAGTTTTGAGAACAATGAGAACTGTCAATTCCAGCAGATTTTACAGACCTGTCATTATTCTTCCATTGTCTTGATGCACTAAGAGGCATGCAGAGGGGGTTTTTGGCAGGAGTTCAGGAGTGGTCTTATAAAGAGGAATTGCATGTCGCTACCTCATGTCTGTTGTCATTTGCAATAAGAGTTTAGCCCGGTGCAGGCCTATAGAAGCATGTCTGCCCCCATCTGAGCATGCTACTTCAATTGGTCCTCATTTATTTGGTCTCTTGAAAAAGATCCACAAGTACAAATCACCACTTTTTACCGTTCTTAACTGCAAAAATGTAAAAGCAAGAAATTGTAAATGTCTTTCTATGTGTTGAGTTCAGGTCTTCCCAAGAACTCGAATACTGCAAATTCCTTTTGCTCTGCTATGTTGTTTTGCCCCCCCAGTTAAGAAGAAGCAGCACCACACACCCCACACTCCCCATCCTTAGGAACTACAGGAACTGGCACAGGGTGCCCAGAGAAGCTGTGGCTGCCCCATCCCTGGCAGTGTTCAAGGCCAGGCTGGACACAGGGGCTTGGAGCAACCTGCTCTAGTGGAAGGTGTCCCTGCCCGTGGCAGGGGGTTGGAACTGAATGAGCTTTAAGGCCCCTTCCAACTCTAATCATTCTATGATTCTACAGCCCTTCTTAGAGACATGCCCCTGTGAGGAGAAGCATGATGGGAAGAAAGATTGGTTTTGTATCAGGGAGACTCAATTTTAAGTTCTTTATTGAGAATTAGAGGCCAAGTAACTGGACAGTCTTTTTTTTTTCCCATGCTTACTCTTCCCAGAGTAGCATCATCTGCATGCATACCTCACCCAAATAAAGTTCCAGTACAATAAGGGTCATGACACTCACTCTGAAAATGAAAGTATGAATTATGCATTCTTGGCATCAATAACTTGCAGAACCCATAAGTTTTGCAGTAAGTCAGCAGCATTTTGAGAAGTGTGCAGGGCACACATCCCTTTTTTATGAACTTCACACGAATTCTGGCCAGTTTCACAGCTTAAGAATTCAGTGGTTTCAAAAAAAACCATGTGAAAGTCAGACCTCAGAGGACACACATGACCTCCATAGAAACTGGAACTTTGATTAGCTGTAGTTTGGGCGTTTGAAACTCCTATGTAATGCACAAAATCAGTCTTGTAATGGGGTGAAGAAGGAGATCTTTGTATTAATGCTAGCACACTGTCAAATTAATACATCAAATAATATACTCTTATCCTGAATTGGTGGACTGCTTTTATCAGCGCTTTTGATGTGGCAAAGAAAGTGCTTGTTCCATAGCTACAAACCCAACTCTCTTAGTCTTCCCTTGTCTTTGAACTTCGGTTTCCTTAAGACTTGGAACATGGTGATACAGAGAGCAGCTTTCACAGCTAGGTACTTCAAGATTCACATCCAAAGGCATATTAGAAGCCACACAAAGGGATTTTCTTTTAGATGAGGTTTTCAAATATCTGTTAACTTTCTGGCTTGACCTCTGGATTTGCTCCCAGTCTGCATTTAAAGAAAACGAATCTACCCACATATGGTTATCTCCAGAAAGATCAAAGCTGTCACTGTATCCTGACACCGGTGAGAATGAAATGGATCTAAAAAAAAATAGTGGGGGAAATGGTGAAAAGATTTGAATGAGTTCACATTTATAAAAGACACGCACCCACGGATCTTGGGAGCGAGGGGAAGACTTTCGGGATTAGCTGCAGCTCTTCTGTTTGGAAGCAGCAGAACGTTCCTTCGTTAGCCTCACCAAGGTAATTAAACAGGCTTGAAAACACAAACAAAAATAGATTTCCTGGATCCCTACAAATACAGCTCTGCGAGTGCTTTGCTGTGGAAGTTAATAAGGTTCTAACTTGAGACTGGGTTTTCTGCCTGGTGCCTAACAGAAGCAACTGCAAAGGATGGTGGTATTCTATGCTGCCTTTGGAGCCCCTCATCAAGGTGTGGTGTCTTTCCTAGTTTCCACCCTTCTCTGGCAAAGTGTAAGCTGTCATAGATTACCCCAGCTCCATTGAATACTTCCTGAAGGACTGCCATGACTGTCCGATAGGAATCTGCAGAGTGAGGAATGAAGCTCTGCTCATCCACTTGTGTTTCCTGCTGTCCTGTGTGAAGGCAGCAGAGTGGCTTTGCAGAGCCTGTCCATCCTCCATTTAGACACATGATGGGTATAGTGCATAGCAGAGTCACAGTGTGCATTTTGTTGCTTTTGTCACCACCACAAGGTTATCACCTCTGCATCTGATACTTCAGCATGATGCTGAGGAATGTTGTGGATGGAAGAAGCTTGCTCTGTAAGAAAACTATTTCACAGTCCCTGTATTTGACACAAGGGGTTAAAATGTACCTGTGGCACTAGCCACAGGGAAGGGAAGGGAAGGACCACAGAATAACCAGTCTTTTCTCCTGACTCTCTCTGTGCCTTCACAAGAGACATTCTCTCCCTGCTCCCCATACTCACCTTTTGTAGGGTGGAATGAAGCCATTTGGCTGTCAGAAGCTCCGCTCAGCTTTCAGAAAAGGGATCCCTGATGAGAGATTCTTTATGGTCTGTTCAAGCTCTCGGTGCCCTGCTTTGAAACAGCTACAGCTGCATAGAGGTACATGATGTCCATGAAATCTCTCACTTGTACATGACTAGGTGTTTTGTTGCATAGAGTAATAGGCAAAGGCTTGAGTTAGAAATATGTCTGATGCTTTGTGACTGCAATGAGAAGTTGCATTGTATTTATATGTTAATAGTTGGTCTTGAATTTTTGTGCTTTTAAATGCCATTATAACATGGTTAAATATTTAATAGAAGAGTGAAAAGTCTATTCACAATTATTTCACAAATAAATTCCTTTGTTCTCACTTCCCAACTTACCTTTTAAAATCCTCTGTTCAAATTATCACCCTATCTCAAACAGCAAGATAATGTTTTGGGGTTATGCTTAGAATATCTTAGGTCCATTTTCAATTGCAAGTGGAATTATGCTCATTTCTATTGGTACAGAAAAGGTACAAGTGAATCTCAAAATCTGTTCTGCTTGTTCGTGCATGACATTAGGTATCAGCTCACCTTTGCATGCGAGATTTCCATCATTTGAAAGTCACGGGACCTCTGCTCCAGACTGAACTTTGCACCAATCCCAATAACAGCTTTTACTGCTAAAGGTTCTAGACCAGCAAATTTCAAGGCTTTGAATTTGTGTTATATATTTAAGGTATAAGCTAGAAACATCTAACCATGAATTTCTTTGGCGGAGTAAATATCAAGTGTTTCAGGCATGTCAGATCTGAGCATTAGCATTTATCATTGATTTGGTAAGACAAACAGTCACTGGATATGTGTGAGATTTTGGGGGTTATAAAGGACTCTGCTGCCAGATTTCAACCAAGAAGGAAATAGACACCTTTCTAATTCCGTTAACTGTTACTGGTAATGAATGAAACAGTGTTTTTTTCAGTCAGAGATGCGTGACAGATTTATAATGTGGAAAGTATAGGAAAGGCCCACAGCTAATTATATGATTTTAAATTTAAACACCAGAGCTCAGTTGCAGCTTGTTCCACAAGTTTGCCTGAGCTGTAGTTTAACGGCTTTATTGCACCAAAATCCCAGAAGTTACTGCAGTTTGAAATAGTGGGCTGCCGAAAGATGGTCAGAGTGTGTAGTGCTTGTGATTGTAAAGAAATGTGCCCATTTCATCATGATCTCCTGCACAGATACCTGGGCCTGAATCCAGATTCTTCAGATCATGCCCTTGATCTGGTGTCTTCATCATTGCCTCTGCATCATTAGTACTGGCAAGCTATGTAACCTAGTGAGGGTATGGCGCGTCTCTGATGCCACAACCCATTTGGAGCATCTATTGGTGGCCAATGCCACAGAGCACCCATGAAAGGTGAATGCAGTAGGTTGGGTGGGTGGTGCAAACTCAAGAGCTGCTTAAAAGGAACACCAGTGCAGAAGGAGAAACCTTGGTTGTGTTGAAACAAGTGCTAAAACTCCCATGGGTTTCAGGCTGGTCGCTAAAATCAAGGAGTTGTCTTCCTCCTGGAGTGGTCAAATTGTCCTGTGAAATCAGTCAAAAGGCAGCTCCTCCTAAAGAAAATTAGAGATGTCAGAGCTCTATGTGAGTCAGTTGCAAAGCAAGCAACAACTTGCATTATCAATATATAAAAAAAAGGATGTTTGTTCCACCAGGGATAACAGCTTGTTACTTGCTTTGCTCTCAGGATTCAGGGAGAAAGGAAGAGAAAGAAAGTACTTGTAGCCAAGTTGGCTGCTACAGTCCAGCAACACAGTCAATCAAATCGCTTCCTCATTCCCAGTCATTCTGTAATAGCACTGATTTATCTCGCTGCCATGCAATTGTCTCCTGTCTATAATTGCAGTTCTGTCAAAAGAAGGCAGAGATTTTGCTGAAAACCTGCAAGCTCCTCTTACCAGCAGCGAGCAGTAGGAGAGCAGAGTAAGACTTCCTCCTTTTCACTGATGCCTATAAATAGTCCTTGCTAACCCTAACAGCCTCAAAGACGTAGGGAATCTTTTTTTAAAAGAGAAGAATCCACTGTTTTTTAAAGTCACATTGACTCAGCAGAAGTAGATGTGTAAGGTTTAGATCATGACAGGTTGATAATCAAGGTAATCAAGCCCTGCTGTGAATGTTTAGCTCTTTAATTCTGGCTGTAACATTTAACATTTGTTTTAACCCTGCAGTGGAATAGCACCAGTCTTGGTGTGACAGCCAGAAAGGAGGCTCCTACAGAGTCATAGAACAGTTTGGATTGTAAGGGACCTTCAAAGGTCATCTGGTCCAACCCCCCTGCAATAAGCAGAGACGTCTTCAACTAGATCAGGTTGCTTGTATATATTAAAACAAATAATGTCTTATTTACAGTTTTTAAAATGTAGTTTTCTGTACCTCCAGTTTTCTCTCTGTGTGTGAGAGAGGAGATAGTTATCCAAAGCGGATTTAATTTATATCTAAGAATGGATTGCTTCATAACAGATTCTGTAGTTCTCCTTTGTGCTAAGCAGAACTAGTCACAGGAGCTGTTGTATGGATTTCAGTGGGATTACTCCAATATGCAAGTGCTGTGCTAGCATGATTTGAGCTACTTCAAAAAGTGAATGAAGTTTCTTAGGAAAGCTGAAACCCTTGGTCTCGGCGACAGGAAGCTTATTTTAATATGATACTACTACACATGCATCCAGTTAGGAATTACTGGAAAATGCAGATTGATGCAATAGGAGGTGATAACCAGAATGCTTGGCGTTGCTGATGTAAGAAGAAAAATGGTTTGTTCTGTTATAAATAATCAAGGAATGCTTCACCTCTTGGTTTGCCCTATAGTCCTAGAAGACTTCTTACTAGTACAGTTCACAGGCTCATCCCCGGAAATGTAAATTTCTGCAGCACACGCAGATCTCTCTATTGCCAGGTTATTTTTACTTTCCCTGTGATTCTAGGCAGACTTAAAAGGCTTCAAAAAAACATAGCTAAATTAATACATGTACCATACTGACAAATGTAGAAGTGAAACAAGGCTGTACAACAGCCTAAAGATGTTACCTACCATTCAAGTTATTTTCCTGCTGGTATCAGTCTTGAGGAGGAGTTGCATTGGAAAATATTGTACCCATAAAAAGGTGTGAGTTTGAAAAGGAAGAAGAAGAGCATATTTCTACTATTCTATGCATTTTCAGGTTGGATAGAAAGGATGGTTAAACTGTGCGTGTTTTACAGCAGTAATTGATCACTTGAGATTCTGTTTGCTTTGCTCTTAATCCTGTGGTGATTCGGGATCCTTAACCACGAATTTCTAAACATGATAATCCAAATGCACTGCAGTCAGTTGTGTTGGTCTCATCAAGAGCCACACTGGGCTTTCTGGTCTTTAAATAGTAAGTGGCTTCACCTAGCAGCCAGTTAAGTGTTGTTGGATTTGATTTTAAATGAGTTTGCCCGGTCTAATAGTTGGTTTCAGTGTAATGCTTAGATGTCATGCTTTCCTTGGGGTCTTTCGGGGATGGCTTTACTGCATCATGAAAACCATCCCTGCTTAGGAATCCCACCCTTGACAAAACTTCACTTAGCATTATAGAAAAGAGCTTTCCTGTGTAGGCTGTTCGCTTTGCAGTTCACTGTTTCCCCGAGTGCTTTGTTTTAGTAAGGCTTGCCTTGTCGCAGGGAATAAGAGGGAATACCTCATGGTAACCATCAAAGAGTGCATTGCAATATCAAGCAGATGTCCTACCCTACGCGTTCTAGGTTGTAATTAGGAAGAACAAGAAAGGGAGACAGTTCTTGGCCATATTGCTGAACAACCCCTTCCTCCCCCAAATGCTGTTAATGAACCTTCAGAATTAGGCGGATCTCTTTTTAAATACTAAATCATATGGCCTTACAGTCCTGTCAGTTTTATTTTAGAAATTCATTCCTAAGATAAAGGAATTTAGAAGCAGAAGTACCAGGATAATGCTATAAAGCATTTCTAGACATCTGTATTCTAGATGATCTTCAAGGTCCCCTCTAACCAAAACCAGTGGTCCTGTTTAAACAGTGCGAGTATCAGGAATTAGGCTGTGGATGTTTATAGATGCCATCCAGTAGCTTTTCATTGACATCAGCGGGTGCCCAGGTTTCCTCCAGCTTACCCTTAGGAAAGGGTAATAAATTCTATATTGGCAAAATTAATAACTGCTGCTCTCTTCTATCATGTAGATTGGCAAGAGGTCATCTCTTCTGGAGATCTTTAGTCTACTTCCTTAAACCCAGGATAATTAGTAAAGGGACCTGTCTCTAAAGCTCTGGAAAGGTGAACCAGAGCTGCTCTGAGTGTTACCGCAGCAGAATGATGGCCAGAAAGTACTCTGCAAAATCCAAGAGAGGAAAGCAGGGTGCAAGTCCTTGCAGTGTTTGAGAGCAAAGAGTGAACAGTGGGGAAAGGCAGGACTGTAAACCCAAGATTTGTTGTGGCTGTTTTGTAGCTGGCAGTCTGTGTTGTGAAGGGAAGAGGGAACATTTATGCCATATCCAGAATGGAAATACCAAGACCAACCTTGAACAAGAAGGTATTCTTTGTATTTGGCATATTTTATTAGCTGAGGACACCTGTAGTTAAAGCACTACGATTCTAGTTTCTTAAGGGAGATGTGAAATTTCCTTTAACAAAAGTGGTTTTGTAGAGAAGCAAGAATAACCAGTGCTATGTGCTAACTCTGAAGGCTTTCCTGGTATTCAGTTAAACTTATTTCTGGCTCACTGGGTCCAAATGAGGGCTGTCTTCCTTCAAAACTCATGTATCAGTGTTAAGAGCCAAATTTGGGTCTGAAAGAGCTAAAATGTGGGTAAATTATTCTTTATAACATGTGTGAAAATATATGATAGACCATAGCTGGGCACTGTTAAGGCTTAGACTAGACCAGTGATGCCAGTTTGGTTGTCGATTGAGTAATGTTGGGTCGAGTAAAAGCTCAAGGTCATGGGCTGCTTCAATGTTATGTGATTGGGGTGGTCCCACGCCATGACCAGAGCCAATGTGTCGTCCTCCTGTGCATGTATCCTCTTTCAGAACAAGATGCTGTGTCATGGGAACGCTTGCAGGTTAGCTTCTTGGGGAGGGAAGAATGAGGGAACCCTTAAGAGAAGGAGAAGTAGAGGGAACAGGCCATATCTATTGTTTTGAAGGCAGTAGGTAGGTCACCTTCAATTAGGTGTCTATTACAGGGGTCTTGTTTCTACAAGAGATGGGATAGGAAAAAGGATTTGAGTAATTTCTGTATCATTCACATTTTCCAGTGCTTCCAGTTGGGATGCATTAGTTCATCAAAACAAATAAGAGACAGTGTAACATCTTCACCATGTTGGCTAAATAACAATCATCTTCAAGAAAGGCGAGATTGGAAATAGAAGAATAAGCTACCAAAAATGTGCCCCTGAGTATAAAAAGTGCTGAGTCCTGGGATGTTTCTGCTGTTAGTGTTTAGCCTCTCCACCTCCTTTTTGCTTTTTCTAGCTTAATAGTGGCAGCTGATACAATAATGGGCTGCTGCACAGTTTTACACCTAAGGTACACAGCCACATTTAGAACCTGACAGTGTTCCCTTTCTGGAACAGGAGGACTGCTCGCAGCCCACAACTGAAACAACTGGCTGTAACACAGAAAGCTGCTTCATTATAGAAAAATAAAACTGTTCTTCAGCTTACAGATACATCTTAAGAATTTGTTAAAAGAAAGCAGAAGAAAACTATTCAAGTAGACAGACGAACAAGCCTCAGAGTACTTAACCGGATCTTATGGGGTTTGAGAATATAAATTATTTAAATTAAAAGTCATTTGAGACAATAGAAGAAAGGGCTCTGACAACAGCAGAGGGAGCAGAATAGAAATGGTAATGTTGCTGTATGTACCTGCTTGCTCTAAAAACAGCAACTGAAAGGAGGAATTTGAACTAAACTCTATGAACATCCTTATAGATCTTACTAATGGATTGTTCTGTTCCTCTCCCAGTTTCTCTTGACCCTTTTCTGAGGGTTAAATTAATCCCTTGTGCAGCTCAGCTGAGGGTAATGAAGTTGCCTCTGGGGTACCAATGTAGCCCTTGGGTTTGATCTACAGAGATCTGAGCCTCTATTCTTCACTGTATTTTCAGGGAGTTTTATTTATGTTGGATTAATCAAAACCATCCTCTCCATTCCCCAACCTTATACACTCTTCTGTGTAGAATAAAGGAGGTTTCAGTGCCTGGCCTCTCTCAGCCTATCCATGTCTAGCAGAGAAATAGTGGAGAACTCTGCTAATGGGGGGAACTTAATGACCCCAATCATGTTTGTGAGCAAAAAGTGTCATGCTCTGATAGAGCTGACGTGGGCAACATTAACCATGTGAGGGGACGGTTTGGGTTCCTCCAGTCTGTTGCTTGTGTTTCTGGAGCTGTTGGTATTGCTTGCATTAGACCAGAAAGGCAGAGTCTTGTTTGCTGGAGGTGAAGCAAGGCATTAAACCATCTGGTCATCTGGAATTTGATCTCAGGTAGATAGTGTGAAATGCCTGTTCCAGTTCCTATCTATTAGATTTTTAAAAGGTTTCAAACCAGATGCTTTTTTCTTAACATTTAAATACATTACTGTCCACAAATAGTACCAGTTTGGGGTCCAAAATATGGCTTTATCCAGTATAAGAGACAGATTGTAAAGTGGTCCAATGTTGCCTTATTGTTCTGAGAATTTTGTCCACAATAACTTTCCTCTTTCTTTTCTTCCTTTGACAAGCTTTTCTACTTCGCTTATCTTTTATTTCCACATTCTATTCTATGATTCTTCTTTCTATCATTCCAGTGTGCACGTACCACATAGTGGCCAAGCAGAGGCTTTGCTGGGCATCGTCAAAAGCAAAATAGCATTGAGAGAGGGAAGCTATGCTCTTGAGAGCAGAGCGAGAAAGCGTTTGGCTCCTTTACCTCAGTGCCATGAAAGCTAGGTGGAACCAGCTAAATCTGCCTTTCCTCTGCCCTTTTTCTTCTTTAACTCTATATGAATTGGGGTTTAAGCTGGATTTAAAATAGCCTGTGTATATTGATTTATTTCTTCACAAATCGTGAGTCTTGGCTCATCTGGCTTATCGTAAGCATTTCAGGTCAGTGTTCAGTAACAGCAGAGACGGACAGGGGCTTTTTGTCATGGATAACAATGGATGGCTTCTGACAATGTGGAACTCTCCAGAGGTATGGAGAGCACCATTGTACTGAAATTTCAGAGAAGTTAAGTCTTCTTACGGTCAAAACCAGCCTGTGAACACTAAAAGGGAATTTACAGGAGGTGCTTAACACATACCAGGGATGTTTCTGATGGCCAGGCTGTGTGCTGGTCCTTTGCTGCTATAAATGTTGAATTACTCGACTAGCATCTGTCAAGAGGGTATTTTCAGACCAAGGGAAGAGTGGGGGGCTAAGAAAGACTTCTTTCAAGGTCTGTAGTTGTGTTGGATTTGTTTTGCACTGATCCTAGAGAATGCTGGTTAATGTAAGTCATTTTGCATTGCAACACTTGACCAAGGCCTATAATCATGCCACTACTTCAGCTGTGTCTGATTGAGAAGTCCCCAGATTAAGCAGAGTACTTAGGGTGAGGAGTCCCCTCTTTGCCAGCTGGGAGGCTGAAACCAGCTGCATTCTGAAATCTGAAAGGAACAATCTGTGAACTGCGTTATAAAATGGTCTCTTCTTCATTACCCTAATCTCATAAGTATGCTGAAGGCTGCAATCAGCTTTTTTTTTCCTTTTTCTTTTAAATCAGGCACAAGAAAGGAAAAGAATAATTTATATTGAACTGAAAAGGATCAATTGGGTCATCCAGGTCCCATCCCTGGAACTCAGTATTAGACATTACAGCAGAGTTGACCATTAAACTTCTGTTCCATCTGTTTTGTTACGTGCTTCAGGACACATATCCGAATGCCCTTTAAACCATGTAGATCTACATGGAGAACTAAGTGGCCTATACAATGTGCCATCCCTTGATCAAGGAGACTGCTTATCTCAGGATTTCATTTATTAAATTAAATAGTCTCGTAACTAAAAATTACATTTCTTAGATGAAGTTCCTAGGTAATGCAGAGAAAGGCAGAAGTATCCAACATTTTCAGTTGCTCTCCTGCATCTTGTTCTCTTAGCCCAATGTAGCCTTGGTGTAAATCCTGTGTGTGTGAGCAAAGCTCATCAATGAGCACGAGAGATACTACCTGTAGCATTAACTTCTCCTGTCCACTCTCTCAGATGTAGCAGTTGCCAGTCTTCAGTGCCGTGGCAATCAGTAAATAGGTCCATGCAACCTAAATACTAACACAGTGCGTAACTTCAGGGGATTGCCACCTTTCAGTTGTTTTTTGGTATTTTAAGTGAGAAAAGAACCTTCAGGCAGTATCCAGAGTATGGTGCTTGCCAAGCTTTTAACTCACCTTTATTCAAGTAGTGAAAATTAGTAATATCATGCCATCGGTACTTAAGCAGAATTTCTGAGTATCCATGAACATGTCAAATTCCAGTGTCGTTCTTAAACTCGGCTTATATTTTCTCATTACTATTCCCATGAAGTTTCTCCTCTTTTTAAGGAGTGTTCTTATTGCTGTGATCTCTTGTCAAAGCTTAACAAATGAGGCATGGCTTCACCAGCAAAGGCTTGGGATAGGGGCACTGTTTGCTTTCTGGTAGGATAGGACATTTATCTGATTGACACAGAGCGATAACTTAGTGGTAGCTAGACCAAATCTGGCAAAGCACAATAGCCAAATGGATATTGCGAATATGAAATTTGGTTAATAATGACAGGCTGAGCTGGGCTGGGTCAGCCTGGAGAAGAGAAGGCTCCTGAAGGGAAGACCTTAGAGCAGCTCCAGTGCCTAAAGGGGCTCCAGGAAACCTGGAGAGGGGCTTTGGCCAAGGGCCTGTAGGGACAGGCCAAGGGGAATGGCTTTAACCTGCCCGAGGGGAGATTGAGATGAGCTCTGAGGCAGAAGCTCTTCCCTGTGAGGGTGCTGAGGCGCTGGCACGGACTTTTCCCAGAGAAGCTGTGGCTGCCCCATCCCTGGCAGTGTTCAAGGCCAGGTTGGACACAGGGGCTTGGAGCAACCTGCTCTAGTGGAAGGTGTCCCTGCCCGTGGCAGGGGGTTGGAACTGGATGAGCTTCAAGGTCCCTTCCAACCCAAACCAGTCTGAGATTATCAGCTCAGCATTTTTGTTGTCAATCGCAAAGGATGACAGTGGACACCCAGTGCAGGAGACAAAACCAGAAACTTCTCCCCACACAATTAAAAAAAATTAAAAAAAAAAAAAAAAAAAAAAAAAAAATGGGGTCTTTTGTTTTCAAGGAATGTTAAAAATGTCACTTTTCATAATTGGGTATTTCTGCCTTGTATGTGATGTCCCTGCTTTGCACACCAGATGAAAGTCACATCTGTGGCTCCGTTTGTCTAATAAGCAGTTTTCCTGCAGGCTCTCTAATACTTCTCCTGAGGGGAGTTCACAGACCTTATCTAAGAGAAGGAATTACTTTGTTGTGGCTTTGACATGCTCTTTAAACAATACTCAAAAAACCATCTGAAACCACATTATATGAAGAGAATTCTTTTTGTGAGTCTCGGTGGAGAAAGTAAGAGTGAGAAATTTCCCTGTTCCATTGTCTGGCTTTGCTCCGTTTCCTCGCCAAGAGCTGGGAAGCTGGTTAAGTCATAAGGCTTGGTAATTAATATTAAAACAAACAAAAGCAAATCTAAAAGACTTTTTGCTGCTCTTCAGTGTCTCTATTCACCTGTTCTCATCACCATTTACATAGCTCCCAGACTGGCATGTATTTAAGTGATGTCCTACTTCCATTGGTATTTGCTGTACAGATCACAGAATACATTCCTCATCTGTTAGAATAATCCTTGTTCTTTAGACTACTTATTGAAAAACACTTACAGTGTTCCTGCTTTAAGCCCTGTGCTGCTTTCTCCAGCCCTGTCCTGTGAGCTTGTGGGATAGGCATGTTGCTAGCTGGTGCTGTTGCAGAGTGGTGACCTACTGGGAGCTGATCACTTAAAGTTGAACCCAAAGTGCTCTTCAGAGCTGGTTTCAAACCCTGAACCTCTCAGTGATTTATGGTAGCTGTTACACTCTTGCATTAGCTGAAATGGAAAGGGATACGGATTGATGATGCTGTGTTTGGTCACTATCTTCAATAGGATTTTATCTCTGGGTGTGGAAGAACTATTCAGATTAGACATTAGGCAGAAGCTCTTCCCTGTGAGGGTGCTGAGGTGCTGGCACAGGGTGCCCAGAGAAGCTGTGGCTGCCCCATCCCTGGCAGTGTTCAAGGCCAGGTTGGACACAGGGGCTTGGAGCAACCTGCTCTAGTGGAAGGTGTCCCTGCCCATGGCAGGGGGTTGGAGCTGGATGAGCTTTAAGGTCCCTTCAACCCAAACCAGTCTGGGATTCTATGATCCTATTTTCAGAAAATAGACCATTGAAAGCTCTGTGAGGACACTCCTAGGGAGTGATGGCCTTTCAGTAGCCAGTTGCACTACCTCGCACTGTCCTAGCAGTGTAATCCAGCCACTCACCTGAAGAAACTGGGACAGAAACCAGAGGTTAGTTCTTCCTTCTCATCTCTTTCAGGCGTGCCTGTAGTTTGTGATGCAAATGTCGGTCTGCAAGGAGCCAGGATTGAGGTCACCCATGCATTTCATTCCTGAGGCTTTGCTGTAGAATTCAAGTTCACTTTCAAAGGCAAACACACTGAAACGTCGCGTTAAAACTTCTGCCTTGCTTGAAATGAATGGTTATGGTTAGAACAGTAATGGCAGTAGCCACCTTTCCAAAAAGGAAGTGTTTTCGTTGTTTTGGGGTGGGGATGCCTGGGCTTTTGTTAACATTAAATCTCAGCTTGGTCTTGGCAGGGAAGTGCCATGCTGCTGCAGGAACAAGACAGAGAAATGGGCTTTTTAGGTTTAACATCCCGTTAGCATTCTGGAGGATCCCCAAGGCCCCTGGAAACCAGATGCATTCCTGCTGCAACAATAAGCGTAACCAACCCTTTCAGGAAGGGAACGTTTAAGGGGTGGGGGGATACATTACAGTATTTCCTTTTGGAAAATCCTGCTATTGACAAGAAAACCAGCAGGGTAACAGCAAAGATGGATTGCAAATTTTGACAGTGCCGACAGGTAAATATTGGCTTTGTGCAAACACGTTCCTATAAATAACCTGTCTGCTCAAGGAGCTCCCCAGATGGCAGCAGGGCTGCTGGGGTATTGATGTACCCACTGTGCTCAGTGCAGAAAAGCACAGCTGTCAGTTTTGCTGTTCTCCTTCTGAGGGTTGCTTCTGCTCCTGCTGAGAGCTCCGTGCCTTGTTCCCCGTTTCTCTTTTAGCAAGCCAAGATGAAGATTGAGAGTCCAAAAGAAATAATTTGAAAGAAAAAGCCTGCCAAAACAATGAACAATAAATGAACAAGTGCAGAGAGTAACTACAGAGAACGCAGTATGTATGTATTCCACACACCAGAAGCCAGCAAGAACCTGTCTCTCTTGCTCAGTCTCGGGTAATTTAATACAGGAGTGCTTTATAGAGGTCCAGGAGACCATGGGTGGCTTGAAGGGCAAGGAAGGCTTATGAGGGAACAATAAAGTGTTTGTACATCACGGGGACTAACAGGCAGAGGTATAGTTGAGGAGAACCTGATGCTCTCTTTTGGGAGGCCTTACAATGCAGGTGGAGGTTCTGCCAAATATCCCTAGCAGCTGGAGGTGACTTATAAGTAAATGCCAGCCAAATAGGCAAACACTTAAAATTGTCATAATGAGGTTTTTGGCTTGTATGACCCATTTGAGGGCAATCTAAATCTCAGGATTATGATTTTCAGACGGCAGAGTGCAACCACCATCTCATTAACAGAAATGTTGATTTACAGGCATAATATCTGGAATTGCTTTTTAAAGGGACATCTTAGATAGACTGTCTATCTCAGCTCTGTAAAAACATTTGCCTGTGGTGCAGGTTCGCTCCAAGGACTCATCAGTAGCAGAACCGGGGCAGACACAGCCTATGCTATTTGAAGGCACTTTTGCGCTGGTTTTCTGTGTAATTTCTGCGTAGTTACACAATCAACCCAGACAACGAAAGTTCTTCTGTCACTATAGCTACATCTGCATCAGGGATTTTACCCAGAATTACTGGGTTCAGCTTTTGGTTGTTGATTTGCCTTGCGTGGTTGCTTTGGGCGTCTTTGATTTGTTTGGGTTCGGGTTTTTACTTACAGTTAGCTTGCATAACTAAGATGGCCAAAAATGAAGAAACAGAGATCTGGAGCAGATGAAATAGGTGGTTATGTTGTTGGGGGCGGGTGGAGTTAATTTATGTGTTCATCTTGTGGACTTTGTGGAGTTTGGGTGATGTGAGCTGGATTTGAGTTCTCCTGAACTTGCTATGAAGCCAGTAGGAGATCTGGCCATCAGTTTTGAGCAGAGTTCCTCCTGGTGCTTGCAGTTAACAGCACCTTTAAATGCTTGGCTGGATGGAGGCCTAGATCCGTTCATTTGCCCATCTGTGAGGGTGCTGAGGCACTGGCACAGACTTTTCCCAGAGAAGCTGTGGCTGCCCCATCCCTGGCAGTGTTCAAGGCCAGGTTGGACACAGGGGCTTGGAGCAACCTGCTCTAGTGGAAGGTGTCCCTGCCATGGCAGGGGCTTGGAATTGGATGAGCTTTAAGGCCCCTTCCAACCCAAACCAGGCTGGGATTCCATGATTTCTGCCTGAGTTTTAAGTGGTTACAGGAAAAGAAAATTCAATCAAGAAAAGTATAAATGGAGAGTTATGTGCTTACAGAAAATCCAAACTTGACACGATTCTGTCTCAATTTTGGAAAAAATGAGAGTTGCCAAATGAGAAATTATTTTTCCCAAGATAGACCAAGAGGCTTGTATGAGAGAAGAACATGAAAAAACAGCACTGTGAAAATACCTTAGGTTCTTTTTGTAATAATTGTCATTACTTTCAATGTTATTCAAAGTAATTACTATACAAACTAGATCATTCATAAGGAGTAGGGCATCAGAAGTTGTCAAGGGGAGACTTCTGCCTGAGGTACAAGGTGTTACTGGGCTGAGGGAGCTAGATGCTGAACAGTTTTTGAAAGGGTGCAGATCTCTTTCCTTCATTTTTTTTAAGGCGTTTTTAAGCATTGAGCAAACAACCTCATGTATACCTTGTAGAACAAGTTAACATTGTTCCATCTAAAGCTGTCCTTTTCCCATAGTAAAACTCTGCCTTGATTTGCAGAAACAACAGACAGAAAGAATCTTGGCTTCTGAGTTGTAGGTCAATCAATTCACAAATACACAAGGACAGGTCAACAAGCCGCTCTGTGTGTGTGTACGTCTGTGTGTGCTGTTGCCCATTGTGGTTGTAACTGAGCCTCACACAAGTCATGCTGACACTGAGATACTCCAGTGTCCTACTACCATCCCTGTCAGCTTCTTCAGAGCTTTGAGTTTAGTTCTTCATCTTCCGCAGCTAGGTGCAAACTACAAACTGATGTGAACGTGACATGCTAAAGGTTTCAATGCTGAATACATTTCAAGTGTTGTGTTGGGTTTTTCTCGCCTCTTACATAAATGTGTTGATTTAATATAAATACTTAATCTCAAGCTGTCCCTGGAATCGGAGAATGGATTTTGAAACCTCATTTCTCATGTCACAGAATCAGCACAGGAATAAAGTAGCAATTTGTGTCTGCTTAGAGGAGGAGGAGGGGAAAAAAGGACATCGTTTAAGAGTATAACATGATGCGATGTCAGTTGTCACTGCGTTGTACCGGTGACCTTGTTCTTCAGTGGCTTGTGAGCTGCCGTTGCCTTGCTCTCTCGTTTGAAGTACACTTCATGACATTTCCATTGTACTGTTATTGCAGTCTGTTTTCTTAAACCAGACCTGTGGGGGGGGGAAGAGAGGGAAGAGTTGTGTGTTCAAAGAAAGCCACATCAAAGTATTCCCAGCAGCCAGTCAAAACTTGAGCTGGTATTAATTCTGATAACCATGGTTGGTGATGAGGACTGTTTACAAGGGCCAGCCACCTGCCTGTCTCAGGATGTTCATGGTAATTGCAGAGTTCTCTGAGGTCTTTTACTTTTTAGGAGATGTGTTTGTGTTTTCTAGTAGATGTTGGTCAACAATACAGAGCCAGCAGTGCTGGATGCAGTGTTACCATAATAACTATCAGAAGTCACTTGGAATTACAACAGTGAGGTTGATAGGAACCTCAGAAAGGTTACACAAGACCATTAAATAAACTTAAAATGTAGAATGTGATCTTCTACACTGGATTTAGTTACCTAAAGAATCCTAAAAGCCTGTCCACAACATATTTGCCTATGCTAGTGCAGAGCAGTTATCGGATTTTAAGTTGTCATTGTTCCTTTTTGAAGTCACTGAAGTTCTCCAGGTTGATGAGATCAGAATATCTAAATGAGGAAAAAGTGGATCATTTTCATTGTGATTTCTTTCAAGTTAAACTCTCACATTTAAAGGGAATTTTTAAGTTGCCAATTAAAAAACCCCACAAATATTACCCATTGATATTACAATATTGCATGAATGAACGTTTAAATTGCACAGTGTGTATGTGCGGTAGTGTACATGTATATACGTTAGTAACAGACCTGTACATCCTCAGTAGTATTTCCTTGGGACAATGAGTTTTCCTATCTGTCAAAACATGCCACACAATACAGTAAGCTAATGTTTTCCTGGGTTAATCACTGATCTGCTTGTGTATTGGTAAATATGTTGCCATGGGCACTGTAATAGCAGAACTGAGAGATGAGCTTTCGCCTGGTTGGAGCTGAAAAATGACTATTTTTACTTTCAGTCCCTGCTTGCTCAGTCACAAATGAGGATAAGAGGATAAAGAAGCATTTCTTTAAAATTTAATTATAGCAACATTTTTCATATGTACTTTTCAATATGCAGATATTTACTATGTGTTTATTATTTTGACAAAGCTCTGTTGGGCTTCGCATTTCTTCATCACCAGATTGTTTTGCAAAGTGCAGTCTCCTACATATGATCAGCAAGGAGAAATCTCATCCCTTTCTTTACTGCAACATGAACAACACCCATTTTGTCCCCTTATTTAACATTTAATTCCTTCCCTAAAGTACACCATGCTTCCAGAATGCTGCATAGTAAGTTCTTTATTTGTGCAGATGTAAATCCCAGGCTGACTCTTGTCTCTTATTTGCTTTTTTGAAAGAAGATAAAGCTATGTAAATGGAACATCATTATGGTTTAGTTGGTAAGCATGTGCGGTGATCAGTCTTTGACCTACATTTCTGATGTGCAGTGTGCTCTTGCCCTATATCTGGATAATTAATGGCAGAAACATTGGTGTGGGTCGTTCTCTTTTTAGCATGCTCGCTTGTTTATACGTAAAGGAAATACAGAGATACGAATCTGAATCCTCATAAAATCCAAAAGAAAAAGAACACACTGAAGAGAAGATTTACAGTGCCTGATACATAAAGTTATTTGGAAAGTATATAAAGGGCAAATCTAAAGTCTGCTTTTAAGTCTTTTGGTTTTTTTGTGTAATAGATGCTCATGGACAAGGTTATGCAACTAGAATTTGCATCCTACAGTCTGTATCTGTTTCAAAAGGTGTTTTTGTCAAATTTGAGCTGAGTTAACAAATCATCCTCGGAAGCTGACTGTCTCTGAACACTCCAGAGAGTCAAGCTAAGTCTCTAGGGGTGAGTCTTCAGCCTATGAGTGTTCTGAAGACACTGACCTCCAAGGAACACGTGTAAAAACATAGGCACTGCGCTCCCTCATGATGGCCTTTCTTTCCCTGACAGTGGTGCTGTATTGGTGTGTTGAGGGATGTGTAGGTATGTAGCCTCTATTAATACTAATGGTCTTTACAGTTCAACTGGAGAATACAAGCCTGTAGGACTCAGTGACATAGTTTGCCATATTACTGTCAAAACTACACATTTTCCCTATTGAATATTATTTCCAAGGTAAGATTTTTGAGAAAATTTATTTAAACTAAACTAAGTGAATGACTTGAATTATTTTAAAGTAGTTTGTTACAGAGTAGGTCTAGGCACAATAGGCACAACGTGGAAGAAAGAAATTATGATTGAAGATACTGTATTGAAGATACAAGAAATCTGGAGAGAAACTTTCTACAGGGTTGTTTAGTGACAGGCCAAGGGGAATGGCTTTAACCTGCCAGAGGGGAGACTGAGATGAGCTCTGAGGCAGAAGCTCTTCCCTGTGAGGGTGCTGAGGCGCTGGCACAGGGTGCCCAGAGAAGCTGTGGCTGCCCCATCCCTGGCAGTGTTCAAGGCCAGGTTGGACACAGGGGCTTGGAGCAACCTGCTCTAGTGGAAGGTGTCCCTGCCCAGGGCAGGGGCTGGAACTGGATGAGCTTTAAGGTCCCTTCCATCACAAACCAGTCTGGGATTCTATGATTTCTTTGAAAGTCTGATGTCAATAGTGACATATAATTTTAAAAAACAAGAATTTAAAGAAGGAGCCTTTCTAGAGGAGGAAATAGCAACGTCGCTTTGTCCTTCAGCAATCTGTTTTCAAATGGCTGTCCAACTAACTGAGGTTTTAGTATTTCTAGAAACACCCACTGTGTATAACTTACCCTGAATTGGCAGATATAGCAACAGCATGGAAAAAAAAAATGTTCACACCTCTGGGAAATGGAGCTAAGAGGTCACTTTTTCAACAACTTCATCAGCTGGCAAAGTCAAACCTAGCTTTCCTTTGAATGTTTAATAGCATTGCTTTTTCTGGGTGAAGTCCAGAGGGCAATATTCTGTAGTGTAAAGGCACCATCTGAACGATGCAGTGAGTGTTTCACACAGCTTGGCTTGCATTTGTTCATCTGCTTAAGTTTAGGTTTGTTTGAATTTGCATGTCCTGGATTTCATAGGTGTGTTCAACAGCATTACTTATTTTTAGTCCTGAGTTGTTTGTGTGTTATTTGAAGGCTTTCAGGGAGGCTTTTATGCTACAAAAGGGAAGTGTGTTGCAAGGCTTCAGTTAAAGACTGAAAACATTAGGAAAAGCAGTGAAAATCTGTGTTTGGGTGGCAATATGGAGCCTCAGGAAAGGTAATTTAATAATAGTTTCAGGTGAGAGGTGGCTAATAGGAATTTTAGCGTAACAGGCAATCAGTGTAAGTTATCACCCAGATGTCAGAAAACGTTTGTCCCTTTGTTCACACGAAAATGTGCAGCAGGGTTTTTTTTCTTCCAGTTCTAAGTATAATGTTTGCAAGACTCCTTGAACAGTAAATTATATAGCCATAGAGGAGTCACAAAGACTTTTTCCTGGGCTTGCAGCATGAAGGGGTTTAACAGGTGAGCAGACATTTCTTTCAGCTTTTCTGTTCCTCTTTGTTTCTAGCACAGCTTTTGTCAGGGCATTGAGGTGCTAATGCATGAACTTTTAGGACATCCTGATAAAAACCTGCTGTATTCAATAACCTCTCCGGATGGATGACTGCAGTCAGTGTTCTCTGGCCTCACTTTATCTCTTGATCATACTCTTTCCGAGGCGTGGGGAGAGGTCTTTCAGATTGGTCTTTCAGAAGCTAGGTGCTAGCTTCTAGAGAGCTTTAATTACCAGGACCAGGATTTCAGAAGTGCGAAGCTTTACATCATGAGCTGAACCAATTCTACTAGCTCCTTTGAGAAGCCGGGTGAATGGTGCTTAGCTTTGATGTTCATTTCTTCCTGCTGCAATCAGCAGACATCAAGCCGGTGGATAGCAGAGATGGTCCTACCCCCCCACACCACCCCTATTTGTTTTAATACTGCTGCTTTTTGAAGAATTAATTGGAAATAGGGAAAACATTCTTCTCTGTTAATTTTCTTGATTGAACTTGGCATCCTTGGAATCTCAAGGCAAAAGGGGGTGGGATTTTCACAAGGACATTCCTTATTTTTGTGTTGACTGTAATTGCTTGAAGCCTAAGAGAGGCTGGGGAGGAGGTAACTCTTTGTGACATTCTTGAAAGAAAAACAATACAGGTTTGTAGTTTCATTCAAAGTTTAAATAACAGAATTATAGATAAATTCTATTTATCATTTATATATTTACATAAATTTAACCTAGCAGGCAGGTTTAATTATTTTATTTCAAATTGTAATTCCAAGTACAATTTCCAGTTCTGCTTCACCCATTGAAATTACTTTTGCCCAAGAAACTGATAGTACTATAATGGAAAGCAGGTTTATAATAGAAACAGTTGAAAACAATTTGTTGTATTTGAAATACACCTCGCAGTATGGTTCCTCGTGTTCCTCTTTGGAGTGACTAAGTTCCTGTTTACCAGGATATGTAGTTTTTTTGAGGGATGAGTAAATAATGTATTCAGAGTTCTCCTGGCAGGGGGTGTTAAAGATTCTTCTTTTCGCACAAACACGACCACACGTACAGACACACACACACACACTCTTTGCTTTCTTCCTCCTTACAAAGTGTAAAATTATTTCATTATTACAGTTTTTTTCGGGATGTTTTTCATCGCGTCTGGTTAAAATCCTGATTTTTCAGCCATAGTCTTTAATTACAATTTAACCAGATTTGAAAAAATTAAATGCTTACCAGAAATTATGTCCTAAACCACATAATCTCAAGTATCCTGAGCTGATTGAATATTTATACAGGTATATTATTAAAGATTAATCACTTTGCTTTGGAAAATAATTATGAAGTATGAAATGCCGAAGTGGTAATAGAAACTCATAAGCCACATACCTAACAGAAGCTAAATGGTACAAATGTAGACTTGGAGGGTAGTTCAGAACACTAAAGCGAAACTCAGTGTTTCCTAGGTTTATACACTTAATTGAATGTAGGCTTTTAAGTGTGAACTCAGGTATTTGAATTAAAACGGTTTGATGGAGGTAAGGTGACCTAAAGGTGGCCAGTGAGCTGCTCTGCACCTCTGGTAAACTGAGCCATAGTTTTTTTATATATATATATATATATATGTCTAGTCTTAAAATAGACTGGGGAGCAGGGTCTTTGGCACTTGGCATGTGTTGCCTCTGACCTATTTCTGTGTGCTTGACTTAAAATTCTCATGCATGGAAACAGGTGAATATAGAGCTCAGTACTTAACAAAAGCTCATTACGACTAGTGAAAACTGGGTTAGGATGGAGCCTGTACCCACTGGAGCCAAATTAATTATTTAGTTGATGTGGTTTTGTACTGATTCAGTTAGATGGTTCTAGTTTCCTACTCTGAACATTTAAATGGTATACACTGATACTCCAAACTCTTGTCCTGTGTGGGGAGGGTATTCAGTTACTGCTACAGATCCCCTTTATATCTGTATACCTTCCTCATTGCTTATTTAAGCTACTCATTATACCTCCTCTTCTTCAGCAATGTGGTAGCCAACCATTAGACTATGTGTAACCAGATAGATGGTGAAATTTCAATCACCTAGAGCGAGGAAGTGCTTGTGAAATACTATGGTGAGAGTTTTTGTATTACACTTTTAGAAGATGAGGAAATCTGTAGTACTGTGTCATGCCGCCTCACTCTGCTTTGGTTCTGGGCTGGTAGGCTTCCATGGAAGCCACTTTTATGGCAGAGGATGTGTCTCTTTTCCAGACTCCTGGAGTACTGTTGGAGTCATTGTAGGAGCTAATCCTAAACTTTGGTGTTCGGTGTCATGTCCAGCTCCAGAGGTCTATACAACATCTGTACAGACCTGGCAGATGTGACAGAGGTCCTACAGGTGCTCCCAGTGCTCCCATGGTGGTAGCTGGAAGTCACAGGCAGATTATGTGAGTCCTATAGAATCTTGAAACCTAACCCCTTTGAACAGTATCTCGTGGATTGTTCAGGAGAAAAGAATGATGTATTTTATGTATTGGTGATACATACTCTTGGCAACATGAGTTTCTGCTGTCTTCAGCACACCTAGTCTGCAGACTCATCTGACATTATCGTCAATAAGACCATCTCTGGAGCACTATTTCTACTGCTTGTGTGATTACTCTGGAAGACAAATACAGGTTTATTCAATGGTAAACTCATACGGTGGTTGTCTCCTGTACTCATTCATGAAGTAACCTGCTGGCCGTCATATTCTTGAGGAAGAAAAGGAGGTACAAAAATCAGATTAACAACTGACATGTTGACAACGAAAAGTTAACTGTAGGGAATCTGTCACTGCCAAGCTGCAGAGAGTTAGCCGTCCACATCTGAGATTAGAAGAAAGCTTAAGTATAATTAGTTAAAACATGTTAAACTTTTCCATCAAAGATTGACAAAGGATACAGGTAACAGACTACACAAACTCCCTGGCACTTGGCTTGCTCTATATGGTGACTTTATGAGGTGAGAAGTCGTTTTGAAGGTCTTCTGTGCTATTTATACGTATGTTGTGATGATTACTGCCCAAGTCATTCTTGCAGTAATATGCTTCTGTGGGTTCTAGAACATCTATTCTTATCAGATTGCTTGTACCTTTTCACAATGCCTCAACCTCTTCTTTTGCCTACAGAAAATAGTAGCATTTGTCCAGATCTCCAGGCTGACGGATTAATTTTTGGATAGCTCTTTCATCTTGCTGAGGAGCAGGAATATCTGAAAAATGCGATAAGGTCATTTTCTGTAATTGAGCAAGGATTACCAGAAGCAGTTGTATCAGAATCTAAATGCTTGTGGGAGGTTGCCAAAATACAATAGCCATCCACTACCGCTTTTCCAGTCCAAACGAATAACAAGGTATGGGTTTTCATGTGGTAGTGAAACAGTACTTATAAGTACTTGGAAAGTTCTGATAAGTACCCATACCAACTAAGTGAAGAGGCCATTAGAAAGAAGATTTTAAAAGACCTCAAACAGCAATAGAATATGATAGCAATGAAAAATGCAGCACTGTCCTTTAAACCACCCATTCTGTTGGTCAGGTATTTCATATATGCACTTTTCTTATGGTCTCATTTAGTGGCTATAAACTTCAGGACCGTAGAATTTTGCTATGGTGTAGCATAATTACTTGGTCTTAACTAAATGTGTCCCTATTAAGTTGAATTTATGCTAATTCTGTCCCAGTTAAACAGCAGACAATGTTATTGGCTGCACCACTAAATTGCTTTCCTAGGAGACATTCCGTTAAATAAGCGGTGCACCCAAAGTGGAATATAATGAATTACATTTTTACTTAAGCTTAATATGTTTTACATCTGTAATCAAGATAGAATCATGTGCACTGTGGATGACAAAAGACTTCTTGGGTCCTCAGTGAGCTTGGAACATATCATGTGATTTGTCCAGATAACTTAAGTAGCTTAGGCTATTTCTTCCATTTGTGTTGGAAGCTGATTCCACAGCCTGACATGATTTTTCTGTTATTTAGCTGAAATGTTGCTTTCTCCTGTTTTCATTTTTATCCTCCCAATCCTCCTTGCAGACTGCTCATGTGCCAAACGCATTTGGGCACCAATCCATTCCAATAAACTCCTTTAATCATCTGGATAGTCTCACTAAAACCAGAATGTCTGGGTGAATTCGACTATAAAATTTGCCCTTTTGTTCATTAAGGATTTGAGGTGCTTGTTCCCTCCAGGTTATGTGTTCCCTCCATTCAGTGACAGCTCTTCAAGCCAGCTGGATCCAGGAGGAGCATTGTCCTCTACTCTTATTTCGGGTATTGGCAGAACTCACTGGGAGAAGAAAAAGGAAGCAGAAGGTCCTTTACCAACGTGAAGGCTGTCCTCCAGCATGATGTATTAAGTCTGTGTTCAGTGCCATGTGAGGTAGATCAGCATCTCAAGTAACCTGGGTGTGAAAAATACTCCATTTCCCAGCAGGTCGATCTTGGTTATAATTCATGTCGTAATAGGGTGAATTGTAATGATGATGCTTTTAGGGGCAAAGGTTTAGTTGCTACAAAGTTCTGTTGACCTGGTTTTGTAAGTTAGCAGCTTACAGATGTGTTCGTATGTTTGAGTGCAGGCTATGCAGTCGTGGGGAACTGCACAAAGCCAGGAAGCATGGCTTAGAGACCACAGAGCTGCAGGGCAGAACTCCTCCAATTGGCAAATAAGGAGTGTTTGCTAATCTGCTTCATATGCCAGAAGAGATGGGCGGCAGGGAGCACTAGATTGGATATCAGGCTATTTAAAGGATTTTGAGTAAGAGATTAATTATCTGTGAAGAAGGATATGAGTTTTCAAGCCACTTGTACCCTAGTCGCTAAGAAAGAGACATCGCTATCAGCTACAGCACCAGCACATGCTTTCTCTTCATGCTCTCTGAAGAGGAGTCGAACAATTCCCAGGATCCTAGAACTGGGAGCACAATAGAAAGCCATCGTATGCAATCCATGTCAGTTGTAGGCTCAATCCACAAAATATTTTCAGGATTAACAGAAGACATAGTGATGCTTAGTTGGTTTCTGGAGTGTGGCAGTAGGGATCTTCCCTAGTGAAGCTGAAAGCAGTACAAGCTTAGTAAGCAAGAATTCTTAGTAAGCAAAAGATAAATAAGGAAGATTTCTTTGCATCTCATCTTCCCTCCATAATATATTTTTATCCTTTGTAGGAATTTGGGAAGTTGGCCATTTGAAAGGCTAGTTGTTGGCCTTGAGAGGTGAGTCATAGGAGGCAAAGCTGTACTCTAGTGACTAGTGGGTGGCAAGAGAGGATCACAGTGAGTATGGGCAAGAACAGTGATTCAGGGGCTCTCCTCTCCTGCTTGCCCAAATACATGCATTTTTGATAGCTGGTATTCTGTAGTTTCCATATCTTCATAAACTGAAACCTATTCTCTTTAATATTTGTAATGATGTTTATGATCAGAACTATCAAGATTCCGCAGAATTCAGTCTTCTGAATGGTTGAACATTTGGTGGGCTCCATTTACGCAATGTTCCACTTAATTTTTTGTCTGACCTAAGCTACAAGTCTTTGCAGTGTGGAAGTATGTTTCTCACATGGTGATCAGGCCATGTGGCAACATACCATATGCATGTTAGGCTTAAATAACAAGATGATGTCTGGGAGGGTTCTCTCATTCTCATGTGTTCAGTCTAGATGGCAGAAACAGGATTGTGGAGTGGTGGGGTGGGAAGAGAGATTGCGCACCCATCTTCCTAGGAAACTTGTGGAGTAACTTTGTGCTGTTGGATACAATACATGGGTCCAGGGACAGCATCTGCCACTGTGGCAGACTGGAGGTCATACCTACATTAGAGAACACAAATACACATGCGCCTTTTATTTTTCTGGGCATTTTAAGCATTTGACAAATCATAGCTGGGAATTGGCAATTTTTTTGTTTACGGCAATGTTTTGTTGTCTTGGGAAGGAAGTTGGCATTCGTTCAGGCTCTGTCTAAACAGAGCACCACAGTTCAAGCACATCATTATGCTGTCAAGCTCAGGACCTAATTCTTCCATATGCAGTTTGAAATGTCCTCTGCCAATCATGTTATTAACATCTCTGACTTGGCTCACACCACCACTTAATGCATTTGCAGACGGGTAGAGAAAATCTGCAGCAAGCTCGATTTTGGATTTTGAACTTCATTTTACAATCCTCCAAAACCCCAGCAACTACCTAGCCTGAGAAAACATACCTTGCCGCTTTTGTGGCAAAGAATGAGGGAGGACAGTGTTGCAGGGTAGGCTTGGAGCAGACGTAAGAAGCATGTGTGAGCCTGCATTACTCTATCTCGGCACCTTCCATCCATGCAGATGGATACAAGTGTTGGCAAAGAAGAATTTGTGTGGGAAGAAAGGCTGCCTAAGGCAGCATCTGTATCTTCAATATGTTCCCACAGTAATACCACGCTTTCAGCATGAATGCACTCCCACCTAGGGCTAAGACTTAAAAGCATCTAAATTGGGCCCCGTGTATTATATGTGCATTTGTGTCTAGGTATGCATCAGTTCCCTTCTGATGATCATTTCTATAACATGTCCTGTAAGCAAATAGCTTTATCTGGGTGTATTTCCTACATTCAGAATAAAAATTAATGAGTTTCAGTATCCAGCAGTACAGCCTGGCATTAGTTGTCATAAAAAAGAAGCAACTTTGCCCAATAATCACTTTTAAGATGATTCCAGGTTAGTTATACTATTGCACATATGGTAGGGAAAGTGGTATTATAAATAAGGCCTGTTGCAGATATGTAGCCACAAAATGATGCTCCTTTTCTCATAGAAGACAAACTCTGTTCTTCTTGGTGGCAGTTGTGACTAGGGAGAAGGGAATGCTTCAGAACTTGCCTTGTATACGACTTGGGACGTGGAGCCAGCTGTAAGGTACAGTAGGTGTTGTCTTGACCTTTTCTAGTCGAGGACACATGAGTCCCTGCGTAGATATAAATGGATGAGAGATGGATTGTAAACAGAGAAAGAGGGAATTTTGCTTAGGAGCATTAAATCTCTTCCCCAGTCCCTTAGCGAGAATGTAAAGCTTGTTCTATTTTGTTATAATTTCTCCAATTTTCATGCATTTTTGCCAATTTACTTCTGTTGAATACAGTTGCTGAAGGCCCATTATAGGTTGCTAAGGGTTATTTCTAAAGTCAAGTGAATGGAAATACAAAGACTGGTAAATTAGTCACCCTGAGAGATGGATTCCTTGCCTCTCGGTGTCCACCAGTCTTAGCCAGATGCTAATCTGAGACGGTTTAGAGATCATGCTGAGACCAGTGCACATGTAGCACTGCAGAATATAGTGATCTTTGCTGGGGACGGGTTCAGACCAGTTGATCTCATGGTCCCATCTGAACTGAAAGGCTCTGAACCTTCATGTCAAATTACTAAGACTGAAGCAAGTGAAATGAGCTTATTGAAGCTGTTATAATACATTAAAAAAAGAAAAATAAGTAAAAACAGTTTAGTGGGAATTGCATTCTTTTCCTCAAGCTAGAGAGTAAAATTTGGACACTGTCCTCTGATAGAGATGGACAATTGTCCTTTGGCCACAGCACTCTGCAATATTGGCCATAGCTGGACAATAATGGTAGCTGCAAGAGGAGATGCTCACCTCATTCATCTGCCAGGAACAATCTCAGTTCAGATGAGGACAAGAAAAGAAGAACTCTTATGACAAGCTATATCTGACACGGCATTCCTGTTAAAAGCATAAAGATAAAACCTAGTTCTGAGGCCTATTCCCTGGAGTTTTCCCACAGCGTGGTTGCTTATAATGCAACAAAACCTTTACAAAGTAGATCATTTTGAGCTCATCCACATATAAGCTGGATGAGCCAAAACTTTGTTGGAATAAATTACTGCCATTAGTTGTACTCAGTGGAGCTAAGCTTGTTTACCCTTATTTTGCCAGATGTATTACAGCAGTTGCAGCAGAAAATGTTAGCAATTAGAGCAGTGCTTTAAAATATGCTTTAAGATTTCACCATCTTACTCAGTGAATATCTGTGCTGTGGGTACTTATTTAGTAATGCGGTTTTCTTTCATTTTTTACTCCTGTTTCTGTGCTTATGGGTGAGAAGACTGCACAATTCTGGTGTCTATATACTGTGTATATTTGCTAGTGAGCATCACATTTTGGAGTTTCTGGCTCAGCATCAAGTCTGCTGCACTCAGGAGAGATTTCTGAGCATGAAAGCGAGGGAATCAACCAAAGCTAAGTGTCCACTGGTGTGTCTGTTAATATGACCTTTATGATGTGACTTCTGAGCTCCCTGTCACATTTACAAAGGCGCATTACTGAGTTCCAGATCAGCTCCTATTGGAATGGAACTGTTTGGCTATTGCAGATACCTCTGGTGATGGCAGTAAGATAAGCATATCTACCAAACACCTGAGATGATAAATACCCTCATCACTGGGCAAAAATCCATGGTGCTACTGGTTATAAACAGTATAACAGAATCTTTCATGGTGGTGGTTTGCATTTCCTGTTTTGCCAAACTGCTGGGAACTACCAAAAATAATACAGCACGAAGTGCCTGAAATAGCATCATTTATTTCACTGCTCTGACACATCTGAGGCTGTACAGAAAGAACTGATCCGTGAATTCCTTTGCTTCCTGAGCAACTCTTTACAGCTTTCTCACAGTAAAAATGGCTGTAAAATCCTTTTTGGATTAGAGTGCTCTGGACATGTCTGAAAAATACCTCATTTTCATTTAGTACGTAAGTGAAGACAGAGGCACAGCAAACTGGCAGATGAACATTGTAAAAGCCCACAGGATGGGTTCTGTATTGACAGAAACAAGCATCTCTGTTCCCATCATCGGCTGTGAACAGCTGTTTAGCAAGTTGTGAATCCTGATCAATGCCATCTTCCTCACTCCAAAGAGTAAAATAGCAGTAAACCCCTTTCCTTTCTGAGCTGTGTGTGTGCTGTGATCCTCACTGCCCAGGTTCTTTCTCTTACTGGGAGGATTGAGGCAGGTACATCTCTTTGCTAATACTTTCTTAGAGTAAAAGATTGTTTCTTTTTTAACAGCAAATAATTACTTGGCTTTCAACTAGAAGTCAAGCAGAATTCATAACCAGTCAGTGTGATCATTTTGTGCAGCAGCACCTTGCAGGGAGTATTCTGCAACCAAATTAGTCAGTTGTCAAGCTCCCTGGATCTCTTGCCAAACAGTATGGGGAACAACCTTTTTAATTAGCTTCTCCCTGAGTAGGTCTTCTTTGATTAGTCTTATCTGAACATCACATTTGAGAAGGAAAAATCTATTTAGAAAGGGGCAAGAGTACACTATAAAATTCATAACTGTCCTTTGCATCCTTGTGGGAGTTCAGTTCACAGAAGGCCAGTATGAACCCAGACGATGTAGTAGCAGCGAGAGTGCAGAAGGCATGGTGGGAGTCTTGATATTGATGAGGTTAATTTGTTATGTACTATGGGACAACAGGAGAAAGAAATCATGCTGACCTAGCAGAGGCAGTACTTCTGCGTACGTGTGTTTGTGTGGCAGGGGACAGTAGTGGGAGGAAAGCTGAAGAGGAAGCAGGAATAAGTAAAACAAGATTGATTTATCGGCTCTGAATTGTTCATCTGCATTCCATTCTTCACTGTGCTGCAGGGGAGGAGAGCAGCTCTGGCACCGTGGTTAAGGAACAGAGCAAGAGAGGGGGAGGAAAGTGATATCTATCACAGGCACCAAAAGTGTTTCATTTTCCAGAGGCTCTGATTAAACAAATGTCGCTGCTGCCTGGCAGTTTCTTGGGATAGAATTAATCAGGAGGTGATTTGTCTGCTGCAATGAGCAGGGTGGCTCGCTGTCACGGTCCTGATGGAGAATGTCTTCTGAGTTCCCCAAACTTCCTTCAGTGCCCAAAGTCGTGCCACCAACTTCGCTAAGGATAGGGATTTGCGATTGATGGGCTCAGGTGGGGTGAATGTCAGCCACAAATAGTGATGTATGACTGTTGTTGATGGAGTCTTGGTAATTACGAGGGAGAAGGTCAAAAGGAGCGACCCATGGGACTGATGTAAGGACTGCTCTTGTGCAGAGCTGAGTGGTGCTGAAAGGGGTGTTAGGCTCTGCCCCGCATGTGAATGGGGAAACAGTTTCACTGCTGATGGCACTTCATGTAAATGGGAGCTGAAGGGGCAAAGAGAGAAGTATCTTGCCCGTAAGAACAGTGCATGGTGTCTGCGCATGAGCGCGGTAGGAACTGGGTAACCAGCACAGATGCCCCAGTAGTGTATGTAGGTGATGTTGTCTGTGTTTCACCTGTTTGCCTAATTGAGGTTTAGCTGCACTTTTAATCACTTTTAAACTGCAATTATGCCCATTAGTGACCTTTTCAGCTCACCCTTGTGCAACTGCAAGGGCCTCGGTCCCAACGCAGCAGAATGCAGGTTGCCCCAGCAGTTGGGGAAGCTCCAACACAGATGAGGATGGAAGCTACTCTTCAATATAGTGTTTTTTGAACTTCCTAAGCATACGGAAAAGGAGTCATGTGAAACGGCTACTGTGTCCTGAAAGGTATAAAACTGTCTATATTGACTTTTGTTCTCATGATACAGAGTGGCTGAATGGGCCCCACGGCAGTGATGCAGGTATAGGTGAGCAGGCAGATCCCATAATCACAGATTGGTTTGGGTTGGAAGGGACCTTAATGCTCACCCAGCTCCAACCCCTGCCACGGACAGGGACACCTTCCACTAGAGCAGGTTGCTCCAAGCCCCTGTGTCCAACCTGGCCTTGAACACTGCCAGGGATGGGGCAGCCACATCTTCTCTGGGCAACCCGTAGGGCACAGCTGCAAATATGGAGAGAAATGTACTTGCACAGAACAGATTTCCCTCTCGGCTGTACTGAGGCACATTTGCATTGTACTCAGAAGTCTAAAGTAAGAAGTGGTCTCAGCTGGGCAAATCTTTGAGCATCTCAGAAGTGGAGAAGCTTTTCCCCTTCTTGATTTTAATAAGATGGAAGCTGGAAATTTAACATCTGCTCCTTCCAGCAAGTGAATTTAGTAAGCCTGAAAGAGATGTCTTTAGATATGCATGTTTATCACCTCTTTGAAATGGAAAGCTGTCTGGCCTGTCTAGCATTTTCCATCCAGTGGAACCTAAAACTTGTTTTACTCCACCAAGGAGATGTAAAATGAAGGGGGGAAATCTGCAGGACGCTCTGCTGAGCTTAATTGGTAGGATGAGACATTTTGCACTCCTCCGTATGCCAAAGAGAACCTCTTTTTCGGACAGGGAGTCCCTGGCAGGGCATCCACGTGTGCGTCAGAGATGTCAGTGCTACAGCCGCAGTTGTTCTGTACAACCAATGTGTGCACTGAGTGTTGGGTTTTGCACTCAAAAATGGGCTTCCTGATGGTTTAGGAGTTAAAAATTAGACATCTTTGTGACACCTACTTTGTGACACCTTTGTGAAACCAAGTAGGTTTTTTCCAGTGTTTTTCCATTCCTTTAAGCCAGACTCCCTGTTGCAATGGGGAGCATGCAGTGACCCCTTTGCTCCAGCTGACATCCATCCCTTTACCCCTCAAACCTTTAACATCCTTGTGAACAGCGGAAAGTTCTTCCTCTCTCTTTTCCCAGCTAGGGGAAGGTGTTATCATAGAATGGTTTGTGTTGGAAGGGACCTTAAAGCTCATCCACTTCCAACCCCTGCCACGGGCAGGGACACCTTCCACTAGAGCAGGTTGCTCCAAGCCCCTGTGTCCAACCTGGCCTTGAACACTGCCAGGGATGGGGCAGCCACAGCTTCACTGGGCACCCTGTGCCAGTGCCTCACCGCCCTCATAGTAAAGAATTTCTTCCTTAACATCTAATCTAAATCTTTCCTCTTTCAGTTTAAAACCATTCCCCCTTGTTCCATCACTACATGCCCTTGTGACAAGTCCCTCTCCAGCTTTCTTGTAGGCCCCTTTTATTGAGGGGATGGAGTATTTATTAGACAGTTGCAATAAAAGAAGTAGTCTGGGAGGAGTGAGGTTGACAGAGGTGCTGGAGGTGCTCCCTGTTACATCTTAAATCCTTGGAGTGGGAGATTGGGACTGCCAGAGAAGCAGCAAGTAGAAGCTGTTTGAGAGTTGCGGCAGGAGGAGGTTGACCCTCTGTTTTATCTCTGACTAAGGGGGACTGGTTGTTGGGTGCCCCCTCAGAAATGCTGGCACGTTCAGACCATCACAGTGCTGGGAAGATGTGTATGGAGGGTTCTGCTGTGTTTGGACGTAAACGATCGAGGGGCTGGCAGCATCATCCACATGTAGGAATGCCACAGCTGCAGCACCCCAACTCTCACGGACCCGCTTCCTGAAGAGGCACCATGTCACAATAATATTCTTCAGCGGTAGAAACGCGCTTGGTTTATGTACTCGGAGCCTGAGTCTGACCCAGCAATACCCTCCCTCGGCAGGCTGTTTAAATCAGACACGAAGAATGTGGAGGGAAAATGTATGTTAATTTACATCCTCTATATTCCCCACCATAGGCGTATCACAATAGGGCTCCTGTTCCCTCTCATCACCTTCCCTTCCCCGAGCGACACGAGGTTCCTCCCTCCTGCCCACAGCCCTTCAGCGAGCTGAGCACAACTCCCACACCAGTCTCCTTGCCAGAGCTTCTGCTGCTGGTGCTGCTTCCATGCGCAGGCTGCTCTGCTTGCTGGATCCGAGGGTTGCTTTTTAAGCTGTCTGTTGAGCTGTTTTCTTCCTTCTCCCTCTTGCTTCGCTGAATTTGGTTATTGCTTTGTGCTCCCTCCTCACCACCCAGGTCCCAGTTTGGGGCAGCAAGTGATGCCTAAACACAAAGGGAAGCGGAAAGCAGAAGGAGTTTCTTAGTGAGGTGGGAACTTTGCATGGTCAGTGGCCTCAGTCTCAGGAGCCACATGCACTTCCTTGCCAGATTGTCCTTTGATGGGCATCCCATGCTCATCTAGTCTGAACTGACACCCGAGGGCATTGTAACTGCACAGGTTTGTGTATCAGGGATATGTTTGGTGGGTATCCTCCACCACTGTGGGGACTTGCATAACCATAGGAAGTCTTTTACCCATAAGCAGATTTTTCTACTCAGTTCCACCTCTTTTCACTACTCACCATAATTAGTAATAGGATACACATGAGAGTGTTGTTTGCCATTGGCAGCTCTCTGCTGACTGGCGTGTAAAACCCATTAGAAACTGATTATTTGGATTATTAGGGGGTTTTTCCAAGCTATCCTGTATGTGATGCTCTACTGCTACTTTGTTACTGATTCCCTGAGTAGCTCTAGTCTTCAAATGAGGAAATATTCCTGATGCCTTCTTTTCCTGATGATCCCTTGTTGTGGCTTCCTTTGTTTTACAAAGTAGATCTGGAGGCACAAGCAGGGAAAAAAAAAAATCAAGGATTAAAATGACAAATTGACCAAAAAGCTTAAAATGACAAAAAATATGTGGGCTGCAGTCTTCCAAAAACCCAAGAATAAATAAGGCTTCTTTTAAAGTGCTTTGAAGAGGAGGTTGATGATAATGTTTTATCTATTTTTTTCAGTGACATATCCAACTACTTTAGATAAAGTGCCCTAAACCCCAGCCCATGTTAACGGAAGTATCTCAAAATAGACTTTACTGGGTGATTTTTGTGAACAAGAGCTTGCATTAATGAAAAAAGTCTTGGAAATAAATGGAAAAATATACCTACCTGTGATAGATACGTTACTGTGGTAACAGTCCAGATTGAAGCCTCTTGTGTGCTAGACCTATACATGCACATAGAAAGGCTTGCATGCAATAGTCCCTGCTGATTGATGGGGTTTTGCTCTCTCTTGGAATATATTGACTTTTGAACAGAGCAGTTACGAGTTTCTTAAGTAGAGTCCAGTGTTCAGTGGGACTTCTCAGATGTTTCTGTCTAGACATAAATACTTCTTTCCGGTCCTTTGATCTATTTCTCTCTCCTCACGTTTTATCCTACTTTGTTGAAAACCAGCCGAAACCAGGACACGAGCAGGGCAGGAAGAGCTTAAATACTGAGGAACCTGAATTGATTTCCCAGCCTCACTCAGCTTCATTACAGTAACACCAGAGATCTCTTTTTGTTATCTCATTTTAGTAGGCACCTTGTGGCAGTGGAAAGCAGTTTGAAAATGGGTGTAAACTGGGATTTTTTTTGCCTAGAGGGGCTACAGGAAACCTGGAGAGGGGCTTTGGACAAGGGCAATTTCACTTTAATTCAGCAACATTCTAATGTCTAGCAAATATGTGCCCCACTTGAATGCTGATGCAGGACTCGGATACAGTCATGTTGATCCGGACTGGATCAGGAAAGCAGTTCGTTATTTTTACCTGTGCAAAAGATCATGGTAATTGGCTGACCACTTTTCTCCATAAGCTGTCTCTCCAGCAACCATCACTTCTGTCTGCTGGGTAGATAATGGCCGTGAGTTCCAGCGCCAGCTCTGCTAAGGTCGTGTTTAGTTTGGCAAAAGATTAACGATGTGCAAGAGAAGTTGCAGGGCCTTTGTGCAGGGCTAAGGGTGTTAAAAGCCACAGGTCAGTCAGCTTTGGGCTCATGTTGCTTTGCTGGATTCTTTATTTATGTATTTAAAGCTCAACCTTAGCATTTTGTGCTCCTGTAAATCTCTGGAACCCACCAAACAAGGCACAGCACGATGTGTTCTGAGTCACGGTCCTCCCCCGGAGGAGACGGGACCGAGGAGGCAGAAGGTATGAGCAAATTTGGACCGAGCCCCCTGGAGATGTGAGTGCCAAGGGTAGGTGAAATAGCAGGAGGTATTTCTCCTCCTCATGCCGTCTCTCCTGGCTCCCTCCTCCATTGAAACCAGCACTTGCAGCCCCTTGCCACTGGGCCCCTGGGCACTTCGCCCAGTTCACAGCTGCCATGGGGAGCTGCTATTTTTCTCTTCTCCTACTATAATAGCATCCTTATGAGGCTTCCCCCAGCCTGTCTATACTCTGCAATGGAAAGCTACATGTTTCCGTGTGTGGCTTATGCTATGATGTTTGGGTTCATTTAGGATGCTTCTGGGAGTGCATCTTAACTCCAGAAAGGAAAAAAAGGAATTGGGGGGGGGGGGGGGAAGGGAAGAAAAGCAGGGAAAAATAAGGGAAAACCTAGTTTGCAGCAGGAGTTAGGCAGAAGAAGATAAAAACAAGTGGTTTTGTGTGAGAAAATGGCTCTTGCTGAACTGGCTGTGGTGGTGTGGGTCAGTGACAGTGCAGGCATGTGCCTTCTGCTGGGCAGACTTGGGAGCGCTCAGAAAACACTGGGAAATCTCAGTTTTTCGGTGGAAAGCCAGTGATAAGGGTGATCTACTTAGAGAAAATGCCAGAGATGGCTGCCTGTTCTCAACAGTCCTTGGACTTGGTGCATTCTTGATGCAAGAGGGAGTATGGGGGTTTCTGCCAGTCTGGTGTTTAAATATTTGGTGTATTTTATTTTACAGAAAATACCTGCTCCGTCTTGGTGCCAGGTTCATGCAGGCTTACACCCTTCATCCTAAAAATCAGGCAGAATTTTATTCCAGATGCCTTTTACACAGTCATTTCCCAGTTAGGCCATCGTCACTTTTCCCTCCCTTAAACTTTATTCCCATCCTCTCACTTTACAGCCCAAAGGATACCAGTCCTCTCCCACCTCCTGTGCCTTGCCTCTACCCAGTGGTTTCCCCTTAGCTCTACCACATTGAGTCTGCAGACACCTCACACACAGAAACACAGGTTGCATCATTCCCACCAATCTTCCCCTAAAAGGAACTTCTTCCTCCTTTCTGTCTGACTTCCAATAAGATAAAATAGTAGATTTTTACAGAAACTTCTGCTTTCATTGCCTCACACGCTCTTGCTGCACTCTCATTACACAGCACAGAAGATTCAAAGGGTGAAGGAGCACCCTCATAGCTTTAGCCTCAGTTCTACACTTGTTACCAACATGTGAAAGAGGTTTCTGGACACACTGTGTCTGTGCCCCTGGACCATGTCATGTTCACTCTGCCATGACATCTCCCATTTGGCTTCTTTGTGGACCTGAGCAAATCCTTTGTGTAATCCAAAGCAAATCCTTTGTGTAATTACATCTAAGGCAGAAAGGGAATTTCAGAATGAGTCTGATTCTTGTGTTGACTGTTGCAGTCTGAGGCACACAGAATTCGACTCTGACCTTTCAAAGGAAAACAAATAGCTTGCATTTAATTCTAAATATATCTCCTGCTCCAAAACACAAAGTATGTAGTTACAGAGTTGTAGGAAAGGAAGAGTCTGCTGACTGATTAGACACGTAGATTAATGACAATATGGAAAAAAGCGCAGTGATTTATGACAGTGTGGAAGGAAGTGCAGTGATAGCAGTCAAGTTCTTAAAAACAGGGCCTTTCATTACTGGAAGGTTGTAAGCCTTTCTCTATCCATACCTCACTAGTTGGTTACTGTAAATAGCACTATTTAAAGACATTATTTACCCTTCTAGGCAGGATCGATGTGTTTCTGGAGATGTGTGTGTTTCTGTGTATGTCATTGGTAGTTTCAAATCAATAGTGAGAAGTAAACGTGAAGCCAAATACTGAAACCTTAGTCCTTCTAAGGTGAAAAAATTTCCTTTGGCTCTGATTTAATATGAGTAAAAGGGAAAGGGGAAAAAAACAAAACTGAGAATATGGTATTGACATAGTATTCACTGGATGGGGAAAAACGTGTGATTTTTCAGGTACTTCCTATACATGTAGTGAAGGGGATGGAGCAATGGAACAAGACTGCACAGGTCTGATGGTCACCGATATGTCTTTAATTAAGGTTTCATGTAGCTGTAGATGGCTTGCCCTGTGCTCGTGGGAGTGTATCCTGTTTCACAGGATTGGGTAACCTAATTTAGGTGGTTTGTTCCATTCCTAATTTCCCTGGCTAGCAGATGAGTTTTGTAATCAAAGTGAGGTTGTTGAATGTGTTTGGATTATTGATATTAGTATCAGGTGTCAGGTAAATCACTGCTGTCTATCCTGGGGAGTTTATTTTCCTGTACTACTGATAGATCCCAAAAAAGCTTTCCTTAGATTTGGAGGAGAAAAGATTGCTCCTTTGCAGCGATGAAAAATATAGGTCTCTGAAGCCATAAACCATTCCACTGCAGTTTTTAGAATGAGGTATGGCAAAGCATGTCGTCTCTGCTTTTTCTTCTTCTAAGAATAGTCTAGTTGAGTTCTTTATATCCTTGGTTACATGCCACAACTCAAGGGGAAAAATAATACGTTTTTTACTTATTTACATGACCAGCACAGTAATGCTATAACTACCTGAGGCAGAGATCTCATTGGACTAGACTGCACAAATGGAGGATGTTGCAAAGGTTTGACTCAGTCGTTTCAGAACCTTTTGTAAATAGCAATAAAAACATCTTTTTCTTTTTCTTGGACATAGACATTTTGTGTGTGTTTGGCAGTTCCAGGCAGATCTTGGGTTTTAATGGTCCTGACAGCACTTATTGCAATCTGTCAAGTCAGTAATTTGTGAGCTCTGGGTTTACAGGATAATTTTCATAGCTAGCATCTAACAAGTCACAATGGATTTAATCTTTTCTTTGCTTCGTGTATTTCTGTGGATCGTTCAGTAGATTTATGCAGCTATTTTTATTCTTGTGGCACTGCCTGGGCTCTCTGATATCAATGCAACTATCACTTGAACCACTTATTAATATGAGATGTGCTGAAAAGTTGGTGTTCTGTAGACATGTTTTTCAGCTGACTGCTTTCTTCAGTGACATGAATGTGAAAACAAGGTTTACCTAAAAATTATTACAGCTTATTCTTTACAAATTATGATGCATAATAACACGTAGGTTCATTCAGAGGCATAGCACATCTGCACACTGCCTTTCTGCACGGTTCCTAGGTGTTCAGCCCAATCATTTACCTTAACTGGAAGGACATGCAAATAATGGGATTGAATGAGACAGTCCAACAGCAATGTACTGAACATCTGGTTCATGTGTTCATCAGGAAAGCCTAAGTGTGTGACCACGTTCTCTAATTCAAAGGACTGATATCCAAAGGACTGAATCCAAACCCACATTTTCAGTCTTTCTGGTCATTCTTGTTAGGTAGAAACTTTGCTTTTTTTAATAAAATGTAATGTCAGTACAAAGATAGCACTGAAGTGGTAAATGCCATTTAACTAATGTCGAGAAAAACAAAAGCTGAAGCTTTCAAGTTCTACTTATTGTTTTCTTTTCCTTTGTTCATGTAACAGAAAAAATGTGAGGTGGTACTTTGTTGGAGTGGTGGGCCAGCTTTTGGACTGGCTGGAGAAACGTGGAAGTATTAGCAAAGCTGGGCAAAATTATAGGGCTTTTGCATCTACAGAGTTTAATCAATGAACATTTTTCATAGGAAATCTCCTTCTCTGTGAAAAGTCTGCACGGGAAAAACTGAAATGTTTGGTTTCTCAGATTCTGAACAGACACACGTTTTTGGGGTACTGTAAAAATGTTTAGATCAGCTCATTCCTAAATAATTTATTCCATAGAAGCTTTCATTATTTCAACTTCTGTTCGTATCAGGGAAAAAATAAATATCAAAACAATTGCTTAGGATGAAAAGTCTGTTTCATCAGGTGAAGTTCTTTATCAAAGTAAAATCAGCTGTCATTGAGAATAGCAATAGTGGTTATGAAACTCCCTGAATCCACTTTTACTCTCCATTTTTGCCTACAACCTCCACTGCATCCAACCAGAGCAATCCCTTACTGTCAGCCCACAGTCCTGGGCAGCTAACCAACCCCTGCAAGGCATTTCCTACATCCAGTCTCAGGGGTCATACATCTATTTTATTAATATGCCTGTTGGAATTAAGGAAAGAAGTAGGTGATAGAGCTGCAGATTTTACTATTCAAAGCAAGTGGAGAGTGGTAGAACTCTGGCACAGGTTGCCCAGAGAGGTGGTGGATGTCCCATCCCTGGAGACTTTCAAGGCCAGGCTGGATGTGGTCCTGGGCAACCTGATCTAGTTGAAGATGTCCCTGCTCATTGTAGGGGGTTGGACTAGATGACCCTTCCAAAGGTGAAGACCCCTTCCAAACCAAAGTGCTCTGTGATTGTAGACATAGTAGATGGACTTCCAAGGTCTGTTTGGTTTGGGAGAAGAAGGCTAGCAAAGAGGAGAGGCATGAAGAGCAGAGGTGGAGAGGCTCTTCCCATATTGCCTGGTGCTTCTGTGCTAGCTGGTGTGTTTGTGCTTCACCTGGATGAGTGAATCAGGGATTCACTCATCCCTCACAGATGAGGGATCTTCATTTCTCGTGGTATTAAAAAGACATGAACCTGGTGCATGGGCTCCCCTTGCATTTAAAGGTGGAACTGGAGGGTCCCTGGAGTTGACTGGAGACAAGGGAAGGGACAATGCAAGCCAGGGCAGGGACAGGCTTGGACCACGTGCAGCTCTGTGTGGCTCTGCATGCCTTAAAGAGGACAGACCTCACACCACAGTGGTTCACACTGGTGAAAGAACATGGAGATCTTTCCAGAAGTGCAGCTGATCACACCTATATTTTGTTTTTATCTCAGCTAAAGGAGATGGGAAGGGTGAAGCCATAACGCAAAGTGGTGGTGTTATATTTCTATGCATTTATCAGGTGTACTGAGCACTGTTTCCAGCCCCTTCTGTTTCCCTTTTCTTTAAAAAACTCTGCTCCCTCACTTTTCCTGCTTTTCTGCCCATTCAAAGAGTCTTTTTTTTATTCATCATTAATACTCAGGACTTGAGCGCTTTGATTTTTACACTTTCCTATGGGAAAAACTGCCTACTGGAATCTCGTCCTTGCTTTCCTTCTGTAGAACCAGCTGTTTGCCAATATGTTACAGTGAATTTTCATTTAGTGTATGCCATTTCATGTAATTGTGTATTTTAAGGGAAGCAGCACCCAAATGTGTGATCCTAATCATGGGTAACTCTCATACTATTTTCTTTGAGACTTCACAAGTGTGTTATTTGACATGTTAATTATTACATTGGTATATGACTAAGGACACAAATATCTCCTCATTTTTCCCCCTCCCCTCACTTAACATTTTGTTTGAGAAGATCAGTACATTTCGTCTGTGAAAAGCCCTGGATTAAATGCCACCCACAAATGATTTTCTGCATGTTTTCTTTTGCCAAAGGAGGTTGTCAGACATTGGGGGATATCATGTAATATTGGCTGACCTGAGACTTCAATTAACAAACAAGGAAGTTTACAAGAACTGTCATATTAGCTTTGCACATCATTTTACTGGGGCAGAAATGCTTTGTCACACAGCACTTATTGCTTGCTTTGCTTACCTCAAGGCACAAAGCACAAACAGGAAAGAAATGTATTCCTTATTTCTGATGCAAACAGTATTCTGCAAACATAAATGTGGGGAAGAGGTTTCTGTGCCTGTCATTCCTGGTTCAGCCCAATACAACCCAAACCAGTGGTATTTGACTTGTGTATCTGGATCAGGATTGTTTTGAATGGAACCCTTAGATTTGAGGGGAGCATCTGGTTTTAACCCTGCAAGAAGCCAGTGGACTGTGTTCACATTGTCTTTTACCAAAATGATTGAAGACATTATAGGTGGTGTTTACGTGTATTTTGATGATGATTTTGGGTGTTGGAACTAGATGATCTTAAGGTCCGTTCCAGCCCTAACTATGCTATGATTCTAGGACTCTAAATCCAAATTTCAAATTTGTAAAGGATTGCTGTTCACTTTCCTTTCTATTACTGTCAATTTTACCCTCCACTTCCTCAGGCCAATCCTTAAGGAAGGTTTTCCTTCAGCCAGCTGCTTCCCAAGCCATAATTTATAATCTGATTTCCTCCATACTTTACCTTTTCTTTTCCTATTTCCTTTAAACTGACCTCCTAACAAAATCTCATTTCTTCTTATCCTTCAGCCTTCATTTTCTGTTGAAATACAACATCTATCAGAGCCTTTTTTTTCTTCCCCTTCTAACTTTTCCACCCTTTCATTTATTTTAGTGCTAGCCAACAACCAGATGCCTTTCTCCACAGGCTGATACTCCCCACTGGAACCTCTGTTCCTGCTCTGGTCACTTTTCCTGCTAGGTGCCTTCCTTTTTCTTTTGTCTACTCCTGTCTGTTAACATTCGTTGTCAAATCATCTTCTTGCTCATCCCTTTAGCCATGTTACCCTTCACTGGAAGTTTCTGGTAGCCCTTTATCTTTTTCTCAATCACCTTCAAGCTGCTTTTTGCTCACAAAAGAGCCAAAGCCTCTGCCACTGAAACTGGTTTTAATGGAGAAAACAAGTAGTGGTGTTAACAAAGGACTGGAGCCCTCCTTGGTATGCAGTGGATCTCCATTAGGGTCTGTGTATCCAAGGGAAGAATAATCAGTGCAACTAATAGAATTCTGGGAGCTCCTTTGGAAAGCCCCAAGTCAAGCCGTGGCCACAGGCTCTTCCTGCAGAGCTGGAGTAGCCCAGGGATGTCATATAACAGTGCAGCAGTTAGTGGTCCGTTTCCACTGAACACAAGTTGCATCCAATAGCAGGATGAGCCAGGAATCTTTCACAGGGAGCCGAACTTTCCTACATCAGCCTCTTCAGGTATAGTCACTCCTCAGACCCCTTCCTTGCTTTTTCTCAGCCTCCCTCTCAGACGTTTTTTCATGGTGCTCACCAGTCTCGTGCTCATGACTCTAGGGCTCTTATTCCTCCCTTCTTGCGGGGATATAATGAACCCTCTATCCAGTCTCTCATAGGCTTGGGTTAACAAGTCTCAGCCCGTCAGTTCCCAGGAACTGTGTAATTTCGGTCTGGTTTCCCACATCTGTGATTCATTAGTCAAGGAAACATAAAAAGCTGAAAAAATCAAGAACTTCTCTGAAATGTAAAACAACTACATGCCGCACTTCACCTTCAGCTATTTCTTTCTTCATCACTTGACCTTCTGCATCTCAGAATGCAGTGAAGGGTCAGGCTTCTTCAGGTCCCTTCCCTCTTTTCCTCACCAGAGGGCAGGCAATTTATGGGTCCTGGAGCTCTCAACAAGATCTCACATTGAAGAGATCTATTACTATAGCATTAAGTTTCAGACATCTGCTATAGACCTTTTAAACATCTTGTGTGGAACTGCTGCCACATCTCAGCTTCATCATCACATCTGCCAGGTACATTCATTTGTTCGGGGTAGGTGTTGCTGCCACATGATAGTCACTGCTGAACTGGATAATGATATTGATACCGATACCATGTGGAAACAGACTGTTCAGCTCAATTAAAACCATTGCATTGGTTCAAATATCTTCTCTTCAGACTGAAAGATATCTTGGTTCATATTAATATAATAATGTATATTAACATAATATAATGTAATAGAATTAATATAATATCTCATATAAAAAATATAATCACAAGCAAGAGGGTTTTTTGAGAAGAGAAAGAGAAAAAGAAAGAAAAGGACTAAATAAAGACAGACAGAGCCTCAGCAACACAAACTTTTTTTCACTATGGGTTTTAAATTCTGCAGAAAATTAAGAGATAAAATATATCAGAGCTTATAACTGCTAAATCCTCTGACAGCTGCTTTCTCATCCTGCTGCCTGAAAGTGAATCAACTTAATTATTCCTGTGGCTATGTACATCCAGATGGCTTAGAGCTGCCTCTTTATCACTGACTACAGTAACTGTCCGTGTGCTCTGGAATAGTTCAGAAGATTGAAATCTGGGATTTTATTTTTTTTCTTGCTTGTTAGTTTGTGGTTTGGTTTGGGGTTTTTGTTTTTGGTTTGTGGTTTGTTTGGTTTTGTTTAGAATTCCAGAGTACACAGACTGTAATAGAAGAAATGGTCTGGGATTTTGGAATCTCTTGTCAATGGTTAGATTGTGGTAGCACTGAGTTTACATTTGCTTGTGTAGGATGGCTTGTTTGGATTAATACTCTGAATTCATGTGGAGTGGAAGCTTGGTACAGACTGTGGCTGAGAAACTAGTATAGTGAATTCACAGACTGCAATATGTGGAGAGGAGGGGTGGAGGCACAGCATCGTATTATCTTCCAAGGACATTGAAGTCTCTCAGGATGACTCTTGTGAGTACTCTGAATATATAAGCATTGATCTAGTTAAGACAATTTATCCTTTGGAACAGTCTAAAACATTGTCTTGAGTTTACCTGGTGCGCACACTAACCATGTAAAGTTTTCATTAAAGGAGTTGACAGGTTGCTTGTAAACTGAAGTAATTTCCTTTCCCTTCAGAATTAGATTTTCTTTATGGCCTTCTTTGTCAGTACATGCTGTTCATTAAGAATGATTTGGCCATTTCATTCTACAACCTTATTTTTGCCTGCTCTGTGGATTTAACTGAAGGAAATCCCTTTGTGAATGAAATGATCAAGCTGCATCTCAATCACCAAATGATGTTTTCTCCTTCATTTTTTTTACCCCATATAAACCAAGCTGCTTCTTTTCGGGAACATTTAGATAGGAAGGAAACCAGGTGTGAATTCTTGGCAACCAGTTTTCAAGGAGATATCTTTCCTCCAGTTTTCTCTTTGTTGGCTTGTTGGTTTTTGAATGGTCTCGTGGAAAATCTAGGGAATGAAGCTTTCAAACTTCTCACATCTCAGATGCTTCAAGTCTGGTTGTAGAGGGGGTCTCTGGATATAGTGCAGTCTAGTGGCTGCTCTTTTATCATATGGTGCAATGAGGTAGGGGAGTCATGCCCTGCAGTACTTGCTAATTTTGAGCCAAATTAAGAAAGCATTGGACTAAGCACGTCATTGTAATGTGGGCTCAGGTTTTATACCTTGTCTGTGCAGGAGAAAGGTGGACTGTCAAGATTAATGGCAATCACCGTAACATACAGACACACACAACACCCTGAGGTAGTCACCATGGAGCAACCAGTGTAATGTGTGTCCCAGGACACTAGAGGTACAACTTAGTGGCTTCTGTGATGGTCTCTGGATGTGTTCTTGCTGCTGTGAGAGGGTCATTACATGTGGAAGGACATGCTTATTCAACAGAAGCACATACTGTGGGGAAATAATGAGAAGGGCTCATCTCCTGCCTGGTGCTCCACAGATGGGTGGTTGTGAACATCCAGCCTTTCAGGCTGTTCTGGGGGAAGTTTCTGAGAAGATTGATGCTGCGAGTTTGTAGAAAGAGTTTGTCTGATAAGTGGAAGGCTCAGACTTCTCCAGTCAGTGCCAAAGACAAACTTTGCTTTGGTGTGGGGTGAGTAGAGAGGTTTGTGCTTCCCATAGTTGCAAACAAGCTGCTGGGATGCAGTTAGTGGGAAGCTCGCTGTAAAGTTCGACCCCAGTAAACTCCTTTCTGACATTGACAACTTCTCTTTCTTCATTTTGTCCCCTTGTTGTAGAGCCCAGGTGTCTAGTCCTCTGCTCCATCCTGAAAGGAAGAGACTTTATTTGCGTAGGTAAAAGTTGTCATGGCAAGACAGAGAACAAGGATAAAAGAGGGGAGAGATGAGGTCAAATGAGCTAAACACAAAGCTAGGCTAAAACAGCTTAACAAAGTACATAATTTAATCTTATGGTGACGCTGACCGTAGAAATACAAGGCACATTAGATGGATGCAGAATACAGGGAATAAAGTCCTATGTGATTAAATGAGAAAGAAGTAGTATTTTTTTTTCTCCTACTGTCTTTCTCCTCCTGTTTTCAGTGTATTTAACTGTCTTAGTCGTAATGCAGAACTTGGGATTCTCTCACCCTACAAAAGGTCATCAGATGAAAAGGGCATGATTTAAAGCAAATGTGCCCTCGGAAACACTCATTTCTCAGTAAGAGTAGCAAAGCATAATGTAATTAAAACAACTGTCTACAGCGTTTATGTACAATTACACTGAGTAGAGAATACCTTTAATTTCATTGTAAGGTCAGACACATGGGGAGGAAGGGTTGATGCTGTCTCTCAGACGGCCGTAATCACGGGCTGGCAACTCAACTTTGGAAATTAAACAGATTAGAAGTTCTTGGCAGTGATTCCTAAAAGCTCAGGAGACTCAGTGCAATCAGCAGCTTTGACATTTTGGCCAGCTAGTTAAATAGTGTTGGCTATAAACATTACAGGGCAAGTGGTGTGATCACCCCCTTACGTGCTGGGCCTGGGGCATACACTTTCTGCCTTCTCTCTTGGGAGCAAGGGGAGTCTCTAAACCAAGGAGGTCTTTGATGATAGCCTGTGAATAACCTTGCAGATCACAGCAAGGAAGAGGAATCCGCATTGTTTGCATGTTAACCACAACAGTGAGTACCACAGAAGGAAGACAAGTGTTTATACGGGATTTTGCATCTAAGCATAAATGACAGCACCCAAAGTCTACTGAACCTGAGCCTCCTTTGCATTGCTTAGCCAAGAATAAATGCTGCTTCCTATGGCTGGTTCAGAGATCAGACTGCAAAGAAGATCCACATACATGCAACTCCTTAAAATGCAGTATTTATTCATTTATTTTATGAGAAAACCTTCTCATAGAGACAGTTTCCCCAGTGTGATTGCCTGAATTGAAGAAACTAAATCTGTATGTAAACAGCAAAAAAACAGCTCTGTACAGATGTTTGAATGAATGCATGGAACCGGAACTGCATGCATGCATAAGCAATTGCAGGACTCTATTTGCTTGCAAATCTGGTTTCGTGCTGAAAAAATCAAGGTGATACTGTAGTGGTAGTTACTATAGGAGTGTAATATGGTTAGTTTGGCAGTTATACTGTGTCTGTCTGTTTGCAATTGCAGTAATTTGTTGCTTTCTAATGGCCAGGGAATTTGATGGCATGAGCGGTGATGGGGCTTACATATTTGAATTAAGCTATCTGGTTTTGTATGGTTCTTTTACATGATACTGCAGAAGTGATGACTGTACGCTGGCTATAAAGCCACATCTACCAAAGTACATGTGGCACAACTTCTCAGCAGGCCTGAGAAAGCAGAATTGTAGCCAGGGTCCCAATGTCACATTCTCTGTGAAGGTGAAAAGTTAAGCCCAGTTCTCTGTGAGCCCAGACAGAAGTGTTAGGAGGTACCAAGAGCTGAACACATTTTCAATGGGCAAAGTGAGTTTCCAGTCTCTCCCCTCTTCTCCATTCCCAATAGTTAATAATAATTAGTCCTAATTAATAATACATAAACATATAAAATATAAATCAGAATTAATTAGCAGCAATAAGTAGTCATTGTCAAGAAGGCAGAGAGAGAAAGACAAGTTATTTTTAAACATCCAACTTGTCACCGGGATTGTTTGCTTCGTTTTTTCCCACTATTTCTTTGAGGAGATTTCCCTCACTACCTTTCCTAAGCCCTTCTAGGTACTAAACCAAGGCCCAGTGAAATCAGTAGGAGTATGCCACTCGCCCTGTTGGGGACCGTCCATTATGGTTCAAGTGTTTGGCCTTCAGGTTTGTTGTTTCCGTTGTGTGACAGCACTTTTCTCAGTTGGACTGGTGAGCGCACTCTGAATGCAGTGAAGGAGGTGTTAATCCCTCTGAGCAGTCAGATGGCAGTCAGAAGTTGGTTTCAGATGGGGAAGTAGCTGATTCCCACTGGCACACCAGCTAAGCAACTCTTCAGAGGGATTTAGCTGCACATAGCCACCATATAAACCCGAACAATTCTGTATATGAAATTAAAAGCATGCAGGTGTAGAGCGCAGAATTTAATGTTGCTTTTTAGCATCAAACTAAGTTTTAGAAGACTTCCTCAAATACATAGCAATGTATTTCCTCAATCTGCTATTTCCTCAAATACATAGCAAACCCTTTAGGTTTGTAGGAGTGGATGGAGCGGAGCTCAGCTTTGCTGGGCCAGGTTTGCAAAATTTACCAAGAGTAGGATCTTAGCTGCAAGGATACATCCAAAGAAAGGCCCCTGCCAAGTTAGTGTAGGTAGACTGCCTCACCCATCTCTGCTCTGGAGCCAGGCTGAGAGAGCTGGGCTGGGGCAGCCTGGAGAAGAGAAGGCTCCTGAAGGGGAGACCTTAGAGCAGCTCCAGTGCCTAAAGGGGCTCCAGGAAACCTGGAGAGGGGCTTTGGCCAAGGGCCTGTAGGGACAGGCCAAGGGGAATGGCTTTAACCTGCCAGAGGGGAGATTGAGATGAGCTCTTGGGCAGAAGCTCTTCCCTGTGAGGGTGCTGAGGCGCTGGCGCAGACTTTTCCCAGAGAAGCTGTGGCTGCCCCATCCCTGGCAGTGTTCAAGGCCAGGTTGGACACAGGGGCTTGGAGCAACCTGCTCTAGTGGAAGGTGTCCCTGCCCATGGCAGGGGGTTGGAACTGGATGAGCTTTAAGGACCCTTCCAACACAAACCAGGCTGGGATTCTATGATTCTGTGATCCAGGGGATAGAAGTGCGGCAGAGGCATTCGCTGCCCACCTGAGCCAACTCCTTCGGGAAAAGCATCTTGCTTCTCTTGAAGTCAGGATGGATGTAGTCCCTGTTGTAAGGAGGGAGATTATCTTCAGTTCTTTAATTGCTTAGTTTCACCTGCAGGACACAGCTAAACTGCGTGCTTAGATTACATCTGAGCAAGAAGTTACCTCTCAGGAAGCAAAAATAGAAGACATAGTGCAGGCAGTTGAGTTCGAAGGCTGAGGCTACACATACGAAGCAATGAAATATTCATGTGAAGAGAGAACTTTTCAGAGCGATTAGGGAACCTCTGAGGGGCTGAGCTTCTGCTTTAGGATGCTTGGAGAAAATGAAAGAATAAAGGAAAATAAGCAGTTCAGAAAAAGCTTTTGCCCTCTGTGTAGCTGTTAATGTCTGTCACACCCGCTTTGATAGTAGGGGCGTGTTACCGTTTCCTGCTGGTTTTTAGCTGTTGGGATTTGGGTGGGATGTGCCTTTCTGAGACTGGTAAATTGTTTTTTCAGCCAACTTAAGCACAGTATCATATAAATATTTCAAAGTGTGTGATTTGCACCAGCACCAAGGAGATGAGTCTAGGATTGCGGAGAGACAAACAGTAATCTGTGATACGTATTCATCTGAACTAGAGCCAAGCAATTCCCCTTAGTTAACTGTGCCTCAGCAATTTTCTCCTGATAAAATAATTAATATGCAGATAGATGGCTGTTGCCGAGCCACTCATCATTCTCATTTTCTGGTTTGAATTGTTTATGGCATTGCTTCAAAAGCAATCCTATAATATCCTTGGCAAATTGATGTCTCTCTCTCCCTCCACCCAACTGATGGTCTCTTTTAGCAAGTTCTCTGTCCTTCACTGTGTATGGCCATAAGGTGTCTGCAGTGTAAGGCTTTCACAGAACCACAGGGTGGCTGAGGTTGGAAGGGACCACTGGAGGTCATCTGGTCCAGCTCAAATAGGGTCACCTACAGCAGGTTGCCCAGGGCTGTGTCCAGATGGGGTTTGCATATCTCCAAGGATGGAGACTCCACAACGTCCCTGGGCAACCTGTGCCAGTGGTTGGCCACCCTCACAGTGAAAAAGTATTTCCTGATGTTCAGGGAGAGCCTCCTGGATTTCAGTGTGTGCCCATCACCTCTGGGCATAAGGAATAAGGGAAGCAGTGGACCACAGTAGCTTTATGCTGCTGCCTTCTGGTCAGGAGAGCAGCTCTGAGACCCAGCAGGAGAGCTGTAAGACCTGACAAACTCTCTGCAATCTCTCTTGTGGGCAGTTAGACCGGCCCCTGTGGTGTGTGCGCACTGAGCTGGCAGAAGTCAGGATGTCCATCTGTGCTCAGTTGGCTCCTTAGGACTCCACACCTTTATTCTGCTGCTTGGAGTCTGATGTGTGGCTGTCCCCAAAATGATGAGAGCGCCCATCTCGGCACCGGGTGCAGAAGAGCCACGCTGCTGCTGCCATGGTGGGCGCACAAACCACAGGCAAAGTGGGACTTACAATCCTGTAACCAGCAGTTGTAATTTAGCTGTTCAGGGAGACAGCCAAGCAATAAATGATACTATCCCCAAAGAGCGTAATTGTCTTGTTATAGAGCAGATGAGTTTTTGTGGTAAGCTGTGATGCCCTGTCACAAGTTGACTTATTTTCTGATTATGCTACTGAGAAATTGTCTTGAGACCACATAGTACTGATCATCTTCTATACCTAGAAACCTTTCTGGGACCCAGAATAAGTTTTGAAACAAAAATGCAGCAAGTGTTAACACAGGTTTTCTTTTCCTCGTCAACCACAGGTAATGCAGGTGGTGAAAGAACAGATAATGAGAGCACTCACTACCAAGCCTAGCTCTCTGGACCAGTTCAAGAGCAAGCTTCAGAACCTTAGTTACACAGAAATACTGAAAATACGCCAGTCTGAAAGAATGAACCAGGAAGATTTCCAGTCTCGTCCAATTCTGTAAGTATAGTCTTCTTTCCTCACTCCTTTTTGTATAGAAGGATTAACAAATGTGAATGGCATTTGTGAGCTCTTGTGGGGGAACACAAGAGAAAAGCTGTCCAGGGAGCTGTGCTCAAAAGCAGTAGTGCAGCATCTGCTTGAAGTGTGTTATCTTTTCTCCTGCTGGGAATCATAACTTTTTCCTTGAGTTCAGTTAAACCAGAGTCAGCAAATCCCTGCAAGGTCTCACATCGCTTATTCCGTATGAAACATTTCCTGGCTCTGCATGGTTGTGAGCCTGGGTTTGGTGTTGGTAGTGGCTTAAAAAAAAAACCCAAAACCACCGGAACTTTGTCTTCTGTCCAAGGGCTTTAAAAATTCCAAATGTCACTTCTCTGTGTGAGACAGGGAGAAGCCCAGAAGAAGAGGAGCCAATACACACTGGTTCCACAAAAGAGTGGTGCTGTGTATGACTGTGTTCATGATATTATCTTTGGTGTCATCGACAAGCAGTTACTTACATGTAAATGATAACATTCTGGCAGACAGCCAGTGAGATTCTCATTCCCTTGTGGTTTACTGCGAAGTATCAAATGCTAATATCACCACCACAGCTCCTTCCCATTTCTCAGGATGTCCTTTGTTCTGTTATGTGAAAAACGGAGGCTGTACTTTGCTCTGGGACCAGGTCTGGGCTTGTGACTGAAGTGATGACGCAGGACAGCTGCAGACTCCGTGGTACACAAATGGTGTGCAGAGAATAGCAGGAACCTTTTGAGATCAGCAGAGAAGTGATGAGGACTTCAGAACCGTCCACTGAAATAATGTGAAATCCTGACCATGCTTCAAGTGGAATGGCTCATGATTTTCCAAATCTCCTTTTCTAGGCAAATGTGTAGAGAAGGGTTTGGACCAGAACATTTCAGGATTGGGAAGTAGAATGTTGATTTGAACATTCAGCATTGTTGATGGTATAGCGTGAGGCGTCTCTGCCTATGGCATGGGGTTGGAACTAGACGATCTTAAGGTCCTTTCCAACCCAAACTGTTCTATGATTCTATGATTTGCTTCTGAAGGATACAGATATCAAAGTACAAGCTCTGGGGACACGTTCCTCCAGGGGCAGCAGGGCAACAGCAGAAGCATAATCTAAGTAGAATTATACACTTAAATTTTGATCATACCAATGTGGATCAAAGGGAAGTCCTTCTTTTATGTTTTCAGTGCGTTAGAAGATAGGACCTAATGCCCAATTAAAACTGATGTCATTCATAGTAATGCATCCATCAAAAAGCTACAAATGGCTCCCAGTCAGTTTTGCATCGTTACACTGCTCAGAAATCCCCTGCAAATCCCCTGCAACGTTTAGTGGTTCAAAGCTGCTCAGTACTGCTAAGCTTGTCACCAAAGCTTCTCATTTTCTCTGCTTTCCCTATGAGTCTACTGTTTAAGTATGATACAGGTCGAATATATTCTCTTGCACCACCAGCTAGCCTCGTGAAACTTGCTCTCTGCAAGCTCTTTATTTCCAGCATCACTCTGGCTAGTTGCTGCCACAGTGCAGTCTCCTTCCCCATCATGGAATGAGTGAAACAGCCAACACAAATAGTTAAAAGCAAGTGAAGTGTTACCAGAGACTCATTTCGGATTCAGGACAAAAGGCTAAGCCTAAAGGCTATAAAGGCTAAGTAAATCGATAAGGTGTTTAAGCAGTCACAACTGCATTTGCAGAGATCTAACTCTATGCATTTGCATTTTGATTGCACCCATGATCACTTATTCTTGACTGTGAAAAGAAATGGTTCTTTCATTTTCCCCTTTGATTTGATTCCCTGTACTGAACTCTCTCAAATTGCATAGATGGCACAATTGATGGAAGTACAGAATCATGGCCTCATTGTAGGGAAGGAAACTGTGAGTGAGGAGAGCAATCGTGGCTGTGTTGTATATTTTAAAGCCTTGCAGATACACTAAAAGAGATTACACACAGGGGTGAATGTAAAGTCTGCAGGCCTTGTTTAATTCTGCGTGAGAATATGGCAATCAGATGATGGCTTTTCCTGCCTTGAACATGATAGAAGTCTTTCTTCCGCTGTTCATTGTATGAAACACTGAATTTTAAGCTGTCAGGCTGCTGGATGAGAGAAGCTTGAGTCAAGTTGAATTTGAATGTAAGCTGTAAAGTGCTGCCTTAGATCCTCATAACTACAACAGCCTTGTTTTGCAGGGATTAGTTGTTTCTTTTATATGAGCATTGTTGTATTACCTGAGATGAAGTTTCCTCCATTGCTGTTCTTGATTAGGGAAAACAAAAAGCCCTTCAGAACAGAAACAATTCAAGATTGTGGGATCATTATTGATCATCCAAACTGCCATCCCACAACAAAAGGATAAAGGATCGCTGGCTCATTTTGAATAGAACAGGGTGTCTAGGAATCCTGTGGGCCTGCAGAGGACCAGGCATCTCCCTGACACATTAAATGGCAACAGACATGGGTTAATACTGGATAAAGGTCTGACATCCAAGTGGAGGCTTGCTGTTTAAAGGAGAGCTAATATCAACTAGGGAGTCATTGCTAAGTAAACCTCTGTGTGAAAATTAGCAACGTACAGGGACTTCAATGCTTTTCAGTTTTATCTTACAGATTTCTCTGCACCATTAGAAAGAGTCACTAATGCCTGCTCTGAATGCATGAGGTGATTAGGAGAGGGCATAGCTACAAACCAGAAAGATAAAAGGACAAAACACATGAAAGCAGTTCTGGGATTACTTTTCTGTTGTGTTGTAATGATTTAAATGGCTGTAATATGCCCAATAATGGAAGGAAAACAGCTAACAGGAGTCTTAATGAATAGCTGGGGACAGATATAACTGGTGCTTCAGAAGAACTAGTATCATTTTGGATAACATAAAATAATTTCTCACGATTTTCAGATATACCAACAATTCAGGTCTGTTACTTTAAAAGTAAGTAACTGATGTCAGTATTACCTATAGCACCAAGACCAGTAACATCAGAAAAGTAGTGATCATGTATGTTACTGTGTGGTTTCCTCAACCCTTCTGTCTTACCAACCCACTAACTTTTCCCATTCTTATGTGCCAGGAGCACAGTTGAAAACTAATAGGAATTTGTAAAGTCACTCTCTCCTTAAACCTTCCGAGTTTGTTCTCTCTCTTTGCAAGGTGCAAACTGTTGAGCCAATGTCATCTGAAGGACAGTAAACAAAATCTTCACAGAACGTATTTGCATTTCTGATCTTCCTTTAGCTCATTGTTCCTGTTTGGTTTTAAAATTAGGCAGGAGGACCTACTTGTACAGAGACTTTCATCATTTTTAATAACTCCTGTCTTTAGACCCTGAGGAACAGAACTCCCTTGCATTCAGAGGGCTTTCTGAAGGAAACATAAAGATTCAAAGCAGCACATCTTTTGTTTTACTGTGTGCTGTGGTTTGATTATTCTGCCCCATTTCTGTCACCTTGAAGTGGTGGAACAGAAACCTTGACAGTGAGGAGCATTAAGTGGCAGGATCACCTTGCAAAGACGATCTGGAGTCATGGTATCTGAAAAAAAGCTGAAAAAGATAGAAGAGTAACTATATGTTGGCATGAGCTGCTGAAGACAGTAAAGACAGTAAGTGCAAGTGACCATGGTAAGGGATGGATGGACTTATGTGGTGTCACTGAAGTCCAAAGTCAACGAAGACTGTTTCTCCATGGAGTAATGAGCTGTCTCCACAACTTCTGTGTGTCCAAGTTTGGGGACAGTAAAACAGAAGAGAGTACTACCTCTGAGTTTCACAGCTGTGAGAACAAATATATGCATGTGTAGAGGGACTCCAGCACATCAGCAAAGAGGGGGAAGGTGTCTCTTCTTTCCTACCTCACTTCCTCCTATGGAAAGTCTGCCTTAGGCTATTAAATACTTGAGGGAGGAATACCTGTTTATTTTTGGATTGGTTAAAAAGCCTTCTCTTCCTCTGGTTTGTAAAGAGCATATGGGGCTTCAGAGTATAGAAGAGGGAATACTATGAGCAGTCAGGTGTTAATGTGCTGGGAGACCCATTCATTTTTGTCTTCCCAGTAGTGTCTTAAAACTATGATGTTATGATATCCTTAACACCTATTTAATGATAACCATCCAATTTCTGAATTAAACTACCTAAATAGCAAACTGATGTTTATACCAGTCTTGAGTGTTTGAAATCAGTCCAGCTGGAGATTTAGATGTAGCCTGCACTGCTGAGTAATCCACACTGTGTTTTAACACTGTTATCCTCAGCTCCTGCTTCCAGCTTTTACCTGAGGAATGGGGAAGCTCGTCAGCTCAGTGAAGGCAAGACATTTATTCAAGCACAAAATTCTTTTAATCACAGTACTTACCCATTCAGTATTTTCATGTCTTAGTTCCCAATGAGAGAATGACAAAGCTTGAAAATTATCCTAAAGGACTAATACTACTTTTCAAAAGGTGGTGGTTTCTATAGTGACAATGCTTCCTTAAATTTTGCCCAGCTAGATTTTCACAGCTTGTAAATATGCAGTGGGTTATGCATCAAAAACTCCAACCATGTTGGTAATACATGGGCAAAAGATTACATTTTTGTTGAAAGGCCTCACCTGTGTCACAGAGGACTTCCAGTGGTTTCTGGGGGGGTCTGGCATATCAAAGGTGTACGATCCAAATGAATGTGGAAACCAACAGAGACTGGGCTCTCTGAGTTGTCCAGAAGAGAGATGGTTTTGTTGTCTCTGTGAGATACCATAGCTTTGCTTCTTTTTGATGCTGGAACATACTGCCAGACAGAAGGATTTTTGGTATTACCTAATTTGCACAGCAATGCAAAATGATGGTTCTGACACACTTCATGCTTTATAAATCCTCTACACATTCAGTTATTTTTTGAATCTTACTAGTTGTCAAGTTGGTGTTTAAACCTGTCTTTTATGTATTCTTAATGAATCTAAGTGAGGACATAACTGATGAATTCAGACATCTGTGAATCCATGTGATGCTGTATGAAATCAAACTGTAAATATTATGTGCATATGTTTTATGCCTAGTTCTTGACACGCTGAACTCTTACCAAAGTAGGATGTAGAACATGGCTTTTCTAAAGGATCTATAATATTATTGCTAAACACTGCGGGTTTCTGCACTCCTGGACAAGGGTAAAGTTTGATCCTTGAGCAATCCCTAGTCATGGGTTAGTTTTCCACAAAATTCTGATAATAGTTAATCAATTGCATGGCATGGATTGAATAACAAGCATATAGCACTGGTCATTATTTTAGCTCACTGGCCTTGCTCAGTGTTTTTTATTGTTTCAAGATGTGTTTTAGGCTTCTAGTGCTAGTAAAGTATGCCAGCATACTTTACTTCATTGTGCAACAAAAGGTGACAGATCCTCAAAGAAGCTTCACAGTGTTCCTATGATGAAAGAGCATTATTTGCTGCAGAAAAACCTTGTTGATGCGTTATAGCAAATGCTATTTTTAGATGAGTAAAGTAAGAAACAAATAAGTGACTTGCCTGAGTCATGCATTGATGTCGTAGCAGTGAGATGTCTAGAACAGAGATAGCCTGACTCCCATTCTCTGTTATAAGACAAAGTGGGTTTTTTAGTAGAACAGACTAGATTCTGACCTGGGCCTGCCTGTGACTGTTGTCCCCTTCAAATTCCTTGCAGAAACATCTTGTGAGACTCTGTCTCGAAGGGAGGGAGGATGGTCTTTGACTGAGTTTGACAAGGTCTACTTTCTCTTTTCCCAAGGGAACTAAAAGAGAAGATTCAGCCTGAGATCTTGGAACTGATCAAGCAGCAACGTCTCAATCGACTTGTGGAGGGCACCTGCTTTAGGAAACTCAACAGTCGGCGTCGGCAAGGTACAGTTCAGACTGTGTAGTCTGCCTTTTTATTGTCACTTTTGTCCAGAAGTTGAGATCAGGAATACTATTTTTACTGGCAAGATCCTTGGTTGTAGTGCTGTCTCGACTGCTTTTACCAGGAAGCATCTGAAAGCATTTCATAGTTACGGCTGTTGAAGGAATTCCTGTGTTTCCCTGGATCTTGTTTTGGCTTTATCATACGGATCATCTAGAACAAGTCCAGTATTTGGCAAAACTTTCAAGCAGTATTCTTGCACTCTGAACCCTCTTCAGAAATAGCACGTGAAACTTGGTGTAACCAGAAGTTGAATCTCTCAAACTTGGACCACCTTTATATATACAATGCGCTCATTCCGCACCTCTCCCTCTAGTACTGCCTGTCTTTGGGTTTCATCTTATATTACCATATACACTAAATGTATAATGGTGTTTAAAAATGCTTTTTGAAAGCACTTAGGTGAGTAATTTGTGTGCCTTCAGATGAATACTTGGTTGACATGGAAAGATTATTTTCCCAGTCATATGAGACATTGCTCAGTGCTGGATTTACAGCTCATTTAATACAGTCAAACTCTCTACAGTTCTTTTCCCCTCAGAGAGGCATGCTTCTTTCTCTGGACAAAATAACAGGTACCTAGTGTGACCTCAGCGCATGATTTAGAATTTCTATCCCAAAATTTCCCTTTAAAACCCTCAATTTGTGAGGATTCAGGTTGCCGTTTGTTTTCCGCTGTAAGTACAATACAAATTACGTTACAAAAGCTAAGAGCAAGAGCTGACAAAGATCAATAGTCGAGACCTTTGGATCCTTGTGGAATACTGCTTTCTCCACAGAGAGAAGCATCCCTGCAATGCCCCCTTCCTTAGAAACAAGGAGGCAGTTTTCCTTCATGTAGGGTGGGTATTTTGGAAAATTTCAAAGCCTTTATGAAAGAGTTGAGTTGAAGACAAGTGTGATGCAGCTTTATATCCTCTTTGTCAAGCCTACAAACACCTATGAAGCCCACTGCACATAGTTTAGGGAAACAAACAGCATTAATATTCCACCGTGACTTTCTATACAGACTTCATAGAGAGGCATGATACGTGTTTTCCCTTTGGCAGCATATTCACAGAGTGAAAGTAACTAAAGTAACGCAGAGTTTGGTTTGGCTATCAGTAGTGACGGTTGTTTATTTTAGTCCTCTCAGAGCCTTAATCCAAATAACTGGAATTCTAGAGAAGGAGCAGGGCTTGTGGCAAACGTTCTCCTTTTGGCAGATCTCCAAGAGGAGGATAGACTGATTGTTTTATCTTAAACTGTTGTTAGTTCATGATTTGTAGGATCAAAAGCCTTCGGGGGTATAAATTAGTTCAACTTCTATGAGTGAAGCTGAAGTTAAAAAAAGCATTAAAAAAAAAACAATCAATATAATCTTCTGTTGAGATATAATGTAACCTACAGTTGAAAAGGTTGCTGTGTATCACGCCTTGGAGTGAATTGTATAGGCCACCAAATTAATTGCTTTGATGTCATATTTATACAGGGACAAAAAAATTCATGATTCTTTGGGAAGAAATAAAACACAGAGCCATGCCTCAAAGAATTTGATCTTCTCTGAAATATATTGGGTTTTGTGAGATAAAAGCCCATTTAGAAAGGCAGGTTTCCACATACCCTGAAGAGTTGTGTGTGCTTTATGTTAGACTCCCTGAAACAGAAATGTGAATTATCCATCTGGGAGGGAAGGAGAAGGCATAACCATTACAGAAGGTGATGATTCATGAGGCCACCAGGACTCAGTAAGATCTAACACTGTATGATCTAATGAAGCAGCAAAGTATTGTTAGTAAACACAAGCATGTTTGGTGTATGAGCCATTCAGTTAGGATCCTTTCCTAGGTATGTACAGTGCCTGGCACAGTCAAAATAGTAAGTAGTGGTAGCTGGCACAAAGCAGGAGCAGCTCTCTTGAAATCAGCCTCATCCTTCAGGGTTGCCTGTAACTCAAGCAGAGCAAACTGTGTAAGACCAGGGCTATCATGATGTCAAAAACTAGGAGATGAAGTAAAGTGAATGGAGGGCCAGAGGTTTAGCTAGTGATAGGGTCCCAAATTCCTGAGTGTGTCTTCTGTTAGCCTCATCCCACCTCCCCATCTCCTCTCTCCCAACCCACCTCACGTCCTTACCGAGGGTTCAGAAACCCTGTCCCCTGCCCACTGCCCCATGGAGCATTACCAAGACCCTCAAGGGGCTGTGGTCCATCCAGGTTGATGAGCAGCTGCACAGACGTGGGGAGTGCAGTGAGGCATCGCCATTTGTCTGTTATGTGGCAACCCACTTGAAAGAGTAGTAGGATTAGGAAGGTACTGCTTCCTTTACCTCTCCTGTGATTCCTTTTTCCCCTTGAGACAATCCTGGAACAAAGGTCACGAATCAAAATAAGAACCAGTTGAACATGTGCTACGCAAGAGACACTGAAAGCATTAAATTGCCCATTTGAAAAATAATTAACAGGCATTATGCCATAATAAAGACTCCAGAGCAAACTTCTGTTACGACTATTGTTTGAACATGTGGTGGGACATGCATGGTTAGTCACAGCAAGCTGAGAAAATTGACTTACAAAAGAACGAGCAGGGAGTTTACAGCCTCTTACAGCCTTTGGAGAAGAGGTGAAACACTGTCATATAGCCTTGGCATTGGAAAGCCTTCGATCCAACAGGTGACTCACTGGAGGGATGCTGGAGCGTAAACTGTGAGGTATCTGTAGTCAGATCTCTGCCTTTTGTGTTCCAGTGTTCCAGCACAGGATTATCGTATCAGCAGGACCTCTCTGTAGCTGAAAATCAGAAATACATCGTTGTCCCAGCAGGATCCTTAGCACTTTCAAAGAGAATGCATGGCCTTTCCCTTGCAAGGTTTCATAGAAGAACTGCAGCACTAACTCCTGTTTGTACTGGGTATGCTTAATCAGTTGGAAATGAAAGCAAAACCTAGCCTTCCCTTCTGGTCATTGTTCAAGAACAAATCATGAAACTCTGCAAATCCCCACTTTGTTCCTTAACTGTGGACATCAGGTGGCAGATAGACCTCTTCAGCTTTCTCCTTCCTTAGTTGATTCCTAAAAGAAAGGGGAGAAGGCTGAAGGGAAAGTCTGCAAAGCACTTTCCAACCCCAAAAGTTATTTCCAGTGGAACTAAGTAGCAGATAAAGGCATTTTATTGAGGATGATATATGCTTCTGATGCTGTCATCCTACTACATTTGTAGTTGTGTTGCTGGGTGCACTCTTGGAAGTAAATACCCCTTTTAGCTTTATAGAGATTATTGAGAAATTGCGTGTTATTGAAGTGGTTTTGCAGCCAAAGATGAGGTTTCTTGAGCAGTAATTTTTGCAAGGGAATGAAAGCCTGGTGATACACACCATTAAATCAAAACCACCAGGCACAAGTAAGCTGGAAAGAGGAAGCTTAAATTAAAACCAAAAATCAAGTGAAGACAGGTTTTCCATCTCTTCCTAGGATGAGTAACTCACAGTTCTGAACAAGTAAACACACTTTGTATTTTCTTTCTGCCAAGCCTCTTTGCTACTGCTACTCCATCCTACCCTCCATAGTCCCGTATAATATTCTGTAAGTGACTTGCTGAGAGGAAAGGGCTAAGCAAATATGCCTCCGCAGGTCAATTATTCACCAGTCATTTCCAGGGCTTGCCGGCTTTCATCTGAGCAGTTAAGACCAGTTAGAGTGAAAATATGGCAATACAGTGGTATTAGAGAAAGGCAACACAATGAAAGAAAAAGGGTGAGTCCACGTACATCCATCTAAAATCTAGACAAATACCTATGTTTTCACTGGTATATTTAAAAGTGTGTTCCTGTTGCTATATCCATGAGGAAGGTTTTCTTTGAACAAAAAATTTCATCTATCTTGGGATAAAATGTATACTCTCAGACTTTGGGCTGTGCATATCTCAGCTATTTTCTCCCCAGATTCTAAGTACAGAGCACTTTTGTACTAAGCACAGCAATTCCTTACCTGGGACAGCATTGTTAAGGGCGTATGAGTCATTGGCCGTTAATGCACTTGGAAAGACACTATGTGAATGGCCAAACACTCTGCAGCCCATCAGCAAAATCATCTGTCCTCTACTCTTTAGGCACAGTTTTGAATATTACTCTTCTAGCCAAATTGTGGCTAATTTTGTGATTTGGGATATTTTTTTTTCCCCAACCTCATCTATAATCTTTACCAATGTTCTGTGATGTATTTAACCCACTGGGTGCTCTAGCAATTATCTGAAAATCAGAACATTTTCTTTGAAACATTTTCAGGGGGAAAACCAGAATGATTAATTCTGTTTCCCAAGGAAGAATCTGCAGCCTTTTAATTCGACTGCATCAATGGTCAGCGAGGTAAAAGACATGAGGACTCACCAGTAAAAGACATAGTGTCCAAAAATAACGTAGGATAAGAGTTTTAGCTCATAGGAGGAGCTTGGGCTTTGGGGCAAATTTGTAAGACTGGGCTTAAAATGAGCTCCACTCCTTCCTGAACAGACGGTTGCCCTGCTCCAGCTGTGCACATAAACACGGATCTGCCAGCTGTGAAGCACAAAGTCTATTGGGAAATGCCTGTCCCAATGCCTCTTGTGGCACTTCAACCCTTCATACTTAGGTTTAAGAGCTCTGGAGGGTTTGGACGGTAGTTTTCCTTTGTTTTATGAACACCACTTTCTAACTGTAGTAGAAAAGAGCTTTTCCTTCTGCTAATTTTTTGTTGATCAATTTAGAGCTGCAAGTCAATGTGGGCCACTTCCCATGTGCTGTTCTGTAATTAAGATTTCTTCACCCTTTCTGCCAGTGGAAGCAGTTTTATGCAGTTTTTCTTTTGACTGCAGCATTATGTTATACCCTACTTTCCCAATAAAATCATATTCAGCGCTTGCACTACAGTACAGTAACACACATCCTGTCTAAAACTGTTCCCCTCCAAGGCACTGAGGTGTCACATACGTGAGATATCGTCTGATCAACTGTTTGTAACATCATGTACAGCTGAAAAAACCCACCCCAGCTGGTGAGGCTGAGGTGGTTGTGGAATGAAGGGTTACTTCCCATCACTAATGCTAAGGAAACCTTGTTAGTTCCGTTTGTAGATTTCATTTAAGGTTTTTCCCCTTAACAGCAAGGCCATGGCACAATGGCAGTCAGTAGTGAGCCCACAGGAGAATTGTGCTGGGCATGCTTGAAGCAACAGTCTATGGCTTTCAGTTTTTAATTAACCTCGGGTTATGGGGAATTGCTGTAACAGGCTCCACAAGCCTTCCGAGATTGGGTTTCTTCCCATAAAACCACCCCTTCTGAAAAATGAAGGAAGGCATTTTCACTGAGGGGTTTTCCCATCTTTCATTATTGGAACAGGGTGTTGAAACAGGACTAAGGTTAAAGAGCTGAAGTTTTTCAATCTAGAAGTTTCAGACACGTCCTTCTGAGACACACAGACTGTCCAGTGAGTTGATGGCGTGTGTGCTCTTCAGATGAGAGTCTACTGAATGAGGGCTCCTGCTTGCTCTAGTTTCAAATCCCTACAAAAGCTTTGCAGGTAGTGTTTTCCTCTTAAAAACTCATACTGTCCAACATTGTATGTACTGCTGACAGTCCAGAGATGCTTATATTGCAGCAGCTTTTGTTGTATGCATCACAAACTCATAATCTCAGGCACCCTACCATAAATCTTTCAGTATTGTGCATGCCTGTGAAGTAAATAACCAGAATCTCTCCTGTTGCCATTTTGAGCCTTTGCCAGCAGTTTGTAAGGTCTTGGAACCTTTCTGTCGAAGGGGCTAAATGCTCAGAAAGTGGTTTTAAGTGTGGGGTTTTTTCTGCCAAATGTTTTTACCCACTATGACGAAGACATTTAAAAGGGCATATGGAAGCCCACTTTCGCCATTCAAAGCTGAATTGCCTTTTATGTTTTATTGCATTGCATTTTAAATGGCTGGCCAAGGGACTGGAGAGTGTCCTTTAGAAAGAGGTTGGGTCCATTAGGGCAGTATTTTACTAACAGAGCCAAGAAGCCCTTCCTTTGCTAACACCACAGACAATCTCACATGTGCTGGCTTTGGTGGTTCTGCTTCTCCAAGGTTTTATCCAAACTGTTGCTCCATTCACTCCCAGCAGTTGCAGCACCACAGGGCTGTGTTAATCATAGAACCAGCTCTGCTGGAAAAGACCTTTGAGATCGAGTCCAACCATTCCTCAGCACTGCCAAGTCCACCACTAACCCATGTCACTGAGGGCCTCATCTACATGGTGTGTGAACACTTCCAGGGATGATGATCCCACCACTGCCCTGGGCAGCCTGTTCCAATGCCTGAGTATGCTAACATTTCCCTAAATTGTCCCTTAGGCTGCTGCTTGGCAGCATCAGCACCAAACACAACAAAAGAAGCGCAGAGCCAGAGAAGCCCTCTACTCCCTCCTGGCATTTGAACATCTAGCCTTGCTGCGAGCTTTTGGAGATTCATAGCTTGGATGTAACAAGATTGTCTTGTTGACAGCTTTACATTATGGGATCTATTTATTAAATAGAAAGTGTTCTGACAAGCAAGGGTAACCTCCTTCTTGCCGTTTCAGAAGGTGAATTGGCAAGCACCACCCCTGCAGTGTGGTGGTCTGGCTCTGCAAAGGTGATGTGCTTCACAGGTGCAGGTTTTGACAACTGTTGTTAAGGGGAATTATATCCTGCAAAGCAGGAGTTGGCAGGAGGTGTAAATATACATCTCCTATGAGAGGCTAAAATGCAAACTGGCGTGTGACTGCATGGTCATGCGTATATTTGTGACCGTGCAAAACACCAAGTTATCTGCAAGACAAGGGACTTAAGGTCTGCTTTTTGAATCCTTGCATGTTTGTTATGTCCTGTCCCTCCATAAATATGGGGCTGTTCTCCCGTGTCTATTAAAAGACATGAGTCATAATTTTCATAAAATATGGGGTATCTCGGATGTATCAGGTTTTCGGTGTCCCACACAAGACAGCTGGCAAGGCTTAATTCTCACATAGTGGGTACTGAAAATGAAGGGGGTTTGGGTACATCGAAGTTACCCACTCAAAGCAGTGGTTACTTTGCCAGTCTTCAGTCCACGAGGGTATATAATATCATATAAAACTAAGTCAATTGTTTCTTGCTAGTATTTATTTTTGGAGCTAGTGACTAAGTCACTAAAAAATACAGTCGATAAATGCCAGCTTCATTTAATCAAGTAAAATGACTGAGCAAAGTCCCTGTCCTACTTCCATACGCCCCACATATTCCTTTTTCTGAAAGAAAGGTGGTCCTTCCCTGTAGTGCCTCGTTTGTGTAAGCTTTCTCCTATGCTATTGCTAATGCTGATGAAGACATGTTAGTGACCTTCTTTAATGCATTTCTTTTAACAGACAAGTTCTGGTATTGTCGACTTTCACCTAATCACAAGGTGTTGCACTATGGAGACTTGGAAGAAAGTCCCCAGGGAGAAGTCCCCCACGATTCCTTGCAAGATAAATGTAAGTCATGTGCAACGTTTGTGCTGCTTGTGCTTCTTTTGTGCTAGTTCCTCTTTATAACTTGTAGATTTTACTAGGGGACATTATCAACAGCTCTGTTTGCAAAGATAGAGAGCAGGGGACATTTCCTCCTGCATTCCAACATTTCTCTCCTAGTTTTGGCAGGGGTGTATGAGGACTGAGCTCAGCTTTCCAATGAGTTCATAATTTCATTCAGCCTGGAAATGTCATAGGGAGGAACACAGTTTATTTTCATTGCTCATCTAACTGCAGGTGTCAAATTCAAATACGTGGGCATATTCAGAAGCGCTTCTGTCTGCAGAGACAGATGTTTCTTCTGTGGCAGAGTCCTAGTGACTGGAGGAGAAATCCTTGGCAGGCAGAGGTCTTTTTTGATATCATGGGGAGTGGACTTGAAGATGGCACATTGCAGTGAACGGTATTGAGAGGACCTCACCATTACTGTGTACCCAACTGGGTGCGGACATGCCTCTGTGACAACTCCTACTAAGGGATTTATCAGGATATTTTAATGGATAAAAATGATTTTGGAGCCCTTCAGAGAAATCATACTCTCGTGATAATTTCTCTTCATCCATCAACAGAAGTTACAGAGATTTAACCTGCGGTCCTGGGAAAGGTTTTTTTAAGGTAATGGAAATAATGATTAGTGTAGTTCCGTCACCAGAAAGTGACTTCAAGAAATCAAGCGCTGGCTAAGGAATCATTGCTTTTTGTTCTTTTCTGAACCTCCATAAGTAATAAATGCCATTCTTGGCATTATCAAATTAGATATGCTTGAACAAGTATTTCAGTTGGTAGATCCACTTCTGTCTTGGAATGGCAGAAAGACTGATTTTTCAGAAGTTGGAATTTTTCCAGTCTGAAAACTAAGAAAGGAGAAAATCAGTGATTTAAACTTCCCTGTATGTTAATAAAATGCTTCTTCTCCCCCAGCCTGTGCCCAGGCAGCATCTTTTAACATTTCTACATGGAAAGAGGAAGAAGAGCCTGTCCGATGCTGGAGCCCTGGCAGTTGGCAGTCACGTTCCCTTGTTTCCTTTGCCTTACAGATTGCCTGAAGGATGTTTCACGCTCTTACTGCAGTCTTGGCAGAATGTAGGACAGGGGCTCACATTGCTGCATTGGCACTGGAAGAGGCTGTTTTTCTGGAGGAGGCTTAGAGAAATAGCCCTTGAATGTTACAGGAGCATCAGAATGACAGAAGAATGAAGGTCACGCTTGAACTGCAGGCACAGTTCTGAGACCAGCAGTTCCCAGATTTATTTGCATTGAGCATGCTCAAACCCCTGACCCTGACTTCAGGCTTCATCTTGCATTTGCATTTTCCATAGGCTCTTGAGCGTACTCAGGAATGTCAGGATCCCATGGGGACAGAGGGATTCCTACTTTAGAAACCACTGAGCCAGACCCATATGTTCCCTGTGCATGCAGCAGGCAGAGCAGATATTGATGCAGTTTGAGAAAGATGTGGTTATTTCATCAGTATCTCAGGTTTTCAAGCTATGAAGGATACTAGATTTACCACAGTGCCACCCACATTAGAGTTTAATTAAACAGAATTGGGAATATTGCAAGATACAAGATGATAAAGTGGCACTATTGTTCAAAATGTGTCAGGCCAAACTGGCTTGGGAATTTTACAGAACATTTCCCGGAGATGTGCTGATATTCTTTGGATAGATTTGTATTGAATTTTGAACTATGATGGTCTGAATACGATGACCACGCTGTCAGCATTTGGGAGCAGGTCAACAGATAAAAGAGAATTAGGTGGGTAAGAAAATTGAGGACCAGGAGAAGCAGCACAGGGCATTCTGTGTGCTTCTTACCAAGCTTGAATAACTAGTGTCTATCTCCAGAAATACATGTGGAGGTTTTTAACCTTTTCACTTCTGTGAATGTCACCCCTCTCTTCAGGCTGTCAGAGTTAAGCTGTGCAGGCTCCAGCTGGGACAGAAGGCAGTTGTCCTCTTTCTCAGGGCTTTATCTATTGTGAGCACATCACATTTGTGCTCACACCCTCCAGCATCTTGTAGTCAGCTTCTGATACCATCTGAAGTCTTTGATTCTATTTTTCCAAAGCAAGGAATAAGCCAAGTTCCTGATTAAGATCAGGGTTACATCAGTCTCTGATCTCCCCTAGTAGCTGCATTCCAGATCACAGAGATCAAGCCTATGAAACCAGGGGAACAGCCTTCTTGGTTGAGAGATATAACATGAGAAAACCCTACCTTATGCAGAGAAATTGTTTTTCTGGGCATCTGCAGCAAATGGCAGGAACTCTTTCTTCTACCATGGTTGCAGTCAAATCTCTCCTTTACTTCCCAGTTTGTCCTAGCTCACTCCTCACAAAACCAGTATCTCTTCTTGACCTAAAAGTAGGGTAGTGTCAGAGACATAATAACTTCCATTTCTTTTAGTTTTCCATGCAAAGAAAGTCCTTTAAAGGTCTATTATATCCCATGCTCTCCATTTGACTGTAGTGCTGAGGTAATCTGTAATAAAATACATAGTATTGGTGTACCCAGTGGGAGAGAAAATGCATTTCTCCTCTTCAGTATTTCTATTAGAGTTTGTAAAGAGCTGGGCAGTAACAGATTTTCATATTATTATGCTGTTCTCTCTCTATATAATGTTCTTCCACAGCCACAAGGATAATGGATTATTTATAGATTGTAGAAACTGCCACTCACTGACCATATTGTATTGTGGAGCATATAGATTCTCCGTAATGTAATTACCATTGGAAAATTGACTTCCACTTGGAACTCAGAGACATTTATCTTTATGTTTCAGTCACCTCACTCTGTGAGTGAGTCTGAGTGGCAGCAGCTTCCGTTCGGACAGGCATTAACAGAAGGACAAAACAACATCGTGTGAGGCAGGGTCCAACTTGCCCAGCACACCCTCTCCAGCAAAGACTTTACCTGGGTGCCTAGGAAAGAGCAACAACAGGGCACGCATATTACATTAGTAAGGCAGAAAAGAGTATATGTTTTCTGGATACCTGACTACACAGAAGAACTGTCCAGACACGGGTACACAGCCATATGAAACATTCTTACCCAAAGTAGTCTCAAGAGGCAAGAAAAAGCATACTCAGATTTTTATCCAGATGCCTGCAATTTTCTCAAGGCTCACTGATTCCTGTTTTAGTTGTTTTCTTTCTTACAACAGTCTGGAAATGGCAAAGGAGGTGGCAATTTTAACCCATTAGTCTTGCACTTTTTAGACCCTGTAGCTTTTATACAGCTTGGTTATAACTGATTGTCTGTATTTTGCTTTTGTTCTTTTTTTAATGCAGTGCCAGTGGCAGATATAAAAGCTGTTGTGACTGGGAAGGACTGCCCTCACATGAAGGAGAAAGGAGCTCTTAAACAAAACAAGGTATGGTTCTCAAATTGCTATGAACATGCACCCTGAAGAATAGAAAGCTTGTCAACTCGACCTTCCCTGAAGTAATACAGGGTATTTTTCACTCCAGCCTGCCACCTTTCTGTGTATGCACACACTTTGTTTTCACCTCAGACCGTCTGAGATAAATTACTGGGACAGGCTACCCTCCTTCACTCAGGTTTCATGGCAGATGTGCACTGTGATATACCCAGAGCACATTAGGATAGTCTTTAGTAGTGATGTCTTCTACCCCTAAAGCAAAGCAGTTTTCACTGCTGCTAGAGCAGACTAGCAGTGACTGTAGGTACCTACTCCCGTATTGACTCTGATAAATAATTAGTTTATTCCATCTGTATTCTCTGGTGAGCTGATGTTCAGTGAGCACTGGCACATGCCAAAATTGCTATTAATGTCCAGCCGATGGTATCTTCAGGTCCAGTCAGGTAGAAAAACAACTGCCAACAAAAGGATGTAAGGTAAATGCTGGGCAATTAATGAGGTGTATAAGGATGTCTTCAGCAGTGCATTTGGGAGAAAACACGTAGGAGACAATGGTCAGCTTCAATTGGATTTATGCTACCTTTCAGTTTCAGATCGAGAACTGTAAACTGACAGTAGGACTCAAATTGTACAGCGCCAGAATCTTGCAGAGTTTTTGTTAGTAAGAATTGCCACCGCAGCAAGACGAAATTGAGTTCTGAGCAAAGTCTGACGTCTTTAGCAGTTAAGGTCTTTGTACCATATCGTATGAAGTATGTTCATGAGTTTTCTATCAGGTCATGCTGTTTGGCCTTACGAGAAGGAGTGAGACTCTAATGATGTTCAGTCTGACCCAGAAGCACACCCTGAGGTGTGGAAACCAGATCAGAGGATTGGAATAAGAACTTCTAGTTACCTGAAACCGAGAAATTTTGGGTCCAACAAGGAGATTTTGATGAACAAAATGGTGAAGTTAAGAGTTCCTGCTTCAACACTCTAAAAATAAAATGCATGTCTTTAGTGTTCAAATGAACACTGGAAAAAAGCAGTTCTGATGGGAACCGTAGAAAATGGAAAGGCACTGTCAAAACTACGTAGAATCATAGACTCAACTAGGTTGGAAAAGACCTTTAAGATCATCGAGTCCAACCCACAACTTTTCTTTCTTTAACTACACATGGATATGCAGAGCATCTTGAGTATTCTTTGCATTTGTTGCTTTAAGTCTCTCAGGATATCATCATCTCCTTTCAGCATTGGCTTTACATGGTTGGAAATGAAAAAGTCAAGCCAAGCAAGTAAAAATAATCCCAAGAGTATTGTTCCTTGCTGGTTTTCTGAATCAGGGCACTAACACACACACCATAGATGGCATACAACTCCTACCACATGTACCAGCAGCAGCATTTGGCTGGGGCATTTATATGATGCATATAAATTATTTTTAGCGCTTCCTTGTCTCAGCACTCATATGTCCGCACAAAAAGGAAAGATAGGAAGATGGAAAGCAGTGGGTGGCAGTGATGGAAATGTGTCATCTTTATGAGCAGTAATGTCTAGATAGTATTTAATGCTAAATAGCAGTGCTGTGGATCAGTTTGTCCTCAGCTGTCACCATCGCCCCTTTTCCTCAGGTAGAATTGGAGGAGACTGACATAAAACTTGTGGCTGAGAATGTGAAGATCAGGCGTTGATAGGTAGCATGGCTGGAGCATTCCATTTGTGAGCCAAGCAATAAGAATTGTGATGGTTTTACCATTTCTGGTGTGGTTTTTATTTTTGTCTTCCTTGATTCCTTGTTTCTTCCCCTGGGAGCCACAGACTCCGTGAAATTAGTTGTCATCCCAATCAAACCGTCATGCTCATTATTGCAGCTGCTTAACTGACATCACAGGAACAACAGATCTTTGTTTGCGGAGGACCCAGTTAATGTGGACAGCGAAATGGAAACTAAAGGAAAGAAAAGAAGGCAGACACAGAATGCAATGTGCCTGAGTTTGCTATGTGAAACCTTTCACTTCCTGAAATTTCATCATCGGTGGTATATTTTTTAAGCAGCCTTTTCATCCCGTGCTTTCTTGGTACACGTATAACGACCACCTTAATGTTTATTCATTGGCAGAAAAGAAAATTGCATGGCAGAATGCCACTGCTCTGAACACAGCTGGAATTGGCAGAATGTCCATAACAAAGGCTTCGGCGTCTCTTCATTTGCCGGCACGTGGCCATTATTCTTCCTGTGGGACCATTTAGAAATAAATAAGAGTTAAGCTGAATTGGAATTTGCATGCATATGAAGCTGAATGACTTGATAGGACCAGACCCGAATCCATTGTTGTTCATCTTGCTTGCGTTTTTAAATCAGATTTAATTTTAAAGTCCTTATTTCCGACTCTAGAGTAATATTAATGGATTTCAAGGACATGAAATACATTAGATTTTGCAGCCCTCAAAACAAAGCATGAGAGAAGGATTTGGAAAAAAACACTGCCATGTATTTCTAAGTGTTCTCCTATTACCTTTTATTCACTGATGTGACAGGCTTCAGGCTTGGTGCCTTTTTAGTCAGCAGAAATGGTTCTGCCCACTTCTGTGTTGAATGCAGCTTCTCTTCTATTTCACATTGGGTGAACAAGTTCCTTGCCTTATCCTTGTATGGATAATTCTAATTAGATATAAGGAAGAAATTCTTCATTATGAGAGTGGTGAGACACTGGCACAGGGTGCCCAGAGAAGCTGTGGCTGCCCCATCCCTGGCAGTGTTCAAGGCCAGGTTGGACACAGGGGCTTGGAGCAACCTGCTCTAGTGGAAGGTGTCCCTGCCCATGGCAGGGGTTGGAACTGGATGAGCTTTAAGATCCATTCCAACCCAAATCATTCTAGGATTCTCTGAGGGGGGATCTTCTGGCTCTGGCAAGCAAACTTAGCGTGGCTATGGTCTCAGCCTTTAGCGAAGACACGGGCGTTTTGAGGCTGCTAATGGCAGAGTAGGCAGAGAGCAGTGATATCGTTCCAGCTTCATGGGATCACTCAGCCACAGGCGCCTAAAATGCCTGTTAGTCGAAAATAGCTTGTCCCTGGCCCATGTGAGGCACCATTGGAGACTGGGGGAGAGAGAAGCTCCGGGCGTGGGAAAGCAAGCCTCCCCTCATAGCACTTACATCTGCTTTCCCCACAGTGTTGAAACCAAGGAGTGGGAATTGCCCAGCATGTGCAGAGTCTCTTGTTTCCTGTTTTCAGTGGATCCCAAAAGAGAGGCAGGTGGTGGGTCCCAGTACCGTTACCTTTGACAAGCATCTAGGGAAGGGCAGAGGTCTGGCGTGTGTGAGGGTGGAAAGAGTTCGGAGCATTGAGGGGGTGAGTTCAGCAGGTTGAGGTGGGGGAGGAGGAAAGCAAAACAAAGAGGGAAGGAGCAGGTTGGAAGGAATGGGAGGGAAAAAGGACCGGAGAGGAAAAGAAACTGGTGGAAAAGGGTGGAGTAGAAAATCGAGAGGTTGAGAGGTAGGATGGAAGAAGGAGGAGAGAACCACAGATGGCTGATAGAGACTGACCAGTTTTCCTTTAGGAGTTGCCAGTTCCTCAGAATTCCCTGTCATTAATGGGAACATTACAAAAGCAGGTGGGATGCCTGACAAGTCAACCACTAAGACCGCTGTCAGTGTGGAGGGCCAGTTGGCAACTCCAGCTCCTTTGGCTTCCATTTTCCTTGACAGTTTGCCGTGCATGAGGTGACAGAGATGCTGGCACCTGGAAGCTGTTAATTCCTGAGCCTTTACTCTCCAGAGCAGCCAGCAAAGAATTGAACCGGATCCAGGGCTGCCAAACTCCCACTTTGCCCCGTAAAGGGAAGCTTAGTGCCCTAAATGTAGCCCTTTCCCATTCCCTGCCTGCCTGACAATGACCAAACCCATGGCTCCCTGGGATACTCTTTCAGGCAGGGTTTTTCTCTCCTTTTCCTTTCTTCGAGAGGAACAAAAAATTCAAATCCTTGGAATTTCCCAGAGGACAAATATACACGGGCTGGGCCTATGGGATTGTTGTTGACCTTCATGAAATTCAGGAGCATCATAGCAGAGCACCACAAGCCCTTTTTTCAGTCACAGGTTTTATTTTCACAACCTCAGTGGCATGACTTGGCATGTTCTGTCAGGAATTTCTAACACTCTGCGAGGAGATAATGCCAGGATTGTGTGGGCAGAGGTAGATTTGTTTCTGTAAGGAGGGACATCACTTTTAATTAGGTGTGGCTGAGAGACATGCCTGAAACACCAGAAGGCTACATGAGCTGTGGGCCATTTGCTTGCTGAGTGCACCAGCACTGTTAGCATCTGCAGCTTCCATGGGGATTTAACACAGACTTGCCTCCTGTGGCCTGGCAGTACAGCAAATTGGACCTGATAACTTGAGGAAACAAAGAGCATTTCCCATGAGAAGCCTGATCTCTGATCATCCAAGATTATCCCTAAGGATTCAGGCTCAATTGCACAAATCAGAAATGAAATAACCCTTACTGAAATCCAAAGACCTGTGTGTTGCAGACCAGGAGATCAGGGGTAGAAATCTAGAGCGATGTATATGCTGCAGTCCCCACGGTCAAGTCTTCCATTTTAAAACTTCTGGTTTCCCCATAGGAGCCCAAGTGACTTTTAGGGAGGGTCAGTACTTGATGAATTCCCTTTGACACCTTTGAAATTCCAGCTTCAATGCTGAGGGGAAAAAAGATTATTGTTTTCCTTTCCCAAGGTTCAATTTGGTCTTTAAGTAACCCAGATAGTTCAGTTTGGCTGAGGCTGCTGATTCTAGTTCAGGTAGAAATAAAATGACAGAAATCACTAGAGAATTAATAATTACATACATTTCCAGCAGCGAATAAAGCAGAAGTATACACCAGGAGATTAACTGTCCTGGCAAGATTTTTGACACAGGGCATCAAACCTTGCAGAACTTTGTGAGTTTGAGCTATACAAATTGAAAAAAGCAATGGGTCTTCATAAAGAGTTTGTTGCAAGTGTACTATTATGCATTATATTGTAGTCCTCACCACTGCCTAGCTCAAATTTTAACTCATATCCATGACTGAGCTATAGGGTGTGATTTTGTTATGACCAAAGCATCTGCGGTGGGGTTCTTGCTGTGCCAGTCTGTTGCAGTCGTCTGGTCTAGCTTCGGCCAGGCAGGAGAGTGCATAACCTGTTTTTCCACTCGGTTTGGGGAATAAGTGATGGGAAAGAGAAGCAGAGCTGAATGTATGAATGCCTCTCTCATGCAGCACTAATGCACGTCTCTTTGTGTTATTCTAGGAGGTGCTAGAGCTTGCTTTCTCTATATTGTATGACTCGAGTGGCCAGTTGAACTTCATTGCTCCAGACAAGCATGAGGTAAGTCAAGTTCAGAATACAGAATCTTCTTTTGAAGCTCTCCGTAGTCGCTTTATGGCAGCAGACAGCTTTAAGAGAACTTAAGAGTGGTCATCTTGGCAAACAGTATGGGTCAGTCTGAATCTGGGTTATGACTCCAACAAACTGAAAGCAGAGGGATTAGTATGGGACACTGCAGTGTTCATGCAGTATCCTGAGCCATGGAAGGAACATGTTTTGTATTGGTACATCATAGAGCACATGAGGTCTAAATTAAAGATCAGTATTTCTAAGCCCTGCTGAAATATGAGCCATAAGAGAAAGAAGAGAGCTTGGGCAGACCTTGCAGTTCCTCAGACCTTGCTCACCATTTCCTGGTGTAATAAAGATGTATCTTAGTCTACTCTACTTTAGGCGCTGGAGAATTTTGCTGTGTGTTTGTTCTAGTGAACTTTAGTTCAATGCTGATGATTTGCAAGCTCTTAAAGAATAACTGCCATCCTCAGCTCATCTTGCTGATGCCAGCATAATCAAGGGATGTTACATCATTGCTGGGTCTCAATTTCAGCCAGAGTCTTGTGTTCTCCAGAATGGCATAGCCCCTTATTCTTACTTTAACGTTGCTTGAGACCATTCATGAGAGGCAATCGTAGAATGTCCTGTCCGTTACATCTCCACAGGGGAGTGTTTTGCAAAAGGTCTCACTTTTATAAAGACAGTGTAAGTACCAGTAGCAAGACAGAATGACAGCCCCTTCACTGCTCCCTTCTCTTACTTGAAAACACAAGGAAATCGACAACATTTGGTCTCAGTTCAGGACCCTGTGTTAAGATGCTAAAACAGAGAAGATTGCATTAAACTGTCTTATACTGTAGTGTTATTAAAGTGCATGAAGTGTATTTAGTTACGCAGCTTCAGCATTTGCAAGTCTGGATTAAAACCCTTCAAATAAATGTTAATTTTAGGAGAGGAATAAGGTTTTGCTCATTTGGGTTTTCCCGGGGATTAATATTTGAGTGTCATTTTCAAATATGTTCATTCCAGAGCAATATTTGCTGGTCAGTTTTCATGTAAGAGGAAGTAGCACAGGATCCCAGGAATAATGTGCCATTAGAGCTGTATGTCTAAGCAAAGCATGGTTGTCTTCATCCTCTGAACTGAACATATGGTAGATGCTTTCTGATACAAATTCTCCAGAAACTGAATTCTAGACTGCTTCAGCTCAGAAGTGCAAATGGTCATGAAAATTAACACATTTTCCAGCCACTCGTATCTCAAATATGGCCTATGGCTACAAGTGTATTTTAATGGCCTAAATGTTCAAAAACTACTACTGCACCCCACTGACAGTCAGTAGCATTGTGAGATGCACTAACTCAATTGCTTGTGACTGTGTTAACACCCCTCTTATTTCTCTTTTGGTCTTGTACAGCTTCTTTGAAACAAAATTAATACGTTCAAAATCAACCCAGCCAGGGGCAGCAGCCTCTGCTGCTACTTGTCGGTTCCCAAGTGAATGTTTCTAAAAGGGCATCTCACTTCCTCTGTAGTATTCCATGGCCTGCAGAAGAGTCGGTTGGGATAAAAGTAAATGTACAAGTGTTCAGAGGAAGCACCCACAAGGAAAGGCAAGCAGCATGTTACAAAGCCCAGGACTCTTCATCAGAGTAACGGGGATGCCTGTCAATAGAAGTGCTAGTTTAGCAGCATTCCCGGCTTGGGAGATTTGGTAGGTGACATCCCAAGAGTTGGAAAGGTTTGTGTGAAGCCCCAGGGATGATGTTAGGATGTGGCAATTGGAGGTCAGGCTTAACAGGGGTTTTTTTAAGCACTTCTACAGTCCTTGTGATTGGAGAGTGAGGTTGGAACGCGGGAATTGAGTGTGTCCTGAAAACAAGAGCTAGGATCATAGGATTTAGGTTGAAAGGGACCTTGGGGGTGTCCCCAGTCTGACCTCCTGCTCAGACCAGGTCAGCAATGAGCTCAGACCAGGTTGCTCAGGGCTGCATCAGCGTGGATGGAAGCCTAATCAACCTTCCTGGTTGTCTGGTTCCACTGAGTTGATTCCCGAGGTATTTCTTTGATAAAATCTCATTACTGGAACCAGTATCGTTGAGATTTGGACCTCATTCTTGCACACTTAAGTTTGGCAATAGCCTCAGCCATCTGTTTGAGCTTAATGCTAGCCAGAGGATTCATCACTGTGAGATCACTCCATCGTATTTGTTTTTCATTTAAATACTAATAGCTGGTTTCAACTGCATAGCAAAAAGGTGGATTAATCTTATCCTTGATTTTTGACAGAGAAACTGATGAGAGAGGCCATAATTAGATTCCTTTGGAGTTTTATGAAAATGAATCTGTAGTAAATTAATTTTTCAGCAACTCTTAGTCTGTTTTGCATAGTAAAAAGAAGAAAGCTTCTGAATGAATGCCTCCACCATCTCATTAGGATTTCTCTCTGCTCAAAATGTACATGAGTGTAGTTAGCTGCACTTGCCAATATGGAGATTAGAGAGGAAGCCCCTTTTCCAGGCCATCGCACTCATCCAAATTGTGTCCAGAATTTGGTTTCTGTGGGCCCTGAATGAGTTATATCTGGAAGAGGAGAGAACTGCAGTTCTGCTTTCTGGCTGGCTGTGATTCCTCGCCTGAGAAAGCTCTGGCCGAGCTCACTGAGCAGGTGATGGACGATGTACATCAGGGGCTGCATCTGCTGAATGGATGCTCTGCTCTTCTGTAACCTGAGCAGAGCCTTTTGCCTTCTGTTCCTTTCCTCATAGTGAATTCTGGGATGGCTTTCCCAAAGAAAGATTTAAAGTCTATCATAAAGAAGATATAGTCTGTTCAAAAATAATTACATTTCTAGGCCAGCGTCTTTCTTTTCCTGATGTTCTGCCTGCGCTGCACTAAACCTGCATGCTTTGGAAGTCTTCAGTGACACACATTGACAGCCTGGAATAGGCAGGCTCGGTTGTTTAGGTAGTACTTGTTAGCAGGACAGCCTGAACCCTAAAGTCTCTTCTGTATAGCTTATCTCATATTAAAACTGCAGCTTGGCTTACCAACACCCTGGGTGAAATCCTAGCTTTGCTACTGTTCTGTTACTGATTTAAATGGGTCAGATTTTCACTTTGGATGCTGAAGTGTGTTAACCATCCCATTGCAAAAATACACCCTTTTTCTGGATGAAGAATTGCCCAAGAGGGGGTTTTCTCTCTCTTCCTTAAAAATAATCCTCACTTCTGCTGTAGGATGAAGTCAGCCATGGCTATCTTTAAACTCGGCAGTGTCATGTAGCAAATGGTCAGCTAAATTTGAAATCCATTTTTTGGCATGAAATCCAGCAGAAGTGTTTGCAAGATAAAAATGCAGTTACAGCTGATTTAATTTTCTCCCACAAACTAGGACACAAGTTCATGATTGAAATCTTTATTTTTAGATGATAGCATTTCAGTACTTCTGTTCAGAGTTGAATAAATGGCTTGTAGTAATAAATGAAAGTGACTTATTTGATAGACATTGACTCTACATCACCAACCTCCCCTGGGTTTGTTGCTGATTTTAAATGGTTGTTCAACCCATGTTTATCACAAGCTGTCAGCTGCTGGGAAAGATGGCATCTCCTGTTAGGAAAAAGTAAGGAAGGGGTTTTAGAGGCCAGTTCAACATTTGCAGCATTTAGAATTACACCAGGTAGCTTGGCATTTAATTTTCATGAAGGACACAGCATTGACTGACTCTGTAGTTTTCACAATAGGTTATTTTGTGTAAAATAGTGGTAAAGAAGGCATAGATATGTGAGAGCCCATCTTTGTGTAGGTCAATTGATGCCACTTAGCCTGTAGGAAATCAAACCGCAATAAAACTAGGCAGTTGGTACAGGATTTCTTAAACAGAGTTGAGGATCTTGTGTAGGATTCAGTTCACTTAACTTGGCTGTCTTGGAATTAGAAGATTAGTGCAAGATAATTAGGTGGCTTCTATAAGTACTGGGGAAAGAGAAGGAAAAAGAGAGGGGGAGAAGGAGATATCTCCCGAGGTTCACTGTCCGATGCTGTGTGTTCTTTCTCCCATAACTATTGAAGAATATTCAACAAGAAGTTTGGAGGAGATAGCAAATTGTCAACCAACCAAATACTGTCATTTCTTCCCATTTTTAGGGAATTGCTTTTCCATTTTCTGAGCAGTGGAACGTGCCTTCTTCCTGATACAAGCTAATAAAATAAATTGACCTCGCTTTAGGTCTCTTTGTAAATCCCTGTGGGAGCAGTAACTGCAGAGGACCGGGCCAGACAAGCAGTTTGTGTACAGAAAGTCTACTAACGATAGTCTTCATCTTTTTCCTGTGCAGTACTGCGTATGGACCGATGGGCTGAACGCCCTCCTTGGGAAGGATATGTTGAGTGATCTAACGCGGAACGACTTAGACACGCTGCTCAGCATGGAGATAAAGCTACGCCTCCTTGACTTGGAAAACATACAGATCCCAGATGCTCCCCCACCTATCCCAAAGGAGCCCAGCAACTACGACTTTGTTTATGACTGTAACTGAGGCTGCCCCTGAAACTGGCTTCAAAACTGGAAATATTATAACTGGAGAGATAGTAAAAATAAAAAAAAAGAAGAGTGTGAGGAAAAAAAAAGAAACCCACTTGTGCACCTTGGATTTTGGCTTTGGGGAGGGGTGTAGAAACCCTTGCTTTCCTCCCTGTTCCCTGCATCCCTTCCGTCCCCATTCCCATCTTCCCCATTGCTCATCCAAATCCACATTGCTTTAATTAACTCATAATTGCAGGCCATTGGCCTTGCTTAAGGCAAAGACTTGCCACTAAGAAGCACCCTCCCGAGGACTTTTTTTACGTTTTTAATACTGGAATAGACATTCTTAAACTGAAGGACGTTGTTACCGAACTGCATGCCTGTGAAACCCACTTGGCAGGGCAGAGGCTTTAACTGGAAGGAGGAGGGAGATAGGGAGCAGAAGCAGCTACTGTAAGCAGAAGATTTCCCCAGACACTCCCCAAGAGTCTTCTCACAACTGAGTCCAATGCGATGATGAAATTCGTTAACTGCTTCCCCATGCTTGCATCACTCGTCACTGTCATTGCTCTTTCCACTGTCATCTCGACTCTTGCCACCAGCCTTCACCCAACTGATGGGCTCCCCGAACGGAAAGTCTGCAGGTTTTTGCTGTACCATACGCTGCAATGCTGCAACAGCTTTTAACTTCTTTTCCTTCCAGCTCTTAAATAGCCCCACACTAGCAAATCATTCACACCGTGTTAGGAAGCCACCAGTGTCTCCCCTCCCTCTGGCATTCCCTAAGCCTCAGTTGCCTCTCAAATTGGCTTGTTGCTATTTGAAGTGATTTTTATTTTCTCGGTCCAAAGTTCAGCAGTACTTTCCACAGGCGAATTACAACTGCCAAACATCCAGGTTTACATTGTTCTCATTGCTACAGTGTTAGAAATTTGCAAGGGATTTTTGTTTTTGTACGGGTTCTAATTATTTTATTTTGCCAAACAAATCTATTTAATGAAAACCAATTCCATTGTGAGTACTTCAAGAGGACGATATTTTTACTTAATTTCCATTTGGAACATTTGCCCTGATGGGAAAAAAAAAAAATAGTATTTCCCTTCAACTTCACTGTTGAATAAAAATCTGAGTTGTGATGATTCTTGGAACTTTGTTTTTCTTCTGAAGTTGTCTGTTATTCTCTGTGGTTCCTAGAAGTGTTTGGTACAAAGAGGAGGGGGAAAGATGGAACGTTTCTTATCTGCGTCGGATTTGATTTACTTACTCGTTTGTTTGTGGTGACAAGGATGAGATGCGTCCAGAGTTCTCCATTGCCGTGGGTGCACGAGCCTTCCTGTGAGAAGGACCCTTTGCGAAGTCTGAAATCACAGCACACTGATGTGCTCGTGGTCAGTTTAAGGCTGCTGCCTTTACCATGTTTGCTGGAGTAACTGTCTGCCTGTATTTCTTCTGTTGAGAGCGTTTCTGGTTGCAGCAGGTTGGTATTGGGGAAGTTTGCTCTTTGCAGGGTGCTTTCCCTCCCTGCTCGTGTTCTTGCAGGTATTCCTCTAAGTTCAGTATCTCTGACTCCAAAACTGCTGGGTCTGGACCTAGAGGAACCCACCAGCCCTTTGCCTCCCACCACACACACTAAAGACAGATGTTTATTTGTGTGAGTTCCTGTCCTGCTTGAACCCTGCTGAAAAAGACTGTGAAGGGGTTTTACCAGTGCCTCTGCTAGTGAGAAACCTGGAGGGTGTTTCCAGTTCAGACAGATGCAGAAGACCTCCACTGAGGTGTCCTTTGCTCCATCCAGCTCGCTCTAGGGCAAACATCCTGACTGACCTCGCACCAGGTGAGGAGAGACATGACATCCTGCAGGTACAGTGTAAAGGAGGATGGGAAGAATGGTGTATGAATTCAAGCATGAGGGTCCTAAGGAAGGTGCCCTCCTGATGCTGTGTTCACAGTATTTTATGATGCATTGAGCTAACAGCAGGTATAAGTTGGTTTAGGTGGTAATGGATGGCAAAGTAAGGAAAAAATGGACTCTTGAGTTAAACGCTTGAGTGGGAAGTGGCAGTGGACTGTGGCCTGAGAGAAGATTCAGTCTGAATGAGAATAGGGATGTGCAACGCAAAATGTGGGAGTTAGTTTGAGATGTTTTTATTCTCCAGAGCCTCGTCACTGATTATAGCAAAGGTAGTCATGGACAGGAATGAGTGGAAGCACAGGCACTGTGTGCCACAGGGGATTTTGGAGGGGTTCTGGGAGTGTGGGGTGAAGGTAGGAACATGTTTCTTCCCAAAGCACTGATGCTGCCTCTTATCTGCGTGAGGAGAAGACTCGGAGCAGAACAGAGAATGTGAGTTGTTTTATTAATCTCCCTGACCGAGCTGATGCCTTGGCTGTGCATAACCTTTGCTTTTCATTTACAGACCGCAGAGCTGCTGCTTCAGCCGGGCATTGCTGTTGTGAAAAGAAACACCTTTCACTCCGAAGACATGAGAGCTGCTGGCTCAGTGGCACTCTGATGCTGTGGTCTTTGCAGGAAGGAGCAAACAAAAGCTCTCCTCTGCCAACTCGAGCAGGGGGGAAAGGTTAGATTTGCCTCCCCCTCTAAGGTGAGTGCCCCAGTTTGCCCAGGGGAGGTGGTGGAAGAAGAGCTGGTGACCCAGCCCTCTATTTTTCCCAGCATCTCATCCTCATCCACATTACACCGAGGCACATCGACACCACTCACATCAACACCACTCAGGCAGTGTGGGGCTCATGGCCATGAATCCCTGGCAGCTGCCTCACTCCTTACACCCCTCATGCTTCATACAAGCAGGAGACACAGCCCAGCAGCCTCTCTCCTGCCCTGGAACTCTGCAGCCTGACCCGGGGATCCAGGTCCAGGGATGGATGGATGGATGCTGCGGCACCGCCACGTGGCCCTGGTTCACCCCTTCCTGCAGCCACCTTACAGGAGCCCATCTCCCCACATGGCCCAGCTCTCAGTATGGGTTCTGCATCGTGTGGGATGGTCGCGTGAGCAGGCATGTTAAATCTGTCTCTCCCCACGTGTCCCACCCTGCCATAAGAAAGAAGAGGCTCGGGAGATACGTTGGCGTGATAGCCCGTGCAGCTATTTTAACAGCAGCTTCCACAGCAATGCAAAGGGCTGTGGTGCAGACAAGCATCCTGCCTTCAGTTTACAGAGCTGTCGTACAGGCTCGTTGCACCATTATGAAATTAAAAAAGAAAGAATGTCCTTAATGATGAACAAGTATCCTGCTGCTTCCCATTCGTTTTTTTAAGGGAAAAAAGAATGAAAATGGCAAATTGATTTGCTCACGCTGTTGTATGTTCCGGAAAAGCTTTTAAAGCTTCACATTCAAGGAGCTGCAGCAGGAGAAAAAAATTGCTTTTGAAGTTTCTTGTATAATTTCAAAACATTAAGTGGGTAATTGCTTGTAAAAGCCATAAAGGGGAGAGAGGGAACAAAAAAAATAATCAGACTAATTTTAGCTCCTGTTTTTGAAATGACTTTGCTTTTGGAAGTGAATGTATTCTTTTACCAGAAAATTTGAATCAAGAAAAATGTGTATCTATCTTCTTAAGTCAGCTGCTTGTAAGGACAAGGAGAAGAGCAGCAGTGCTAAGTAATCCTGCACAGACGCAGGCTGTGTGTCAGGGAAGGAGCTTGCACTCTCGGGGCTTTCATTACCGCTTCTCAGAATAAGCTCCTTTTTTAGTATAGAGAGTTCTTTTATTAAACCTTACAACTTGCAGGGCAAATAACATTCTCTTGCAAGGAGGCAGGTAGCGATGACTCTCTCTTGGGTTGCAAAATGACCATGCAACATCCTGGTTATCTGTGAAATCCTCTCACGTCTTGGTGCCCTGCCCAGTGTTGTGTCGTGCTTGCGCAGGGTGTTTGTTACCGACGTTTGCCACCCATCAGTTGTCCCCAGTAATGCAGACATGATATGTCTGTATGGGAATGTGAAGGCTTGTTTGGGAATCTGGTGGGATCCACTGCCCAGAACAAACCCCTGTTTTCTCTTAACAGAGGGAGGGGTGGAAAGGAGGAGAAACGAAATCCCCTCTTGGAAGGAGGCAGAGGGGCACAGGCATGAACTGTTCCTGAACATCAGTCTGCTTTTTGGTGGCTTGTCACTGCATTGCACTGTAGTGATCAGAGGCGGCTCTGGTGCATGCAGCTCTACAGTGGTGCAAGCTGTTAATCCTGAGCAATAACCATCAATAGATGGTGTTGGGAGTAGGAGGACACTGTTGTACTGTCATATCCCCCCCCCCCCTCTTTTGCTGCTGCACTGACAAGTCAATGTCACTAGCTTCACTGTCATGTGAAAGTCGTTCATCTAAGGAGTGTAAGAGAGCGAATGTGAGATTTTTATCCCTTTCTTGTTTGGTTCTTCTTGATAGTTAAATAATAAAATAAATCCGGCCCTTAGTGACCTGGAGCTATCTTAGCTGTCAGAAGCAAGCCTGGAATCCTAAACACTTGATATAAGCAAAGAGCGCTTCCCCTTGCAGCAGCATCAAGGAGCCGGAAGTGAAAAGGATTCCCCTTCAGACAGAATTCCATATTCTCTGCATGCTGCTAATGGTAAAATCCCTGCAAAGTCTGGAAGACGTTTGTAGGACGGAGTTTTTGTCACTTACCGCTGGCTGAGCTGTCATTGCTTTTCCCAGAGCTTGCTAAATCAGGATGCGACTCACCCAGTGCTCCCCCCCACCCCTACATGATAACTGTGTTTGAATATTAAACATCCACATGGCTTACACAAGCTTCTTGATTAACAAAGCCCTTGCCCATGTAGCAAAAGAGGCTTGATATCAGTTTGATCAACAGGCACCTACATTTAAGTGGGTGCTCGTGGGCTTTGCTGCTTCAGGGCCTGTGTGAGCAGAAAGGCAATTTTACCTGTCAGTGAGCTTTCGCTGTGTGCTGGGAGGTGATGCAAGTAATGGCTTTTCTGTCTGGTGTGTAATTGGATTGGGTACCACTGGTTACTTCAGAAGACTGAACAAAATGCTGCCTGATGATTCAACATCACTCCAGCTGCCTTGAGCATCTTTGAGACTTACACGGAGGTAAAAGGATTGAAATGGGAACCCTTTTCATATGAAACTTGAGAGGAGAATGGTGTCAAAAGCACAAGTTTGTTAGGCCAGGGCTGGGTGTAAAATGGATGTTGGAAGAGCCATGAATTTTTATATCAAAGTGATTGCAAAGTGCTGATGCAGGGAGCGCTGTCCTGCGGCAGCCTCCTGAGGGCAAGGTTAAACAGACCTGGAGACAGTTCCAAACTCATTTAGTGACATATATTTACATTTTTGTTTTCGCTTCTAGCTGGGAGGCCTTGAAGGTCTCTGAAGAGCAGAGCTGGTGTGGTGATGCTGAGCTTGTGGGCACACATGGAGGGCAAAGGAAACATTCCATTTGCCATCCTTCTCTCGGTGGATAAGTTGCTGTTGGAAGTAGAAGAATTTTCTGAACTGATGTGTTTTTCATCAGAGAATGTCTCAGCGTCACCGTAGCTACCTCACTGGCGGAGCTGTGCAGAGAACAGTAGCTGTAATGGTTTTATACTGTCTTGGAAGAGCAAAACATCCTCCTCATGTTGGGAGGCTCACCTAAACCCTCCCTCATCCCATTTGCCTCTTGTTTATAGACCATTTCGTATAAGACATGGAGGGAGGAGGTGGCTGGTTTCTTCTCTCAAGTAACAAGGGACAGGACAAGAGGAAACGGCCTCAAGCTGCACCAGGGGAGGTTTAGATGGAGATGAGGAACAATTCCTTCCCCAGAGGGTGCTCAGGCATTGGAACAGGCTGTCCAGGGCAGTGCTGGAGTCACCGTCCCTGCAAGTGTTCACACAGCGTGTAGATGAGGCTCTCAGTGCCATGGGTTAGTGGTGGCCTTGGCAGCACTGGGGAATGGTTGGACTGGATGATCTTAAAGGTCTTTTCCAACCAAGTTGATCCTGTGATTCTATGGGACACTCACAAAGCTGGGGGACCCAGTGCTGCCTCTTCCAAGCAGGATGCTCGCCTGGAGTTTTAGCCTCGGGAGGGTATGGCCACAAGACAGCAGTGCATATAGAGGGTGTGAGGCAATAAGAGATGCCTAGTATAACTTTGCCAAGGGATGCAGCCAAGGACAGGCTTTCTTTCCTGTGATGCTTAAGGATCCGTCTTGAATGACTTTATTTGACTGTCATTAGAGGATTTTGCAGCCTGATTGAGCACCGCAGTTAAACTCTCCCTTGATGAAACCTCAGGAGTCTAATTTTAATCTTGCAGGCAACATAGTGTTCAGCCTAAACTGATTATGTTTTGGGTTGTCACATGAGGGGGAGGGAGTCTGGTTGTCTTTTGTTTAATAAGAAGCAGCATGTTTTTACGAGGCATGTCTATATTCTCTCAGTTTCTCTTGAAATGCCTCAGATTCAATATCCCCTTCCCACCCACCTTCCCCAAGGGGCAAAGGCACCCGAAGGAGATCTTGGCCATCCCACAAGCAGGCCATGTGCACGTGGGAGGCTGAGCCTGTGGGAATTCATTCCCTGCCGATTAGCAGGGAGTTTGTGTGCCGGGGCAGTTTTTGAAGGAGTTGGGAAAAATAATGTAGGAATGTGCCAGGCTTCAAAAAAAGAGAGTTTTCTGTAAATGCTTAAAATGAGGACACTGAGGATGGAGACCTCAGAGCAGCTTCCAGTGTCTGAAGGGGGCTACAAGGATGCTGCAGAGGGACTCTTTGTCAGGGACTGTAGCGATAGGACAAGGGGTGATGGGTTTAAACTGAAACAGGGGAAGTTCAGGTTAGATATAATGAAGAAGTTCTTCCCTGTGAGGGTGCTGAGGCACTGGAATGGGTTGCCCAAGGAAATTGTGAATGGTCCATCCCCGGCAGTGTACAAGGCCAGGTTGCACAGAGCCTTGGGTGACATGGTCTAGTGTGAGGCGTCCCTGCTCATGGCAGGGGGTTGGAACTGGATGATCCTACGGTCCTTTCCAACCCAAACCATTCTATGATTCTATGCGGGTATCTTGTGCAAAGTTACTGACTGCTTGCATCTTTCCCAGAGGAAAATGGCTCACCCATGGGTTTTCCCAGAGCACAGCTCTCCCCTTCCTCCCGAGGCAGCAGAAGCCTGGTGCATTTGAAAATCTTGGAGATGCGAGCAGGGAAACATGTGAAAGGTTTCTCTGCCAGGAGTATGACATTTAAAGAGTGCCAGTAGGATTATTCTGGCTGGTTTTCGCCCGCGCCGGTCGCTCTGCACATACTGCTTGACTCACGATACCCTCTGTCAGTCTCTGACGTTTCCCAAAGCTCTGGGTTCCCCCTTTCTGTTCCCAGCCCAGGGTTGGTACAGTGATACCTTGCACCTATCCATCATTTCATCTATCTCAAATAGCCGAAGTGCAACCAGCTTTCATATTAACATCCGTCTCACAGAATCACACAGTATCCCAGACTGGTTTGGGTTGAAGGGACCTTAAAGCTCCTCCAGCTCCAACCCCCTGCCACGGGCAGGGACACCTTCCACTAGAGCAGGTTGCTCCAAGCCCCTGTGTCCAACCTGGCCTTGAACACTGCCAGGGATGGGGCAGCCACGGCGTCTCTTGGCAAACAGGGTACAAGTGCCTTAGATCCATTTCCACAGAAAACCAGTCTGAAACAAGCATGTTTACAGCTTGGCAATGCCAGATGCTCCAACAGGCAGCACTGAGGTGAGAGGGGATGGAGGGAATCAGAGCTGGGAGCACCCTGATGGTGGCTGAAGGTTAGCAGGGATGTGGGAGAGGAGGTTGAGGCGACACGAATGAGCAGCCAACCTCACTGTCAAAAACAAGAAGCAGCGTGATGCTAGTGTGGGTACCACTTCCAGGAGGACAGAGGGAGAATACTGGTGTGATGCTGAGCTGGTCAGGAATGTGGTAGTGATTCTGTCGGAAAATGGCAATGAAGGACAATGAACAAGTGCACAAATTGCATGAATTCAGCTGAATTGTTGATTTGGGAAGGGAAACCAAGAAGCCAAAATGGCTAAAAGTTGCTGCTTAGATGGCTTTTAGACTGCCATGGGTCATGGTTCTATTTCTGGTAAGAATTGGTGCTTCAGGGCCTTTGCTTTTAGTTCTAAGTGCCATAAAAAATTGTAACTGAAACAAAACGTGATTTTGGTGGGGTTTTTTGGTAGTTTTTCAATTTCTATTAGAAATTGCGGGGTTCCCTCTGCCCCCAGAGAAGAAACCAAACTGCAGCAGTCTGGATACCCTCTCCCTGATCAGAAATCCTTTGTGCAGCCCCAGAACCTCCACCACCAAACTCACGTGGCCTGAAGAAAACCTCATGCTGAGAAAGGTAAGTAACACACAGATTGAATTGCAGTTTTTTCACCCAGATGGCTTTCTGACAAGCTGATCTGATGAAAACAACAGTCCAAGCCCCCAGCTTCTGTGGCATATGAAGGACTGGCCACAGCCATGAGTCAAAACTGTGCTTATGGGGAAACAAAAAAGGGAAAGCAGTTATCATCTGCTTTGGTTTCTGTTGAAGGGACCTTAAAGCTTGTCCAGTTCCAACCCCCTGCCACGGGCAGGGACACCTTCCACTAGAGCAGGTTGCTCCAAGCCCCTGTGTCCAACCTGGCCTTGAACACTGCCAGGGATGGGGCAGCCACAGCTTCTCTGGGAAAAGTCTGTGCCAGCGCCTCAGCACCCTCACAGGGAAGAGCTTCTGCCTCAGAGCTCATCTCAGCCTCCCCTCTGGCAGGTTAAAGCCATTCCCCTTGTCCTGTCCCTACAGGCCCTTGTCCAAAGCCCCTCTCCAGGTGGCAATTGCCTTTGTTGGTTTAGCTCAGTTTCAATCAAACACTGGTCACTTAAATTCCCAGACTTCAGGATGCTCCTCAGCAGTGGGCTTCTGCAGACAGGTTCCTGAATTAAGCTAATTAGTCAAGTGGCTGGCAAGCGTGCATTCAGATCACCCTGGCTGGTAAAAAATAGAGGGTGTTACGGATGTCATAACTTTGTTCATGCAGAGCAAAGAAATTAAACACAGCCGGGAGCGGTGCTGTGGTCAGCCTGGACCTGAGCACTCACTCGCTCTTGACAGCCCTGTGAGGTGGCCCATATACCCCAGGCAGGCAGCAAGCACCTACTGTGCCAGGTGAGCCCTCACCAACATGGAATTGCTGCCTGCTTCCCACTGGGTAGATTCCCAGAGGTTTATAGAACAAGGAGCAAGCCTGTTAAGCAGACAGGAGGTGTAGGGAGGGGGGGAATTGCTTCCTTCTTGTGTTCTTGATGAGGCTTGATAAACCCTTAATGCTGAGTTCTTCAGGGAGTGAGCAGGGTTCCAGTACAACAGCACTGCAGGGCCTTTTAAAACTGATCCCCACGCTGAGGGGAGGCACTGGCAGATGATTTAGCATGGTGCACTCCTGAGGAGGCAGTTCGAGTGGTGGTAATTCCTCTGTGAGGTCTGAAAAAATGGCTTTGCCTTGCGGGAGCCATCTCCAGGCTCCCTGCCCATGCTGCTGAGTGGGGCTGCTGTTTAAGAAGGTCATCTTGGGGGAGCAAGCAGTTCCTGCTGCTGTCAGCATCCCTCTGGTGAGCTCTGCACACCCCAGGAGGCCAAAGTTGGCTCCTTTGCACCCCAGCGTTGCTGGATGGGGCTGAAGCTGCACTTGCCACGCTGAGAAGAGAAGGAAGGCACATCTGTAACTGCCTGGTTGGCCAAGTTCCTGATGGAAATTAGTACCTCAGTGCTGCTGAGACCATCTTGTCTTACTAATGGAGTATCGAGGCACTGAAGCTACTGTAGGAACACAATTCTATAGCGCATATTGGAAAAGAAAAGAATGAAGATACGGTGAGATGAGAACTCATAGGTGCTCCCCGCTTGATAATGGACTCATAACTCTCTTGCTGACACATTAGCACATTAAAAAGGCATTTTCCAGACTCCTGAAGTGAAGGCCCATTTCCATCAGCTTTCTTTACGCTTTTCCAGCTTCTGAAGCCTGCTGATGCAGGTTTCTGTGGGCAGCCAATCCTGTCTCCCAGCCAGTTTGCTAATGCACTGTGTCTTCTTCCAGCACACCCTGAATGGTGAATGTGAAGGTAACCCTCCCCGTTTTCCACTTGGATGAAGCTGTAGCCCTATGGCAGCATTGTCTAACATGAGCCAGAAGTGCAGCACCAGGTATGATTTGGTCTAGGATGTATTCAGATGCCCACACCCCAGCTGAAGATGTTAAATGTTGTTTCCCTTACGGATGTAGTGAGGATTTGAGCCAGGCTGTAAAATACTCCAGAAATATCCAGGAGTGGTAAAGAGAAGTTAATCTTTTCGGGAGATAGGTATGCTTATCTGCAACAAACAAACTGCATTAGTGAAGTAACCCTCAAAAGAGGGTTTGATTCTACTGTTGCAATGAAGATGATAAATATTCATCTCTGAAAGACAGAGGTGGATGTGAGGATGATAAAGCAGGTGTGCAAGACCGGAGAGACAAGCGCTGAATAAGTCATGAGGAGGGTCCTGGGATTTAGTGATGGCATCAGGAAGTCTAATGTCTTGCATGAACTGTTCCCTGCAAACAGAGAGAATAAGGTCGCGGCAATTCCCCCTGGTATGAGCACAAAGAATAGCTCCCAGCAGTCTGTCACACTTGGGACAAATGCAGGATTAATAGTGTTTCGTGTTGGCGTGTATCCTCCTTGCCTCATTGTGGTCTGAACCTCCAGGGGATGGGAAGGGCTTATTAATTAATTCTCTTAATTCAAGCACCTGTAACTGATTTATATGCAGCTTAGGATCTGATCCTACAGGGCATGAGCTGACTGTGGAGAGGCGCACAGCTTCCCGAACCCCCAGCAGAGGGGAATTACTGCATCTTATGGATCTTATGCTGCAACATAAGCAGCAATGGCATTGGGGAAACCTCTGCTGGGTTTTCCTCAGTGCAGCTAATACATGGCCCTTGTATGGATGGCTACATCATGGTTTTGCCCGTGGGCAACAGCATGGTCTGGAAGAAGACGGGAAAAAATGATGCCAGGAGGAGCAGAGGATTTTGCTGCTTGAGGACGCAAAGGAGGAATCATCCTTTTTGCCAGGGGAGGCAGAGATGTGGCCTGTTGGCAAAGGCTGGTCCCCACCAACTCCTCTTTCAGCTCAGCCTGCCCTGTCCCCAGAGCTGCTGCAGTGACCAGCCTGCTTCTAACACTGAAGCTGAGGGGCCAAGCACTGCAAACACAAGTGGGGCCAGCAGCAGAGGCTTGACAGTCCCTGCCTTCCCCGGGCGGTGAGACCAGTAGCCGTGATGGATAGGCCATTCAATGGGTCACGGCACCTTTCCCACTCGTGGCTGAATCACCAAAGAAAGAAACTACCCAAACAATTGGGCAATATTTTAAAATGAATGGTAACAATGAGCCCGTGTCCTGCCGAGATTGCAGCTCCCGGGCTTGTTCTGCCGCTTAACCTCTCTGCTGCCAACGGGCATGGGCCCATGTCCAGGCAGGGCCCCTCCATCCCTGCATGCTTCCTGCAGGGAATGGCCGTGTCCTGCCTCTTCCACCCAGGGGCACAATCCTGCTCTGGCAACTCACAAGCAAGCCTAGCAATCCCTGGCAAAGACATTTGCTGGAGGAGCTGGTCCCAAGCTTCCTGGTGCCTTGACACAGAGCCACACACCTCTGCCATGACCACTGTGCTCTGGGGTGGATGGAAAAGTGGCCCTTGCATCCCTCAGGACAGTGCCAAGGAAGAAAACAGGTGTGTTCTGAGGATCTCGGGGCCCTGAATTAAGCATATTTAAGTAAAGAAACACATTTATGTGTATTTGTCTGTCTAGCGCGTGAGATAGATGGATGTACAAAGAGCCATGAAAATGGCAATTACTTAATAGCACCAAAATTATCTTTTAAAATAGAGATAGACCAATCCTGTCAAGACCCTCAAATTGAAGGCTTGCTCCTTGAAATGTACAATAAAGCATTTCAAGATTAATAGTCCTTTTGAATACGTATTGACTCTTCCCTTCCCCTTGTATTGCAGATATGCCAAAAACCCTATGAACTAACTATTGCAGATAGATAGTTAAACTAACAGATAACATCGGTTTTCTTTAGTCAAGGGGAAAAAGGATTTACTTCCTTTTTTTTATTGCTTTTCCTGTAAATGTGACAGAAGAAATGTCTTTCCAGATAGGAGTCTTTTCTCCCAGGATGTATCCATCCGGCATGTGCGTACCCATGCGTACTTGTGGAGTCGTCCTACAGCAAACCCAGACAGTAATTCTGCCTGTCTCACTGCCCACCTCTTACAATGCTGAGAGCACGTGTTTATGTGCATTATTGCCCTGTGGTATGTCCCAAGTGCCCCAAAAAGAAGCAAGTAGCTTTAAGGATCGATAAAGCCTTAGCTACCTGCGTACAGGGAAAATGAACTGTTAGGGCAAATGTGGCTGTTGTTGAAGGGATTATTCTCTTTAAGAAATGCCTTAGGAGAAAGCTACGATGCCAGGGGAAGCTCTGAACATGGATGCCCTGGATGGTCGATGTGGGGAGGCAGTCAGCACCACCCAAAGGCTGAGGATCCCCCAGTCACGCCCTGAGGGCTGAATGTGACTGTCTGAGTGACCGCACTATGCCAGGGGGAGGGAAGTCCAAAGTCAAGGTGAGAATGGAAAGAATCTGTAACATAACAGATGTAACTTGTTGGATGCCCCATCCCTGGCAGTGTTCAAGGCCAGGTTGGACACAGGGGCTTGGAGCAACCTGCTCTAGTGGAAGGTGTCCCTGCTCGTGGCAGGGGGTTGGAACTGGATGAGCTTTAAGGTCCCTTCCAACCCAAATCGTTCCATGATTCTGATATTTACTTTATAAGCAGAGGCAATTAGAAGGTTGAATTTTAGTCACTGAGGTCTCGGTGACCAACTGGTCACGAATTGCTTGGTGAGCAATTCAGTATTTTAAAATTTGCCAGTTTTTGTTAGGGGGATACAGCTGGAAACCTTGTTGGCAATCCTTTCTATTGCAAATCCACACCGCCACTGCAGGCAACCTGTGTTCACAGTGTGTTCTGCTTTATCTTGATGAGAAGAAGGGAATGATTCATTTTCACTGTAATCTCCCGTCATCAGGTAAGCTTTCCTGGCATATCAGTGCACTTTCCTATGGTTTGCTTGCTCCCCAGCTGCACTGGTTGGGAATGAAAACCACATTCAGAGTGCCTGAACACGGCTTAGCAGTGTGTAGGAGATGATACACCAAACAGCCTGCATCTCTAGGACAAGGGAATAACACCTCTGACTTTGTCTCTTGATGCTCTCCTGATGCTGTAGTCCAGAGCATCCTCCTTCCTGCATCATGAGTAGAAACGTTTAGCATCCTCTGCAGAAAATAAGCTCACTGTGCTCGGGGAGCCCTTTATTGAGATAGATCTCCCTCAGGGGTGCAGAGGAGCACCAAGGATGCTGTCCTGGGTGCTCTGCACAGGCAAAGTGGGGCTTGGGAGCCCATGGAGCAGCTGGCATTCTCAGCAGTAGCAGGATTGCGTCACCTCTCTGAAAACACAAGCAGTCACCTGAAAAATATAGGCAGAAGGTTTCAGATAAAAGTTAGAGCTTACCTTCATCTGCAGTGACTGTAGTTATTTCTGCTCGTCATCAAAAGAAACTGATGGATGTAGGATTAAAGCAAAGGGATGGTGTAGATGTATGAATTATGAATTTTGCATCACAAATTATTGCCTAAAATAGGATGATGCACTAAACACATCTAGGGCAAGTGTTCTGTAGTTTCGAAGGGCTGGAAATGACACCAGTTTCTTTGTATATCCTAAAATCAAATAGGTAACTTTCCTTTACCTGTTAGGCATCCACGAGTTTATAATCTCTGTAGACAACTTTTGCCACAGCAATGCTTTTGGGGTTTGGCTGCCCATCTTGAAAGGCTTCACTGGGATTTGACTCTCAGAAGGTCAGTGCTAAGCATTTGCCAACAGGAACATGACTCTCTGTATCCTTCCTACCTCTTCTCGCTTCCTCACCACTAAGTACCCAGGAACTTGCAACATGGGATCACTAAAGTTTCTTACCCAACTTCCCTGGTTTCCACATCAGAGCTTTGGGGAAGGAGACTTAGTTTCTGTAAGACTCTCAATGCAGGAATTTGGCTACAGAGGGTGAAAAGGATGGAAGAAAAACGCTTGTGAGACCTAGATGCCCAGCTGCATAACTATGTTTATTGTGGCCAGGGCTCCTAGGCTTACCTGTCTTGGTGCTAAGCACAACCACGCAGATGGAACCTGCCTATACGCTGCTCTCCATTCCTGCTCCAGCCCAAAGAAACGTTAGTCTACTGCCTGCCCAGCTCCTGATCCGAAATGAGATTCCCTATCTTGCACATTATATTTTATCTGGACTTTTAGCAATACCACTATCACTGGGTATCACTCGGAGGCAAGATTATTCAGGCTCTCCCCATGGGAGATCTGCAGCATCACCACTGCACAGAAAGAAGTGCACCCATAGACCACAAATAGAGATGTTTTGATATGCATGGAATAGATTTGGGCATGCCCAGCTATATAATTATTATAATTTCTACTTCTTGGGAAACATCTCTTGGTGTCTGATCACTGCTAGAAGCGGCTGCTGGCTTGTGTTTAATTCATTCAGGGCCTGGAGATCCTCAGAACATACCTGTTTTCTTCCTTGGCTTTGTGTGATGGGAATTTAGTGAAGAGTGACAGATATGCTGCTGGGGTGTCCATGTGCCACCTTTCTGTGAGACTGAGAGAGGTTGGTCCCCAAAATGCATTTCCACTTACCCTTCCAGAAATGATGGAGAGGGTCCCTTTTCCTCCAGGTGGTGAAGTTTGAAGGGTGAAACTCGCTCAGTCCCCACTTTGTCTTCTGGGTAGTGTTAGACCAAGGTGTTTGCTCAGATATTTTCGTTTTGAGAAATGACTGCAATGAGGTGAAGGAGATTTACTGGAGGTTATTTAACACCCTCAAGCTTTGTTGTTAATTTATGTCAGTTCCTTTAAATATACATAATTGCTGAGTCTAAATGATGAATGGTGGTGAACAAGTAAATGGGAGACAAAATCCACAAATACTCCAGTGTTAATTTGTTTTCTAAGCCAGGAAGATGAGGAAGATACTACTTCTGTGCCATGCTTCAGCAAAACTCTAGTTAACATTCCTGAATCCTCCTCTGCCTACAGTAAGTACAGCATTCACCCTATATGATGTGGGCAAAGAAAAGAGAATCCCTGCTGTGGTGTCCAGCAGCTTTTTGAAAGAAGAAGGGTCAAGAAAGCCTGAACCATACTTTTTGTTTGACTTTTCTGTGGCTGTGGACATATTTTTGCAGCAAAAGCAGGTGGGTCCAGCACCAGCAGGCTTGGAGCACTTTATCGTGGCAGACGAATTGATTTGCAAGGCTGAAGATTGCCTGCTCATTTTGTCTGAACAATTTAGTTGGCTAGACTTTGCTAATGCATATGCCTGTACCCCTTGTATTTAAAAACCTTGTACTGAGCAAATATATATATATATCAGGGTTCAAAAAGGATTCAGTAATTCATTGAAAGATATTACAGCTCTTTTTTATGCACCCAGAGCGAGAGCAGAAAGACGTCAGAAAGGTATTATAAGAGAGTGAACGTTTATCTGAAATGCTATTTATATTTCATTGAATTGGCTGAAAAGGACTGCAGAAGGCCAATAATGAGCAAGGGAGGCAGGCAGGCAGGCAGCCATCCCACTGTGCACAAAGGATGGTGTCTTGATGGATGATTTAATGACTCCAACGTGTTCAGAGGGGCCAGAGACCAGGTGGGAACAGCTTGAGTGAGGAATAAGCGTGATGCAGTGCCTGCGTTCTCCCTCACTTGCACTCCAATGGTCCTTGTGCCCCTGGTTTTGATTCTCATGAGGCCATTCCTTGTTGTGAAGGCAAGAGTCATGCCTGCTTTCTCCAGGTTCAGTTCTCTTTTGGGATGCATTAACTCACCTGATTTGCACCAAGCCCCAGTCGCTCACATTACCACATCCCTCAGGAAGGAGCCTGAACAAGCGCTGTCGTGTTTAACTGAGTGTTTTCCCTAATACCATAATTTCTGGAATGGGCCAGGAAAAAAGAAAATATAGCTCTGAGTCTGAAGCCGGGAAGAGATAAATCTGGGGATGCTCAGCCAGGGTAAGGAAGCAGAAAGAAGGAAGAAAGGTTTTAAGAGGCATGTTTCTCCTTTACAGTGAGGTGGCTAATGAACAGTGGTAATTAAAACCAGCTGCCCATGTCATCTTCTCATATATATGCAAGGCTAAACCACCAATGCCAGACATCAGCATAAAGTCTGCTGCAGGTGAAAAGGCAGACAAGTGCAAATAAGCCCTCCGTGAATTTTAGTGGTAGATCTGAAAGATGAAGTGTTAAGGGCTGACCTCATGCCCACGTTTGGCTTGTCTGTGTAAAACCAGATTATCAGTGAGGTCAGTGCAACCTTTACTGACTGTAACCTCAATCTCAGCTTGTGTCACTTAGTGGATATAGAGTCCTCCAAGTGCTTTGAGTGCCTTCATACAGCCTGACTTCCCCACAGAACATGAGAACTCTGTACATGGCCAGCTGACCAGCGACTTGCCTAATTAATATCTGAAATACCAGCTTGCACTGCCTTTGCATATTCATCTCTGGATAATGGATGCTATCCCTGCAGGGTCATTTTGCTGATGGAAACTGTCCAGCTCACCTGCAGGTCTTTTATTAGTGAAACAAATCAGTGAAACGTCTCTTTGGAAAGAGGGAAAAAAGGAAAGATCCCCCCTGTGATTGAATGGTGAAGGGCCATCAACAGTACATGTGTTTTACAGGGCCCGTTTCTGAGCACAGAAGTCTCAAGTAAGAGCCTCAAACAAGATGTTTAAATAATCTTGTGAACTTTGGTATGTGCTAAAAATGCCTTCGGTGGCATTTACCACTGTTCCCGAACCCAAACACTGGGAATAATTATCTTTTATTGGCACATGTTCTGTGTTGAGATCAAGAGGCTGTCAAGCTGCGTTTCTTCTATTTGCATTACAGGAGGAAAGATCAAATGGAACAAACGTAATCAAACATTTATTTTTCTTCCTCTTTGATGTCGTGCTGCATCCCTTGTAAACACTTAGAACCTGACAGCATCTGGGGCAAATTTTTCCCTCTCCACCACAGCTTCAATCAACACTAAACCAGGAACCTAATAGGGGGTTATATTTCTGAGAAACCCAAAGCAATAGCAATAGCTCTTCAGGGATCGATGCAGTAGACTGGATTTTGGCTTGCCTGGCAGGCTACTAGCTATTTATGGCAAGGCAATAATGGGAGAAAAACACCATCACGCTGAGTTGTGAGTTGGTAATGCTTGGCTCTTACTTCCTTGCGATTTAAATGAGGACCCAAACTGCAGGGCAGTGCAGAGTCCTTCTCAGGTTTCCTCACTTGTATTTACAGCTAGCTCTGAGTGACTGCTATCTAAGGGCTCTAACGAAGCCTTTCTAATTAGTCCTTTCTCAGTCACCACACCTTCTTGCTCCTTGATTGCCAGAGTTGTTTCTTTTGTCTAGGTAACAGCAAGAATTAGGTCTTCTTTAGAACTGAAAAGGCCCACAGCTGTGCCCACACAAACTGCAAGATCTGCGTTGGTAAGGTTACTTCTGAATTCATAATGTCATCTGCTCGTTGTATGATCACAACAGCCAGGTTTAGTTTTCTGCACTAAAACCAACCAACTAAGGAAATGTACTGCATTGCCAATAATCCTAGAATCATTTAGGTTGGAAAGACCTTTCAGATCATCAAGTCCAACCATTAACCCAGCCCTACCAAGTCCACCAGTAAACCATGTAAATCACTCTTGGGCTCCATATGGTCAGTGGAGAGGAACCAGTTCACCTAATCTCTGCTTTGCAGAAAGCCATCTTTAGTAGAAAATCCAAAGCCACCTACTTCTGCCAACCATGACAGCCAGACCTCCTGTCTTCCCAGAGGTGCACAACCTGCCATGCATGGGCATGCAAGGTGATCCAGCTGTGTTTTTCATGGGTTCCCTATTTGAAAGCCGCAAGAGTCGTTTGTCATACCCAAAACTAAAGTAAGTTGTGTCAGTGATTTACATTTCCAAGAGCACAGATATCAACAGCTCTTGCAAGCTGGAACAGTTAATTTCATTAAAGGTTGCAGAATGAAGGATAATCATCTCAGTTACAGCTGGGCAATAGCTTGGAACAAATTTTCAGATATGAGTGTAGGAAAATACTGGTTTAAAATGCTTTCCCTGCAGCTTTGAATGACAATGAGATGGAGAGTCTGAAATAGATGCATAACTTGAACTGCAAGCAGCAACTGATAAGGAATCTGGGGCAGAGGGAATGACTCAGTTGGCTGTGGTGCAGTAGCAAATCCACATGGGGCTTTGGAAATGTTCATCCATGCCAGTGATAATGCACCAACCACAGAGATGATTATGACAGTCAGAGAAATTCAGAGAGCAGTAATGAAAAATAACCAATGCAATGAACCAGTGGGAACATCAGAGTCAAAGGGCACAAAGGACAATGCGTTGAAAATGAAAGGAAGAAAAGGGACTGAGAGGATCTTTGATCTAAAGGCTTCTTCCTGCAGGTTTTGTCTCTCCAGACATGAAAATACAAGGCTTATGACTATTCCCTTAAGAACTGAACAACGCGTCATAGACAAGAGAGGGAGAACGAGAATGTCTTCCAAGATAACATTCAATCATCATAAAAATGCGTGCATGAATGTGACAAAAAAGAAAAATAACATATATCTTAAAACTAAATATGTGACAGAAATCTAACCCAACAGTAATAAATAAATAAATAAATAAATAGTGTGCAGGGCCTTCGACAGAATAGGGTAGATAAATATACACTGACAGCTGATCTGCTTTCATAAAATGACTATCCCATATTTCAAGAGAGTGTCTCCCTTTTTCAACCAAGTGGTCCCTAATTCTGACAGATGACATATCGATGCTTATGTGTCCTGTTTTGGGACTTCAAGCAAGTATTTTCTGTCCTCTTTTTGATGTTTTTTCCAATGTATTTGCTATACACATAAACAGGTTTTTAGGCACCAGTTATAGAAAGCAGTGTTAAGAAGAACTCCATGTTCACATCTCATTTCATCCTTTTAGTGGCAGTCACGTGAAGGTGTCCCCTTTGGAGAAAAGGTGACTCTTCAATTGTGTTTTAAGCACTTATTCAGAAAATCAGAAATCCTGACTTGGTTCCATTGCATCTCTATCAGTGGCAGCAGAGGTAGAGGCTGAAACCTTACCTGTCCCCTGATGTATTTGTCACCACTGCCCAAGCCAGTGTACATTAGGTGTCAGGAACTAATGTGGAAGTACAAGAAATGGAGGAGTGTTATAAGTCCTTCAAACCTCAGCACTCCTCCTCTTGGGATGATCCACAGGGGCTGTATTTCTTCACTAGCTATGCACATGCCCTGCCGCTGTCTCCTCTGCCTTCATGGAAATTCAGGTTAAGTTCTGCTCGGCTTCATCTGCTTTGCCTTGGGTTTTTGGCAGCCACACGTGTGTGCAAGTTTCTTTCAGCTCTGGCTAAATTGAGAGAGGTTTGAGGGTGCAGCTGAAGAGTTTGAGTTGGGAGTTACCGAGTGGGGTACGTCATGGTCCATGTGTTATTTTATTTACGTATTTATTATCACGAGTCCAAATTCAGCCTTTAAAAATTTCAGCTGACCCTATGTCTTCTCTCTAGCAGCGTGCAAATGACCTGTGTGTCTTCAGAGCTGGGTCATTGCCAGACCATGGAGGGCTTCCCATCTGCAAGAGGGGTTGTCCTCACCATACCTCTGCCTCTACACGTCCTCACCCCCTCTTCAGAAGGAACACATGGACACCCAGAGAGAGACAAAATGTTGACTGCTACCACACTCCTGATTTCTAGGTAAGCAGCACCTCCTGAGTCACCCTTGTCCCAGGTCTGCTTCCCTGGCTTAGATGTTGTACACAAGCCTGATGGCAGCATTTATGATCAAATCCCTTCCTTTGGGACCAATTGAATGTGGTTTTTACCTCCCATTAACAACATTCATGCACTTGCTAATAATAAGAGACAGCATCATGTACTCCTTCGCTGCTGTACCAAAATGGCTTTAGGTCTTACTGTCTTAGGGACTTGGAAGTAATATAAAATCTACTTGGCAAAAGGCTTGCTATGGGATTTGAGTGGGAAGGAGAAAGATTTAACACTGGGAGGGGGGAGTGTCACCTTCCCAGCTGGCCTCTATATCTACACATGCAAATCCTGCATTTGTCTGACCAGGCTGCATATTTTAAAAGCTTTGGGTTTTTTTCTTTAGTTGGTTTAAGAGCTTGGCTAATGCAGAAGGTACAGCCCTGCCTTACACACCATTCTGGGTTATTTTACCACTCTTTCTACAGCCTGAAATGAAAGAAAATAACACAGCTGATTACAGGCTAGAGCTGGATGCTTCACAGGTTTACATGCCTGGGAGCAGCTTAGGATCTATCTATATACTTTATAAGTGTCATTGTTTAGATTTGTATTTTGCTATAGATATAAAGTGGAAACCATTCCAAAGACCTCTCCACTAGGAAGATTTTTTGCTTGCCTATTATTAGCACTCTGCTTTTGCAGCAAGCACTCATGAGCCAATATGCAGAGTTTTAAAGGACTTCAAAATGTCATTGGGAACCAAGTGATATGTGTGTTAAAAAGGGTTTACTGGAGCTGCAGTCACTGAAGCACAGTGTCTTTTTATAGCAGGTTTTTACAGCGTTAAGAAAAACATCCTGCAGATTTCAGTAGGATTGCCAGATGGGTAAGGTACTTTGCACTATGATTTTTGTTTATCTGCTATTAACAGAAAAGAAACCCAGCATTGCTAGCTATAGGGAGAGTGATAAGCAGGAACAGGGCTGCAAAACTCAGGCAACAGCTATTACCTCTATTTTGGGTTGGGGTTTTTTTCTTCTCTTTTTTTTAGAAGAAAAACATACATTTGAAAGCCAATGGCTTGGTTTAGAGAATGGAGATATGAAGTGATTTGTTTTCACATTGAAGCTTTTAACAGTTTGGGGTTTTTTTCACCCAAAATCCACTGGATTATATTATCATTAGCACTAGGCAAATCCTGTGTATCCAAGTTGGGCAAATGTTCCAGGACTGTCTTTTAAAATGCCATAGGTCAGGATCCCAAAGAAGTGGTTTGCAGAAACTGTCTTAAATACTAAAGCTCACCTGATCCCTGAGTAGTCATGTTGATATGCAGGAATGTATGAAGATTCGGCAGGGAATCACTGCTTTTCATATATTCCCTATTTTTTTCCTTTTCAATACCATTTACGAGTCTCCTTTATTTATGCCTGGGAAGCATTTAGGGATGGGGGATAAGACAGCTTCCTCATTGCAACCCATGTCTACAGCCTGCCAGGCAAGGAGCGGAAAGGAGCTTGCTGCAGGGGGGTAAAAGACTTGCCCAGGGATATACAAAAAGGCAGAGGCAGAGGTGGGACATAGCTTTGTCCCTCCAATACCCCAGTCCTACATTGTACCCTTATACCCATCTTTGCGTACGCTGCGCGGATTTAGCTGTTTGGACTTGTTCCCCCTCTGAAGCGATGTCACTTAAACATGTTTTACTCTCTGCTTTTGCTTCAGGCTGGGGAACAACTGGTTCCTGCCTTATCTGGGGGGAAAAATAGGGAGAGGGAAACCTTTAGTTGTTGTGACTGCTGGAGCAGGAAAAGCTCAGGGTTTTTCAAGCCTCGCAGGCAGCAAACGAGTGTGACGAGCCCCATATCCCCCCCCCACTGCGTGGCTCAGTCCCAAGCGGCCTCTTTCTTTTAGCTTTCACGCCTGGTCCTCCCCGGCGGAAACCCTGCTTGGAAATCTCACAGAAGCAGCCGGAGATGGATGTTTTTCTCTCGCCTGCGGAGGAGGGCAGAGGCGTGACGGCGGCGGGGAGGAGGGCTCGTGGAGTTGGTTCTTCTTTCTCTTTGCAACACTAGTTGTTTGGGGGAGTGTCTTGCGTTATTAATGCTGAGCGGCTCTGGAAACTACTGTGGTTTTAAGGTCGTTAGTCATCCGCTGCTACCGCAGGAGACACGGGAGCGCTGAGCCCGGCTCTTCGTGCAATCCTCTTGGTCCTTCCAGGCCAGCAGGTTGGGAAGAGATGTAAACGGGGCAATGGGGATATGGGAGGTGTGCAGAGAGCAGCCCGGGGGCATCCTCACGGCCTGGTCATGGGGTGCACAGGTCTATGGGATTCGCTGGGTTGTGGTGGGTGCCTGCACAGCCACCCCAAATGACCTGAGAGGGGCTTAGGGGTGTGTGAAGGGCTTGGGCTGGGTGAGCACCCTGCGATGTGCGAGCATGGGATCCTCCAGATACCCCATGAGAGGGCAGTCATGTGTGTCCCTGCCTGGGAAGCAGTCCCTGTATTACATGTAGCTACATGGACATGCGCATCTCCGTTCACCTAATGAGACAAGGATGCAGGATGCTCCCTGAGCAATTAGGGAATACAGATCCACGTGCACCCTTTCCCACCTGATTTCTCCCTTATTTTTGCCTTCCTTAGGATGAGGGGGTCTAGGCAAACATCCCTTAATTTATTCTGCATCCTCTGGCTCCCGCTTCTGCTGAAGGCTGCCCCTTCCTCCCCTCTCCTCCGTGGAAGTGACCCACCACCCTCTTCACTCCCCTCCGAGCTGTACAAAGGACACACCTGCATTGGTATGTATTCAGGTTTTGTTTGCCTGGTGGACTAGTTCATTCGTTACTCCACCGGTGAGCTGAGAACTGCTGTGCACATCATAAATCACTCCTTTATCTATTTCAACAGCTGTACTGCAAAATGCTCATAGCCTTTGGTGAAATAACCACTGAAGATTTTGCAAGGCCAGCGTGAGGTCTGGAGTTATTTTATGATTTTGTTTTTGAGTGGCTGCTTCCCAAAGTTCATGTTTTTGCTCTGCGGGGAATGGCTTCTGAAAAGCTGGCTTTAATGTCTATAGGGCTGGGACCTGGAAACAGGGTGTTTTGGGGTCCTGGTGTTTGTTAGTGTTTGTATTGCAGTTTGGTTAGTTGCAGGAAGGGTTAGGGTTAGACTAAGTTCCCTGAAACTCACCCAGGGTCTCCTCATTGATTTCATTGCCTGGGAAACTTCTTGAGCATAGTTGGTCCATACTTAGGCTGGGGAGCTTTGTGGTTTGGATGGTCATGTCTGGATAGCCAAGTTGCAATGGCTGTTTCTTCATATTTCGTTTCCTCCTCTTGGGTGCACGCGTCTGCAAACAAAACAAGTGTTTTGGCCACCCCTTTCTCATGTGACTGTGGTGGCTGTGTGATTTCCAGCACAGCTATAGCCGGAGGTATCCTATAGCCTCTGCTAGTGAAGTGGTTCCCAAAGACAAACCAGTAGTACTGAAGTCAACATGAACTGTAGGTATCTCTGCACCAGAAATGCCCTTGGAGTTAGACTCTGTATAGCTAGAGAGATGTAGTAGCTTATATTTTTGTATGTGAGCAAGTGTTAATGATGGATATGTCTTATGCATTAAGATCAAAACTACTATTGTGTCTTCTTTTAGCTTTTCAGGGCATTTCCATGCTGTAAACCTGTCCTGGTTCTCCATTTTTCAGAAGGAAATGTAATTCCTTTCAGCCCCAACTTATTTTCACTGTGGCTCAAGGACCACAATTAGAAATAACCATCCTAAGCTCGATAAATCCCTGGTTTTGCCTCACTTCTGAGCCGTTCACAGTGCCTCTGCAGATTCTGGCACCGGCAAGGCAGGGTGAACCGAAAGCAGAGTGAAGCTGGGGTGATGAGGCTTGTGCAGCCCTTGCCAGGGTACAGCCACCGGCCAGAAAATGAGGGCGAGTAGTGAAAAGCAGAAGCAATTGTGATGGACTGGCCTCTTTTGGGCCAGCAGCCACACGCACAGTGACTGAGCAGCTGCCAGAGCGAGAGGGAAGTGGTAGGTTCCGATGGTGACATCTTTGGCAGCTGCTTGGATGGCACAAGGAAGGCGGTTGGAACCCTAACCCGTGGGATCGTTACAGTGGTGTGTTTTAAACGTCGGGTGTGAGTGTTGTCTGCCCTTCCCATCCTATTGCTCCAGCAAGGCTCTACATTCCTAAAGCGGCTGCGCATTGCATCGAAGTTGCCATGCATAAAATAAGTTGTGATTTTTTTCCCTCCCAAAGGGAGGAAAACTGCAGTTTGCTGTTTAAGAGTATGATACTGGATCTTCAGACAAACCAGCTCTGGAGCCTGATTCTACTTAGCATGCTGCATGCAGACCTGGAGAGGAGCTGAGTGATGGCAGCAGTGTAACTGCTGGGCAAAGCTGGCAGAGATTCGGATTTAAGCAGCTGATCTGGTTTATGAACGTGAATATCTGAATCAGGGTGTCAAAACTGGTGCAGGGGCCTATGCTCACATGGGATTATTTATTTCTAACAGCAAAGATGGGCGGGATGGGCAGTATCACATATAAGGTGGGATGTGGAGGGAACTCTTTCAGCATCACCTATAGATCACCAATGAGCACTGAGCTCTTTAGCCACTCCTCCCATTCCCCAGAGCCCCTCGCTGTTCTAATTTCCTCCATTCTTGTACCAAATCCCACCAGATTCTGGGTCCCATTGCTGGGACCACCAAGCATCTCCCTGGAATATCTGTTCAGTGAGGAGAAACCAAAACCCTACCTCCCTCCCCAGTTGCTCTCTCTGCCAGCTAAAAGCATCCACGTGAGCTTGACTCAGGACCAAAACAGGCTGTTCACAGCTCTGTAAACCGCAAGCTAAAAACAAAGTGTGCAGAGCATTGAAACCACATGGGCTGGGCCTGGCAGGGAGGGCTGATAACAAGCAGGCAGGATGCTGTCTGCTAGCCCAGACAGCCACCTCTGGGCTATCATAGGATCCCAGACTGGTTTGGGTTGAAGGGACCTTAAAGCTCATCCAGCTCCAACCCCCTGCCACGGGCAGGGACACCTTCCACTAGAGCAGGTTGCTCCAAGCCCCTGTGTCCAACCTGGCCTTGAACACTGCCAGGGATGGGGCAGCCACAGCTTCTCTGGGAAAAGTCTGTGCCAGCGCCTCAGCACCCTCACAGGGAAGAGCTTCTGCCTCAGAGCTCATCTCAATCTCCCCTCTGGCAGGTTAAAGCCATTCCCCTTGTCCTGTCCCTACAGGCCCTTGTCCAAAGCCCCTCTCCAGGTTTCCTGGAGCCCCTTTAGGCACTGGAGCTGCTCTAAGGTCTCCCCTTCAGGAGCCTTCTCTTCTCCAGGCTGCCCCAGCCCAGCTCTCTCAGCCTGGCTCCAGAGCAGAGCTGCTCCAGTCCTCACAGCATCTTCATGGCCTTCTGGACTCATTCAAGCAAGCTCACCTCCCTCTTGTGCTCACTGATTAGCTGCTCTCCTGACTAACTCTTGAAAACACTGACAAGCCATCTGTGCCTCTTCCTTTTCACGAGCAGCAAAGTGAAAGCACAGAGGAGCTGATGGTTATGCTTACCGTGCTGTGGAGCAGAGGTAATGTCAGTTCTTGCAGCTGATTTGGTGACCAGCCCCCTTAGGAGCAGAAATTAAGCCACGATCACCTTCCTCTGTAGGAGGAAGTTTGTGATTTCCTTTCAACAGCTCGACCCCAGCCCCTGCTAGCTCAGTCTGCCATCTGGGAAGGCATTGGGAGAGAATCGTGAGAACTTCCTCTGGGTCTTCTTGGCCTTACAGATTGAGGCAGCATTTTTAACAGGAGAAATGACTACTGCCAAATATACAGGAGCTTTTCTTGAAGGAATGGGTTTTTTCATGCAAGTTAAATGTGTGCTCAGGTGTCTAATCTTTCCAAGTTGTTTGCCTCTCTTTTCCTGAGGGAAATGAGGTGGCTGCACATTGAACAGTCATTTCTGATCACTCCTCCGTGTGTACCACCTGCATGGAGAAGATTGCTCTGTTGCTAGCTGAAATCAGTCAGAAAATGGTTGCTCTTTCAACAGCAAAACCAATACGATATTTTTCATTAAGCCTTTCCATGGAAAGTATCACACTTCTTGAAGGAACAGGTAGAAATCGTATGACAGGGGAGTGAAACACAGCTTGAATGCGATATGACTTGGTTGCTTCTTTCTTCTGTTCCCCTTGCTAGCAGCACTCCCTCGGTAGGCACCATCTGCACCAGTATACTCTGGACATACTGGGACAGGAACTGATGCCTCAAGGGACTCCCTTGCACTTAGCACATCTGAGAAATGTATTTTGGGTAGGAACCTATATGCCGATAGGGAAAAGGGCTGGAGGAGAGGAGGGTGTGCATCTGGTGAGGTGCCATAGCAGGCTGAGCAATTCAGACTACTCATAGGGAAGGTTGGCCAAAACATTTCTGCTTACAGATTGTTGCTTATCTCAAAAAGAAGGTGACATTTTTACAGCAAAGTTCATTGTGTTGGGAAACATTTAGACAGAAATTTTCATCAGCCTCAGGAACTGTAGAGAAAGTCACATCATTTTTGCCGCATTTTCTTGAAAAAGTCGACAGCTTCATTCAGAGAAAGTCTTTTAATAATTGACTTGGTGTAAAAATAAAGCGTTTAGAAAGTGTTCCCACCTAAAATGGGACTTAATACTGACTACCTTTTAGAATTAGGGGAAAGAGGGGGAAAGGACCTGATGATAACTCTTCCGGCCACAAGACCAGCTGTAGTATACCTAAGCAGTTCCTAACCACCTCCAACCTGCTCTTAAGTAGTACATGGTCTTTCTAGAAGTATTTTCCCAACATCTGACAGTCTCCTTTTTCCATCAGTATTTCCTGCCTCCCCAGGCTGGAAAAATGCCCCCACCCCCTTCATTTTGCAAACCTCCCTCTGGGCCTCTTTGCTTGTGATACATTCTTCTGCTTTTTCATTATGGTAGATAAAAGCACTTTGGTAAGTGTTCCTATATGCAAAGACCCATGAAGATGTTTTTCCTCATGTATGGATAGGGAGGTTTTGCTCTGAGCACTGACCTGGGAGCTGAACGCTCAGTCTGGTTTTTGTTTCTGGGTTTGTCACTGACTGACAGTATGGCTGAAGGGATTTATTCAGGATGAGACCTAGAAACCCTTTTGCTACGTGCAGCCTGACTGTTTCTGTGGGGCATCCTGAGAACAAGAAGCTGTGTATCTTTCTCTCGAAAATGAAGAGTGAATGAGCTCTTCAGATACTCAGGTCTTTGACTTTCCCTATTGTCCTGGTTTCGGCTGGAATAGAGTTTTCTTCCTGGTATCTGGTGCAGTGCTGTGTTATGGCTTTAGCCTGAGAACAACGCTGATAACACACCAATGTTTCGGTTGTTGCTCAGTAGCACTTACCCTGATCAAGGACTGTTCAGTCTCTCACACTCTGCCAGTGAGGAGGGGCACAAGAAGCCAGGAGGGAGCAGAGACAGGACACCTGACCCAAACTAGCCAAAGGGGTATTCCATACTATGGCTCGGTATAGAAAGTGGGGGGAGTTGGCTGGGAGCTGACAATCATTGCTCAGGAATGAGCTGGGCATCGGTCACTGGGTCGTGAGCAAGTGTTTTGTGCATCAGTTGAGGAAAATACTGCCTGTTTTGCAGGGCAAGCAAGGTTTTACTGAAGTTAATGTTAAGGTACCCAAAGACAGTGCAGTAAAACCGGTAACTGTTGGCACTAGTGATAATGTTTCATCGTAGCTAAGATCATGCTCTTGCTTTTTCTTCTATTTCTGATTAATTTTTAAAGGTTTTATTCTTACCTCCCATCACCCTGAATTACAAGAGAACCCTTAAAGGGTCTTTTCAAAATGTCCTGCTCCCCAGCAAAAGAGACATCATCCAAAAGTATCTGAAGCAACCTCAGGAATGGCAGAAGCTGCCCTGGAGGGTGCAGAAAGCAGGGGAGACACTGAAAGACAGGAGGGAACTGCTGTATTCCTCTCTCTTCAGCATGGTAAAGAAGGGAAATTTGAGGAATTGTAGAACAGCCAGTTAAACATCAATTCCTAGAAAAGCCCTGCAATAGTTACAAAAGCTTTATAAAAGCATCTTTCAAGAGTAAATATGAATAAGATCCTCACTGGATTTATCAAGGAGAAACAGTGTTAGATCAATCTAGTTTTCTTTGCTGATGGGATAATGGCATGTAGCCACAGAAAAAGCAGTAGATGTTACAGCTGGACTTTAGTAGGGCTTTTGGCACCACCTCAGCACTAATCTAATGGCTGAGAGGCATGTGACATTGATTAAGCTTCTACAGGGCCGGACAAAACTGGTGGGTGGCCTTGTTCAGAGGGTAATTACAAGTGGCTCACTCCCTAACCAGAAGGATGTACAAAATGAGGTCTTTATTGGACCTGTGTTTTGAATATCACTCAATATTTTCATTAGCCAGGATAATGAAATAGTGTGCTATTAAATGAGCAGCTCTTATAAAGCTGAAAGGGTTTGCAAGTACGATGGAGGGCAGGATTAAATTCAGAACAATCTTGACAACCTGGAGTACTTACCCTCAAAAAAGATCACTTCAGTATGAGTATGTTGAAGGCACTGCAGCAGAAATAGTCAATGACACACATAGCAGGTGAGGAATGGCTGGGTAGCATCCCTAGGGAAGATCATTTGGGCTTGTAGTGGCACAATGATGGCATGCTGTCATGAAGAACACACACACTGTGCACACCAAGATGTGTGAACAGAAGTTAGCTTGCAAGACATGTGAAGTAACCCACTACCTTTCTCAGCATTGACAAAGCCTCAGAGGAATTTCTGCCTTCCCTTTTGGGGCTGTGTATCAAGAATGATGCACAGTGACAGGAGGTTTCAGAGAAAAACAAACATAAGCTACAAAGACAGTCTGAATAAATTAGAGTTAATTAGTCTAGAGAAGATAAACTTGAGAAAAGACATGTCTGTCCTTGCAAACATGAAAGGGGTGATCCATTCTCCAGGTTTATAAAAACTATGACAAGAAATAAGAGAAATGAATATCAGTAGGGACATTCAGTTTAGGAAGAAAATTCCATAATGGTGGTGGTAGCGAGCACTGCCGTCAGTTCCTGAGGAGGCCGTAAAAGACCTCATTAGAGATCTGAACAGATCTGTGTCTATCCTGTCCCTTCAGAACAGCTTAGATAGAATCCCAGACTGGTTTGTGTTGGAAGGGACCTCGAAGCTCAACCAGTTACAACCTGGGAAGGGACACCTTCTGCTAGAGCAGGTTGCTCCAAGCCCCTGTGTCCAACCTGGCCTTGAACACTGCCAGGGATGGGGCAGCCACAGCTTCTCTGGGCACCCTGTACCACTGTCTCATAGCAAAGGTCCTTAATTTAGTGGGCAAAGGGTACTCTGTTTTGGTAGAGATGCCATAGATCAACTGCTAGGGCAGAGTTTTGTTTAAGATGATTTCTTCCAGGCCGGCTTTTCACGGGTTCTGGGCTGTAATCACAAGACCCATTTGCAGACAGCAGGATGTGTTTATGTTCTCCCCAGCAGCAGGCTGCCCTGCTCTTTAGGTGATTAACTTTGACTGCCCTTTTTGGGATGAGGCGATTAGACAGGGAGCGCTCAATACAGCCAGACCACATCTTCCTTGCCACCTCCGCAAACGAGGGGAGATCCTATGGATCAGCAGCTGGGGAAGCAGATTTCCCCACCTTTGCGCTCAATATAATGCCATTCTCAGCAACCTTTGTGGGTCACCTCTTCCATTCACCCATGAGCACGTAATTCCTAGTGTATGATGATGCATGGTTTTGAAACATATTTTCAGCTCTGATTCCATTGAAGAAGGGACGTTTCAGAGCTTCCCAACAGCGTTAAACGCCGACCTCTACCTGTGTTAATTCGTATGATAGTTGATGTCCTCAACAGTTTGCCTCCATCTAGCTGTGCGTGAGTGCAGGGATGAAATATCCCCGGCGGAGCCGCAGCAGGACCGGTAGCGTTTGGAGTTCCCAATAACTTCCCACAATGGAACATGCAAAATGGACTTGGAGGCTTTTAATAACTGCGCTCAGACAAAGTGGCTGTGCACGTATTGTCTGGGGAGGCACCATGACAGAACGTATAATTTACAGCTCAGTGAGTTCTCTAAAAAGGTCATGCCCAATATCACTGTAGCACCACAATGTATTTTACTCTGAAAGGCTGGGAATGGACTTTGATTACAGCAGCTAGCTGCTGAGCTGCAGCACCTCTGTTCACTTCACCAACATTGCTCAGTTTACTCAGCAGCAAAATTTGGCCTGATGAGCAGTAATAAATGCCAAATTTTCCCATAGCATTCTTTCCTATGATTATACTTTGGATAGAAAAACCACAGACATGTAAGTAGCACAGTAGAGATACTAAAGCAAGTATTAAAATAAGAATATTTTCTACCACTATTCATGTTTTTCAGCAACTGATGGTGAAAAAATTCATTTTCTAAATCACCCCAAGTCTTACTGCATGTTTATGTCTGTAAAATGCAAATATCTGTATTGATCACAATAAAAAGGTGTGCTTACCATACCGACATATATACATGTGTGTGTGTCTAAATACACAACCATATATATTCATATGTGCATTTGTAGACATGGGTAGCCTTGTATGTTTTACTTTACTGATGCCTGCCTTTAGTATAAATTTTCTTTGATAATCTTATTTATTTAGTGTGGATTGTCTTTTTGGCTGCTGATTGCCACAGTGTGTGTGCTTCCCACTCTTGTTCACGTTAGCCCTATTCAGAATTTCTTATGTTTAAGGGAATCAGGTTCAGTGGGTTTTTTTAGGAACTGTGTATCTGAAACAAGTTTTGTGCTTTCAGAATCTTCAAGTGGTCAAACCTTTGCTACAAGGATGAAGTTATCCAGTTACATTAACTTCCTTTGCCACCATTTAGTAAATTTTTAATACTCTTTCCTGATTTGGAAAAGAAAAATATGTTAATGGAACACATGCATAGACCTTTTTTTTTCCCCTTCTATTAATTAATGTAGGAAGCATTTCCATTGGAAATGCCTGGGGCTATAGATTTTGTTAAATAGGGCTCTTTAAAGTGTAACATAGGAAATAGTAGGGATCTATTTGGCTGGCGGGTGGGAATACCAGAGTTTTCCACTAGATGCAAACTGAATTTTCTGTACTGGTTTAACTGTATCAGAGTCCTCATTGGGTGTCTTAAGGAAAGAACAATGGATGGAGCTCTGAAGTTAGGGTTCTGAAGTGGCTCACTGCTATTGCATGAGCAACAGAAATGATAACTGATGTTCCAGGATTTGCTGGGTTTGTTACAGAGCTACAGTGCACTCGAAATACTGCTATGTTGATATTAATATTTCAAAAATGTCTTTAGGGCGTATACTATATATACTTTTATGCCCAATAGCAGGTTTTGTAATATTGTACCAAGATTTAGCATTTCCAAGATATTTTATGGCACTTAGCAAAGTTAGGGCGAAAAGGTCTTGTGTATGCCAGCATGTTTGAGTTTGGATACCTGTAATTATATTCCATCACTTCAGTATCTCTATGAAATACTTTAGCACCGTAAATGGAATAGGAAGCAAAGTCTGAGTTAAAAGATTTTTCCACTCAGGTCCCTTTCTAAATCATCTTTCAAAGCAACAAATCCTCTGGCTGTATATGGGAAAATAACTATCCTAACTTGGCATTATACAGTTACGTTACTTGAGCTGAGTATTTCCACACTGGAATGAAATCTTGAAGTTATAAAGGGGTGTTCTATGAAAGTGTCAACTCAGTGCTGAGAAGCAGTTAAAGTAGGCAAAATGGGTATTGGGAAATATTAGGAAAGGAATATATAATGAAAAACAAAACATTCCTGTACTGTAATGTTGCATATCCATGGTCTGCCTGCACCTGGAATGCCCACATGCATGTCCCCATCTCAGAGGATAAAACCTGATTTCTTATTAGCTCCCCATGTGAATGCCCTTCTTTCAAACTGGAATATCTTGTTCCAGGTTGAACTGGAACCGGATGAGATGAATTTGGAAAGAGGTGTTTTTGCACCAGATCAACAGCATCTTCACAGGGAATAGCAATATCCTCTTTTGTAGACAGGCTCTGGGGACTCCTCATCTGTAGGCTTTAAGAGATGCATTGGAGCCTATGCTCATCTTTAAATGGAAGAAGTGAAGACTGTGCTTTGGGAAAACCTCCATCTTAGAACGTTATAAAACCAGGAATGTGATAGACAGGTTCATTTATTCAGGGTCTTGTTGGTGCAGGCAGATATCTGAGGCAGAACTTTGTCTCTTCACCAAGCGAGGCTGCAGCTCCTGCTCCACCAGGAGCAAGCAGGGTGACTGCAGCCTGGCTGGCTGAGAGCTATTTGTGTCCAAGGCCACTTCTGGGGGGCTTATTTCCTCCTGGTGCTCCAGGGGGTACATTTAACTTATGTGTGGGGAACAGCGATCTGGCTGGAAGGCAAAAAACATCTCCAGCACCCAGGAACATGAGCAAAGGATGGCAAAGGGGATGTGCCAGGTACCAGAAATCCCATTTAACAGAGTTTTGCTCAGACAAATATATCTACAGATCAGAAACTTAAAAGGGGCAGCTTTCACTACCCAGCCACTTCTTGACATCCCTAGGTGTAATTCTAATTATAGAGCCTTTCAAACGTGTACGGCAGAAGTGGATTAAGTTAAATAGTCTGCTCAAACTGCCAGAGGCTTCACAGCGAGGGAATGAATTTCTCTAGCTCTGATTTTATTATCAGGAGGTGATTTTTTTTTTTTCCCTGAGCTTATTGGAAATGTCATTTTATTATTACATGCTATTTTTTATTATTACACACTACATGGAGAAAAGTACTTCCTGACATGTTAGTTTGCAGATTACTGCTGCTGAGCAAAATGGTTATGGTTTTCTCTTATCTCTTCAGAAATTAATAGCAGATGGGACAAACTATCTCTAAAAGAGACAGCCGTTTTATTAATGCCAGAGTCTAGTTTCTAATGGCCAGTAGGCATTACAATGCCAATGAATTTTTTCCAGAGAAAACATCCTCCAGCCTGTCAAGGAAACCTGTTATTGAGGTGAGACAGCAAAGTCAGTTTCTGGAAACATGTTTCTAAAGAAAATCATGTGCAACTGTAAAAGATTTAGAGCTTTTTTTAACCTTTAATTAAGAAGCCAATCTACATTGCTGTGTATGTGCCCAGCTCCTGATGAGAAATAAATCACATCTAAATATCTGCTAAATTAAAAAAGCAAGCAAGAGTTGCTAATGGCCAGATCTGGAAGTGCTTTTCTACTGATGCTGAAGTATTAAAAAGTTTATAATCTTGCACACATCGTAATTAAAGCAGTGATATTTCTACAGCTGATTTCCCTATGTCCTTTTTTAGCTAACTACTTAATTTCCATTTTTAGCCAGCAGAATTAAGACCCATTAAAGGCTAGGATAACTAGTTAGCACTTCAGATGATATTTGGTGTGCAGCGAGACTTCATTTCATTAGAGGTTAGTGCCTCTTATGCTGCAGCCAACAGTGAATTCTTTTTCTGCCACTAACTCCAGAGGAAGACGATGCGTATGATTAAAAAGAGAACAGGTTTGTAGTAGGAATGAGGATAGTCTGAGTTAAAGTTCACTTATAGACACTAATCTTTTGAGGCTTTACCTACAGGACATAGGTTCTCCTAGAGGATAAAACTGAATTACTGGGGGGAGCATGTTTTTATCCAGAAAAAAATGTGGCGCCTGGCTTTTTCCCGAGTAGCCAGGCTATTATTATTGTTATTTATATCCATATAGCATCTAGTAGTCCCAGCTACTGCCTGAAGTACTGCACAAACTCAGCGATGGCTCCGTTAATTCTCATGTGAAGCAAATCTCCCTTTGGGCCTGGTTCGATAGACACAAAATTGTCTGACTTATCAACATGAAGAATTTCCATTGAATTGCTGGGATACCAGTCCATGAGTAGGGTTACCTGCATGGTTGTGTTTGTGACTAAGAATTCTGTTTATATTCAGCTGAGCTGAACCAAAAATATCTATTCCCTCCCCACCCCACATGTTACTTTGACAAGTGTGAGAAACTCACATCTTCAGAGGAGACTGTCTTCTTGCAAAAGAGAGGAAATGGAAATACCAGGGATGTTTTTATCCTCAGCCCAACTGTTTGGATTTCGAGCACTCAGGCTGTTTGCCCATAAGCCTCTTCCTTTGCATCGACTCTACTGGAGGTGAGAAGAAAATGAGAGTCATGGGACAACATCTGAGTCAGAGGGAGGAGCTTCTTTGCACCCCTACCCTGAGACCAATCATTAGGCAGAACTGTGCCCAGTTCTGCTTCAGCCTGTGTTTTGGAGACTGTCTGCTCCCCCAGCTCCTCTGCCTGCTGAAGCATTTTGCTCTGTAGCTTCCTCAAGCTCCCAATGTGAAAGAATGAGAGGAAAAACAGCAAAAGCTGCCTCCTTTAGAAAAAAATCAAAGCTCCTTCCCATCTCTCTGCTTGGACTTCTTGTTGTCTTTCTGACTTCTAGACAGCAAGATTGTTTGATGAAGGCCTGACCTTGGTAAGAGAAGAAAGGAAGGCACAGCAAGAATACGTGGGTTTGTGGTTAAACATCATTTTAGTCATTTAATTTTTCCATCCTCATGAATAAAACAGGCAGAGAAAGCAGACAAAGGTCAACCAAAGCTTTGGTTGACTGTAGGTTGCTCATGTGTGTTAATAACATGGCCTTGTAAGTATGAAGTTAAGCAATGTCTTTTAGGTATGTTTCCAGGATGTGCACCACCATCCCAGCACTAAGTGATGGAGGTTAAACAGGGACCAGATGGCCCTGGGCTGTTCTTTGAGCACAACTCCTGCGCATGCTCTACCCTCGAGCTTGGATGTCCCCTTTGGTTTTAGTTTCGGTCTTTATTATTATACTTTTTTCTTCTTCTTCTTTATGAGCTATTGTGTTTTAATTACCTGTAAATTCTTTGGAATAGCCTCTGGCTATGTTTGGGAGGGAGAGGACAGAAGGAATGGCTTGCTTCAGTGTTTTCTCTTGGTTTTATCTGCCTCTGTTTGTTCTTCTTTTTTTTCAGGCTGACTGGAGGTAATGGCTCTTAGCATGCTTTATAAATCATTCCACAGAGGACTTTGAGTGAGCGTTTTATTGAATAAGTATGGAGAAGTGGGCTTTTATCCCTGCAAAAAAGGTGGCAAGTTCACTGTAATTTCCACTGGATTACTGTATTTGGGGTAGAAGAAGTAATAGAAGACTAAAAGATATTGGTCTTACAGCAAGATCCAATTGTATTACCTCCTCTTTGACTTGCTTCTTAATCCATAGGAGCATCAAAGTTATTTGCATTAAAAACAGCACTTTGATTTAATAGCACAGAGGCAGCAGTGTTTGGAAGGAATCGAAAAGCTCACTTTGAAGAGCTATGCCAGTCTGAAATCCTGAACACTAATGCTCTTGAGCTTTGGGAAAAGGTAGATCTGCAGCCACATCCAAATGCCACAGCTCTCCTCCATTTCTAGACTGCCAGAGCAAGTCCTGAGAGCTGAGATTTCTTGCAGAGAGGAGGAAACAGGGTTCAGCTACAGAGATTTCAAAGAGAAATCTTTATTCAGGCTGCTGGAAACTGGTGTTCTTGTCTCCTGGCTGCCTGGGATACCCAGCTCTGTTACACAGGCTGGGATCTCACTCTGGCTGCCGGGTCTGATTATATTGCTCAGAACTGGAATCACCAAACATGGCTTCATTGTAAAATGATGAAGCCACTTCAGAGACAGAGCACAATGCTGGGCCTACAGCAATTCAAAACTCACTTGAAATGAACCACTTATGGCCATCAGGTGGATTTTGAATGATTGCTATGTGGGGATTATATTGAACCTACTTCATCCCATAAAATATCAGAAAAAGTGCTGCACATCTCAAGAAATACTTCCCTATGCAAGGTCTTGGGTCTCAGCCACAGCTAGTCCAAGGAGCAGCTGCGCTTTAGCCTTGCTCACCCCCAGATTTGTGATGAGAAATAACCGGCTTCATAGGTTTTAGGGAATGGGTTCTTTCCAGCCACAGAAGGAGAGCAGAGTGAACTCTGGAGATATTTTGGCATTAACAAATGCATAGCTGGGCCCAGCAGCCCTGCGCATGCCAAACACTGCTGGGCTTCAGAGGGAAGTTATTGAAGAGCTGATGCCTCGAGTGCTTTGCGGTGCTCAGCACATACGTCTGCTTCGTGACATCTCTTTGCAGGCTGTCACACCCATTTGTTTTTTGGTAGCTCTCTGTGTGGCGTGTGTTGAGAAGTGTAGAAATTCCATCAAGTGCAGACCTGTGTCCTTTTTCTTGTGGGAAATAATGAGGAAGCAGGTGGCCAAGCAGGCAGTTGTAACAGTGGCTGTCCCCCTGGCTCCTTAATTTTCATCCTTGAAAGGATGGAAAGTCATTATTCCAGGAGCAACACCCAATGCTGTAAAAGCCAGGCTGTTCCATGCACTCCTCTGGCATCCTCTCTGTGATAACCTACAGGTTGTGAGTAAAGACTAAAATTCACAGGTATTTTTTCCCCTTGAACACTGATCTGCCATGGAGCATCTCAAGAAATGAAATGCCCAACAATGCTTGAAATACTTCCATGGCACAGGGTGCTCCATCAGACTTTACAGGTAACTGTATTCACTCTTTGTTTGTTTGAAGGGTGCGTGCTTGTGGTGTCTGTAATCGAACAGCTTGCACAGTGGCACAACAGTACAGTAAAGGCAGCCATGGAGAGGCTGTGCAGCTACATACCTGGTAAGTACCCAATAATATGCCATATGTTATGTTGGTTCTGCTATATGTCTCTGTTAATTAAAAATTCACACGAGGAGCCTGAAAAGGCTTTATCCACTGCTCGTGCAGCATCTCAAATGAATGGAGCTGAAAGATAGCAAGTTGTTATCTGAAGGGAAGTCAGTGTATGGCTCAGATGGCTTTAGAGCTGGGATTTTATCCCAAAGTTAGGGTGAACGGGACCAACACACGCAGACCCCTTCCCTCCCTTTTTCTCCCCTTTGTCTCTTTGTTAGCAGCTTAAGAATAATCTATTCTTTCAGTGTATGCCCAGCCACTCCTGTGTCTTGCTGATACGGGTCTTTATAGCAGCTGTGAAGATGAAAATGTTTTCAGCAGGTCTAGGAAACCACTGTTGTAGAATCTCAAAAACGAGCTGAGGTTGGCAGATATAAGATGTGAGCATTTGTTCTGCACGGAAAAGCTATTGAAATGTAACTGATGATACACATTTCAAAAGCAATAGCTATTCCATATGAATAAATGTGGACTCCCCTTTTTCTGCCCCACATTTTATCTGCCCAAAGGATCTCAGCTGTCTGAATGCACATCCCTAAATAGAGAATGGTTTGAATGCCAGAATAGCGTTGTGCTTCAGAGACTAAGTGACTAGATCTCACATTCATGATATCTTTTTAACACTATAAATGTAAAAAGACAGCTTAGGATTCTTCATTTTAAAGTTGTTTATACAGGACTTCACAAATCGTATCTCT